>NC_142467.1:86671212-86974242 GCF_049115385.1 Moschus berezovskii
GGTTTTAGAAAAGGCAGAGGCAACAGAGATCAAATTGCCAACATCCGCTGGATCATGGAGAAAGCAAGAGAGTTCCAGAAAAACATCTATTTCTGCTTTGTTGACTATGCCAAAGCCTTTGACTGTGTGGATCACAATAAACTGTGGAACATTCTGAAAGAGATGGGAATCCCAGACCACCTGACCTGCCTCTTGAGAAACCTGTATGCAGGTCAGGAAGCAACAGTCAGAACTGTACATGGAACAACAGACTGGTTCCAAATAGGAAAAGGAGTGCGTCAAGGCTGTATATTGTCACCTTGCTTATTTAACTTATATGCAGAGTACATCATGAGGAACGCTGGGCTGGAAGAAGCACAAGCTGGAATCAAGATTGCTGGGAGAAATATCAATAATCTCAGATATGCAGATGACACTACCCTTATGGCAGAAAGTGAAGAGGAACTCAAAAGCCTCTTGATGAAAGTGAAAGAGGAGAGTGAAAAGGTTGGCTTGAAGCTCAACATTCAGAAAACAAAGATCATGGCATCTGGTCCCATCACTTCATGGGAAATAGATGGAAAAACAGTGGAAACCGTGTCAGACTTTATTTTTTGGGGCTCCAAAATCACTGCGGATGCTGATTGCAGCCATGAAATTAAAAGACGCTTTCTCCTTGGAAGGAAAGTTATGACCAACCTTGATAATATATTAAAAAGCAGAGACATTACTTTGCCAACCAAGGTCCGTCTAGTCAAGGCAATGGTTTTTCCCGTGGTCATGTATGGATGTGAGAGTTGGACTGTGAAGAAAGCTGATCGCCGAAGAATTGATGCTTTTGAACTGTGGTGTTGGAGAAGACTCTTGAGAGTCCCTTGTACCGCAAGGAGATCCAACCAGTCCATTCTAAGGGAGATCGATCCTGGGTGTTCATTGGAAGGACTGATGCTAAAGCTGAAACTGCAATACTTTGGCCACCTCATGCGACGAGTTGACTCACTGGAAAAGACTCTGATTCTGGGAAAGGTTGGGGGCGGGAGGAGAAGGGGACGACCGAGAATGAGATGGCTGGATGGCATCACCGACTCTGTGGACATGAGTTTGAGTGAACTCCGGGAGTTGGTGATGGACAGGGAGGCCTGGCGTGCTGTGATTCATGGGGTCATGGAGAGTCGGACACGACTGAGCGACTGAACTGACTGACTGACTGACTGTCCCTCCATCTGTCTCACAGTTATACATACTCCTGGCTACATGTCTGGGTGTCTTCTCCATTATAGAGCTTTGTCCCAACTTGTCTTTGTGGTTTCTTCAGGAATTCCTCGGGCACAGAATATAACTCTTCCCTTTAGCCATAAGAGATGGGTAGTAAGGTTGGCAATGGACATCTACAAAAAGGATTTCAGCAGTTCATGCTAACATGTTTAAGGAACAAGACACTCCTGGGAGAAGGGATTAACTATATATTATCCCCAGATGCCAGAGAGATTAGATAGAGGACACATATTTTAACTGAAAATCAGTAATGATGGCCAGTAAGGATATGTCTCCTTATTTTTTACCAATAATTTGAATTTATGAAAAGGGAAAATTTTATAAGGATATCAGTATTTTGAAGAATAGTGTGCTTTAATAGCTAGAAGGAACTTTAAAAATTACCTTGAGCAGCTCCCCAGCCCTGAGGATAAAGACCCAAGCTCACAGCAATGGAGTAACTTGCTCAAGGTTCTTCAGGCCAGTGGTCAGAGCTTCTATGTCAGAGATCTAACATGTGCCAGATGTTATTCTAGGTCCCAGATATATCACAAATGAGGTCAAGGTTGCTGTTTTCTTGGGGTTTAAACATCAGAGGAGGAGGCAGATAATAACAAATGAACAAGAACATTTTAAACAGTGAAGACTCCTTTGATGTTATCAAAGGAAGGTCATGATAGAGAGATGGAAAGAGGTTCTGAAGACAGGACCTTGGTGCTGGGGCCTCGGTAGTGAGACGTGCTGGTCTGGCAGAGCGGTGAGAGTCTGAATGTGTGGGGCGCCAGAGCACTCTCATGCCTCCAGATAAAACACCCTTTTCAGTGCAACCATGGCTGGAAGGTTGTCATCTCCTTAGGATGCCCCCAGAAAGATAGGTAAAACCCATATTAAGGATATTCTATAAATAAGCATCATACAAATAGGCACCTACCATAAATAGCAACAGTCCTAGAGCCTTAAAAAGTCTTATTTACGTAGCATCCATTCCTGCCTTTGACAGCATCTTAAAGCCTAGTGAACTGCTTCTCATTGCCAAAAAAAAAAGCAAAAAACAACTTCCTGGGCTTTGACAGATACTCTGAAATCTATCCAGGACGAAGGAATAGAGGCAGCTAATGTGACTTAAGCAGGTTCTGATCAAGATCCTGTCCTCTTATAAAAAAGAGCTATTTGTCATTGTACCCAGGGCTTTGGCTTCATGTTTTATCTACCACACATATTGAGGTTTAATTATATTATTACACTTACACAGTACAACAAAATCAATACACACACACACACACACACATACACGGAACATAATACTGACTCTAAGACCAATACTAATCATTGGAAATAAATGAGAAGAATCAGTGAAATTTTAGTGAGCAATTGCCAACATTGCAAAGCATTTTTTTCTTTTTAAAAATTAAAATTTGGCTAAATATATTGGGATTGAATGTGAAGAATTCAAGCTTCAATCTGATCATTATTCTTTAGCCTGTAATCATCTAAGGGGCCACTAAAATATGGATTAATATATATTTAGTGCTGATAATAAAAAACACGTTTTGTTGAAAGTAGTATCTCCATGCCTATTTTCAGAGATTTCTCCCAGATTATGTGGGCTTCACATTACACTGGAAGAGGGAAAAACAGAAAACAGATACTCATATTTAAATTTTGGAGACAGGGGAAAGGATGGGAGAAGGGATAGTTAGGGAGTCTGTGAACACGTACACACTCCTATATTTAAAATGGATAACCAACAAGAATCTAATGTATAGCACATGCAACTCTGCTCAAGGTTATGTGGCAGCCTGGATGGGAGGGGACTCTGGGGGAGAATGGATGCATGTATACGTATGGCTGAGTCCCTTCCCTGTTTTCCTGAAACTGTCACAACATTGTTCGTTAATTCTCTATATTCCAAAATGAAATAAAAAGTTTTGGAAAAAAGTCTGAAGAAAAGGGCTAGTCTAAGACAGGGTATTTTTTTCTTTGTTTTTAAAAACAGGTTTAACAGAGATGTTGGGATTGTTGAACACATTTCCAAAGGATCTTTACAATGGTTATAAAATTGTTTTCCATCTCACTGCAATAACATTCCATAAATTGTTGAGGGGGATGGGGTGACTATAAAGAATCTAGAATAGCCTCATAGCCTTGAAAATGTGAAAAATCCGCATGGTCTGATCTTTCTCCAGGAAGTGGGGGTTTATATCCAGCCACGATGTGTGAGCCAGAGTTGGGTGAGCTGTTTGCTACTCCAGAACTTGGCAATACGAGGCGATCTGATTGTCACAAAGCGTGGAGTTTCTCAGAAAGTGTGAGTGGTGGAAGGGTGAGAGTGTGGATGTGCCCTTCCTGGAGTGAAACAGGACCGCCAAGCCTTCTCTGCGGTTTCCACTGAGCTTACTCTCCAAGAATAAGACACGAGGTGCTAAGGATGTGATTTCCCATGTGCGGGCGTGTTAAGGAGATGGCAGAAGCTCTGTGAAACTGATCACGGGTTCACAGATGTTTTCTTTGGATGCAGTTTGCAGTGCTATGGGAGTCTCTACTGTATTTCTCTCTCAACCCAAGTCTGGCTATGGAGAGGGGAAAAATGTCACCCTTAGGCCAAAGGAGAGGAGCTTCAGAGGGCCACTCAGACAGCTGACTTTGTGTCACGCACACTCCATCCCCAGGTTTGACCCTGTGGCCTGGAGTTGGCAGAGAAAAGATGGGTGCACCTCCTCAGGAGTGAATGTGACTGCTCTCCATGGATCAGGTGTGGGTCTCTTAGGGAGAGCCAGCTTGGCCACGAGGACAGTCTGGAGCAGCACAAGGACACCTCTGAGGCACACACTTCTGAAGCCCGAAGGCAGAGGGGTGTATGCAGATGGCTAGAACAGAGGCATTGTCTGTTCAAAGGCACTGGGGCCCTGGGGCACAGCTGGGTTTTCTGAGGAAGTTGCCCAAGTGTCCCACACAAATAAAAGTCAACCTCAGATATCACTCAAGTCCAAAGGGCACTGCCGCCAATCTACATCTGTACTTTTTCTCTCTAAACCCTACTCCAGGGCCTAGTCACTGGGCAGGTCCGAATAGGAACTGGTGATAGGAGGAGAGATGGCATGGGAGAACTCTGGTGGTGGGCTCGGGGGGAGCAGACCTGGATGGAGTGATGGGAAGACAACAAGTTTCAGCTTTAAGTGAGTTAGGAGTTTTGTTACTCTATCAGAACAGACAGAACTCTGTGTCAACCAGACCAGACTCGAAAATGTTTGAAGGTGACCAGAGAATTTTCTCATCGGAGCATCACTAGAAACCAGAGACATCCCTAAGATTTCATATCAGGTTCAGGATAGCATGGCTGACGGAGTTTACCAGGCAGAGAAAAATAAAATGAATTCAGCTTTTAGATCAATTAGTAAGCTGGTTTCCTGACTGGAATACACACTGAGATTATGTGGCTTTTGGGTTCCAAGGAAAAGGTCAAATGCTGATGACCAGTGATGGTATTTACTCTATTTGCATTCTCTCTGAGACAGTGTCTGTAAAGCGCTCAGCACAGCACAAGCCTTCCATAAACAACAGCATTATTATGCTACTTATCTTTATTATTGCAGGGATCTGATTTAAGAGCACTCTCAGCACTTCTCAACCAGCAGGTTAACAAGCAGGGGATAGTTCCAGACCTCAGTAGAGGGAGCTCTGAACCCATCCCTGCACAGGCCAAGGGATGGTGGCCCCTCTTCCAGCTGCGGCTTCCCTGGAAAAACAATTTAAGTGATGTATTTTAGGGAAGTACCATGGCCGAGCGATCAGGTCATCCTGACTTGGAATCTTGGCTCCACATTTAGTAGTGGGACAAATGATTAACTTCTCTGTACTTCAACTTTCTCATGTTTAAAAATCCAAAATTAACATGCACCTACTGTGGGCGGGGGATTAATATCTACTCAATTGGACTGATGTGCATAGTGGATAGTCCATTTGTTTGCTTTCTTCTTCCAGTTCACCTAGCCATGGTCCTCTTTTTAAATTCTTTAAACTCCTCTATAAAAGCCCCATTTTCTTAAACTTTTCTGCTCTGTGCCCTGTTTCCTCCACTTACTTGGGAAAGTGGCTTAATAAATAGATCTCTACTAAGGCAGAAATGAATGATCATTGCTTAGACTGGAGACGACCTTTTAAAAGAGAAATTTGGAAGACAGAGAGGAGAGAAGAAATCTGAGATACTGAAATTTCATGCTTGTGCCAACCCGATGGGGAAGATTCGAGGGATGGAAGGAGCACACGAAGCACCCCCAGCCTGCTGCTGGGGTCCCCTCATGCTGCTGCTGCTGAGTCACTTCAGTTGTGTCCGACTCTGTGTGACCCCATAGACAGAAGCCCACCAGGCTCCCCCGTCTCTGGGATTCTCCAGGCAAGAACACTGGAGTGGGTTGCCATTTCCTTCTCCAGGGTCCCCTCATGACAAAACTGTTTTTCCCAGGTGAGTATCCAACTTTTACAGCCAGTGACTGGCTACCTGCTCTGTATGTCTCTGCGCCCGGCTCTGAACTTGGACTGAGCTTTGCAACAAAATCACACTGGGTCTTTGTAAATCAGAGAGGACGGTATGCTAGTCAAGAGAGAGGTGGCTTCTCAGACCCCAAACCAGACAGATTTCAAAGAAATCATTCACCAAACATACCCCCAATGAGAAGACGGCACTGAGATAGAAGGGTGGATGAAAAAAAAAGATGAAAACTTTGCAAAGAGGAGCAGAAGACGAAGAGAGGAAAAGTCCCCCAATTTAAATGCTCACGGTTGTCCTTGAACTCTTTATCTGCCTTCCTCGTGAGTTAATACTTATTTCTGTTGGATCAGCACACACGCTAAAATCTGCCAGGTACCCGGCCAGTGACAGGAGGTCACAGCCTAATGCCTATCCACGCCGTTTAATCTGGAGCTGGCATTTGGCAGTGTTTGTGGGGACTTAACTTTAATTAATTGACTCCTTAGGAATCGAGCTGACACAGTTTCCCTTTCATGGATTTTATAAAGTTGAAAATTTTTCCTCAGAGAAGCTCACAGTGTTCTAAAACCCC
The DNA here is from genome assembly GCF_049115385.1 of Moschus berezovskii. NCBI lineage: Eukaryota > Metazoa > Chordata > Mammalia > Artiodactyla > Moschidae > Moschus > Moschus berezovskii. The sequence goes on from NC_142467.1 coordinate 86,677,506, forward strand.
TGGGTCTGCAGAGGAAGCCATCACAAGTCTCTCAGAGGGTCACTCTCTTCACACAACACACACAAGGTTATTCATCCTCGTGAGAAACTGAAGGTTTTAAAGGATAATCAGAGGGATAATTCAATGAGGAGACTGAAGAGAAATAAAAATACTATAACTGAGCTGTGGCCCCTGAACATTCTCCTCTTCTCCTTTAGGAAACTTTCTGGTGACTTCCTACCTCATCACACTGAACTTTGTTGCATGATTTAGTTCTGCTGAAGAAACCTCAGCACCTTCCCACTCCCTGCCCCATGTCAACCTCTCCCCAGAAGTTCTGAGCCCACAGTCGGCAGTCATCCCTAGTCTGGAAAGTACATGTGCCCTCACGCTAGAGGCAGGAGTTGCAGCAGCAGGCTGAGTTGCACTCTCCCTGGGGTCCAAGCGTGTGTGACCATGTCTGCAGAACAGAGGATGGGCTGCCAGGCTCTGCTTTCTTGTCTAACCAGGGCAACAGGGTGAGAAGGTGCCTTGGAAGCAGAGTGAGTCATGCTTCAGGCATTGCACAGAGTTCTGGGGAAGCACAGGATGAATCTGTAATTGCCTCCGAGGGTGCTGATGTGTGTCTCAGGGAGGGGTCTGAAGTGAGATGAGGTGAAAGCTAAAGAGCTGGAGACGAGGTGCTGGTAGCAGAGTCAACACTGATGGAAGACAACTTCCTTAGGGGGCACAGCGCCTGCCTTGATGTGGCTTTGCTGGCAACCACCTTGCTGTATGTTAGTGCCCTGGCCAGGTGGGAGCTGCAGTGGCAGCACTCTGGTCCATCGTGGGCATGGTCAACAATAATGGACGTCGGGCTGCAGTGGGAAGTCAGTCAGGACAAGAGGTAGCTCCCGAGTGAACTGCAGTAATACCTGTGAATACTGTAAGAAGTGAAAACTACAAAACCTGAAAGAACTGCTTCAGGGAGCAGGTGCAAGACCACTCTAAGAATTCTCAGAAGTATCAAGTTGTCTTCTGAGAGTTCCCCAGGCCTCACAGAGCTGAATCAGAGAACTCCTATGTAATGGCATTGTTTTAAGACTCTTGCCTAGGCTGCTGTGTTACAGGAAATCAAGCCTTTGAGTATTAGGTTATTGGATCTACATTTTGATTGTTGATGGTGGGCCGTGGGGATAAGACAGCTGGAATGCTGAGGGAGAAGTCTGCTAGGTAAGCAAGTGGCTGGGCCCTGGAACTGGAGGGTAGAGAGACCCAGTGTGGTTCCTGACTTTCCTGTCTCTTTGAGGTGGTGGATAGGCTGTGTCAGCAACACCACTGTTTCTGTGGAGCCTGGCCTATCCCTACACTTTTAGTAAAACAGCACTGGGGACACATTTTCTGGAGTAGACTAATTGAGCCATGGTACGAAGTGGTGTTTGCATAGGGGGATACAATTCTGGACAGAGCATGTGTTAGATTATTGTACACCTCTAGCCCAACTACTTCAGCATCATGGCCTGGTGGCCTTGGGATGGTGACTAGGTTTCTGTATAGGGCAGGGACCTGTGTCTCCAGAGAGTTATAGGGCCGAGAGCAATCTTAGCCGAACAAGACACTGATGCTTCTCTCCCCTGAATGAGGAGAACTTCTGATCAGGTCAGCTTTGGCAGATGTGCTGTGGTTTCTTCAGTAGGCAAAGACCGCACTGGCACAGTGGAAATAACAACCTCTCCAGCTGAATCCCTGACTATTTGACCGACTGCTATAGACTGAATGTTTCAGTTCAGTTCAGTCGCTCAGTCGTGTCCGACTCTCCGCGACCCCATGAACCACAGCACGCCAGGCCTCCCTGTCCATCACCAACTCCCGGAGTTCACTCAAACTCATGTCCACAGAGTCAGTGATGCCATCCAGCCATCTCATTCTCTGTCGTCCCCTTCTCCTCCCACCACCAACCTTTCCTAGCATCAGAGTCTTTTCCAGTGAGTCAACTCGTTGCATGAGGTGGCCAAAGTATTGGACTTCCAGCTTTAGCATCAGTCCTTCCAATGAACATCCAGGATTGCTCTCCTTTAGAATGGACTGGTTGGATCTCCTTGTAGTCCAAGGGACTCTCAAGAGTCTTCTCCAGCACCACAGTTCAAAAGCATCAATTCTTCGGCGATCAGCTTTCTTCACAGTCCAACTCTCACATCCATACATGACCACGGGAAAAACCATAGCCTTGACTAGACGGACCTTTGTTGGCAAAGTAATGTCTCTGCTTTTTAATATGCTATCTAGGTTGGTCATAACTTTCCTTCCAAGGAGTAAGCGTCTTTTAATTTCATGGCTGCAATCAGCATCTGCAGTGATTTTGGAGCCCAGAAAAATAAAGTCTGACACTGTTTCCACTGTTTTTCCATCTATTTCCCAGGAATTGATGGGACCAGATGCCATGATCTTTGTTTTCTGAATGTTGAGCTTCAAGCCAACCTTTTCACTCTCCTCTTTCACTTTCATCAAGAGGCTTTTGAGTTCCTCTTCACTTTCTGCCATAAGGGTAGTGTCATCTGCATATCTGAGGTTATTGATATTTCTCCCAGCAATCTTGATTCCAGCTTGTGCTTCTTCCAGCCCAGCATTCCTCATGATGTACTCTGCATATAAGTTGAATAAGCAAGGTGACAATATACAGCCTTGACGTACTCCTTTTCCTATTTGGAACCAGTCTGTTGTTCCATGTACAGTTCTGACTGTTGCTTCCTGACCTGCATACAGGTTTCTCAAGAGGCAGGTCAGGTGGTCTGGTATTCCCATCTCTTTCAGAATTTTCTACAGTTTATTGTGATCCACACAGTCAAAGGCTTTGGCATAGTCAATGAAGCAGAAATAGATGTTTTTCTGGAACTCTCTTGCTTTCTCCATGATCCAGCGGATGTTGGCAATTTGATCTCTGGTGCCTCTGCCTTTTCTAGACCCCAAATATGCCAGGACCTTGATATTGGACTTCCCAGCCTCCTGAACCACAAGAAACAAATGTTTGTCATTTAAGCCACACGGTCTTTGGTATTTTTGTTACAGTAGCCAGCAAGGACTAAGATTCTGACCAAGGAGAGTATTCCATTTACTCATCTGAAAGGGTTGCTCATTTAAATCGACTGAATTTAACCGAATTTAATGGACTGAATTTAATTCACTGGACTGAATAAATACTTCTGAGTCTTGGAACTTCTTTCAGGAAAAAAGATCTCCAAGACGGAACCATGGATAGATTGAGGGATAAGAGCAACTGAATTAGAATATTAAAAAGAATGGTACCTTACTAGATTACAGTGGTCAGAATGACCATCAATAAAAAAATCTACAAATAACAAATGCCGGAGAGGGTGTAAAGGAAAGGGAACCCTCTTACACTGTTGGTGGGACTGTCAGTTGGTACAGCCACTGTGGAAAACAGTATGGAGGTTCCTCAGAAAACTAAAAATAGAATTGCCATATGATCCAGCAATCTCACTCCTGGGCATATATTCAGACAAAATTAAAACTAAAAAAGATACATGCAGTCATATGTTCATAATAGTACTATTCACAATAGCCAAGACATGGAAATAGCCTAAATGTTCATCAACAGAAAAATGGGTAAAGAAGATGTGTATCATATATACCATGGAATACTACTCAGCCATAAAAAAGAATGAAATAATGCCATTTGCAGCAACATGGATGCACCTAGAGATTATCATACTAAGTGAAATCAGAAAGATAAATACCATATAATATTGCTTATATGTAGAATCTAAAATATGGCACAAATAAACCTATCAAAACAGAAAGAGATTCATGGAGATCAGACTTGTGGTTGTCAAGGGAGGGAGTGCTAGGAGAGGGATGGAGTGGGAGTTTGGGATTGGTAGATATAAACTATCACATTTAGAATGGCTAAACCACAAGACCCTACTGTATATCACAAGGAACTATTATCCAATCTCCTGGGATATCACAAGAACTATTATCCAGCCATAATGGAAAAGAATATTTTAAAAAATAGTGTTTATATGTGAACAACCGAGTCACTTTGCTGTACAGCAGAGACTGGCATACTATTGTAAATCAACTACACTTCAATTGGAAAGAAAAAATGGTACCTTATTTTGTTTCCCAAGCTGGTAAATAGTACAGAATGATCCCATACGTCACTGCAGATTATTGGGAAGCTAATAAATGTATGTGTCCAACAACTGTCAATTGCCTTCAGTGCTGATGCAATGGCCTCAGGAGAACTTTGAAGAATTTGAGAAATCAGTATTTCCTGCTGGGAGCTGTGCTCATGTAAAGATACAGAAAAGCCTGCAAACATAAGATAGACAAGTGAGAAAACAAGTTTGAAGCTCACCTTCATGAATTAATTATAAAATGCCTGAAGTAGAAGATCAGATCTGGTTTGAAAAATAAAAATGTCCTGCAGTTTAAATCACTGAGCTGTCCCCATCAGCTTCTAGAAATGATCTCTGAACTCAGTCTTTCCTTTCACAGTCCTTGTGAAATAATGAATCACTTCTCAAAGATGACGGGTAGATAAAATAAGAGATGAAACAACAAATAAGAAGAAAAAAACATTTTCTTCCAGGAAAAATGAAACTAGGCATCTTCAAATCTCATAGACTTCGCTGTAAAAAGGTTTCCTTCTTAAACCGTTATAGCACATATTTGCTTAAGTTTTGCTACATATCCAGGACCAAGATTTAAGAATGAGTTGTGGTCATATTTCAAACTTTTCTCAGCTAATGCAATGATTCATAACACAACGGCTTTGTTTTTTCACATACTCTCTTCTGAAACATCATGTAGTCAAAACTTTCAGAGGCCAAATTGATTTTGGTCAGGCAAATTAGATTATGTCCAGCAAGTGTCAAAATGAGTAACGGATGCCTTGAAGACCGTTAGGGGAAACCACCTCAGTCGACAGGTAATAGCCAATGGATGAGAAACTTTCTTCCTGTCATTGTGAGGGTCATTGTATCTCTAATTATTATTGCTGCTGTCTCCTGGGAAAACCAGGGAATTTTATATCGCAGGGCCTGACTCCACCTTCTTTTCCAATGCTAATTAGCCTTTGAGGCCTGTTCAGGTTATCTGAAAACTGTCCTTGAAATGGAGATTTGTGTGCAGTAGGTTATTGCTGTAGGTACTACAACATTGGGTTTATTACCATCAGAAAGTAATGGCTTCATCACCTTTTGTATTCTCAAATAACTGTCCCATCCTGTGTGTTCTTATAGACCTTGTCATTCCTTATCAAGCAGTGGAAAAAGTTGTAGAATAATACCTGTAAAGGAGCAAGGGAAGCAAGACTGATCAGAGGAAGAAATTGAGCTGCTACTGTTGCAACCAAGGCCTTAGCCTATCCTACAGGACCTCTGGAGCTGTGATCATTCTTCTGTGTTGCCTAAATTTAGGCAAGAAGGCAAGGTATCAATATTTTGCATCAATCACTATTAGATATGGACCATCCTCAGGGAGAGATGTAGCTCAGGTGAGGCAGTTTCCTTTGCTAAGGGCAATGCCTGGAAAGGGAGCCAGCTATGAGCCCTCAGGGGCCAACATTCCTCTTATGGAATGGAAAGAGATGGAGGGATAATCTGGGTGAGACATTCAGATCCACCACAAGGTCTCTTATTGAAGAGGTCCCTTAATTAGAGAACTTTTTTTCTGTGGTCTAATACTTTGTATGGAACACATTAGTCCCCAGACTTCCTGGCTTAAAATAACAAGCATAATTTATTGTTGCTCCTGGTGGGTCAGAAATTTCCAAGTGGCTGGGCTGGGGTGTGTGTTCTACCCGAGGTGTCTTGTGTGAATGTAGTCAGATGGTGGCTGAAGCAGCTGAGAGCTGGCCAGGCACCTTTTCTCTTCCTGCAGTCTTGGGGCCTCTCCAAGTGGTCTCTTTGGCTGGCCTAGTTTGGCCTTCCTCACAGCATGGCCACCTGGTACTTCTCACTGACTTGGAGCTTAGAGCTCCACAAGTGAAGTAGCAAGAGAATCTGGAAGACACTGCATGGTATCTTCTAACTTAGCCTCAGAAACCACTTGGTTTGTCAGGAGCCCACCTAGTCTCAAGGGGAAGAGACAGGGATTCCACCACTTGATAAGGAATGACAAAGTCTATAAGAACACATAGGATGGGACAGTTTTTGAAAGGTGATGAAGCCATTAGTTTCTGATGGTAATAAACCCAATGAAAAAAGTTTAAAAATAATGGTATAGGGACTTCCCTGGTTGTCCAGCAGTTAAGAGTCTGCCTGCCAATGCAAGGGATGCCGGTTCTATTCCTGGTCCAGGAACTAAGATCCCACATGCTGCAGAGCAACAAAGCTCATGCAATACCTCTACTGAAGCCTGTGTGGCCTCAAACCCATGCTCCACAACAAGAGTACCCACCACCACAGCAAGAAGTCTGCACACTGCAACTAGAGAGTAGCCCCTGCTCATCGCAACTAGAGAAAGCCTACGTTCAGCAACAAAGACCCAGTGCAGTCAATAAATAAATAAATAGGAATAATGGTAGAATTCAGATCTTTTGATTTTTCAGAATTATATATATGTGTGTATAAATTCAATTATTCAAGTATTATGGATCTTCATTAGCAATAAAACACTTGAAGTGTGTAAATTCAGCCTCAAATAGTCCATTAATTGTAAGGAACCAGATGTACAGAGATATCAAATCCAGCACTACTGTTTTCTGTTAAGTGCTGTGTGTGAGGATATAGCAGACACTAGCTGGGCTTCCCTGGGAGCTCAGTGGTAAAGAATCCACTTGCCAATGCAGGAAACATGGGTTCGATCCCTGGTCTGGGAGGACTCCACGTGCTGTGGAATTACGAAGACCGTGCGCCACAGCTACTGAACCTGTGTTCAAGAGCCCAGGAACGACAGCTACTGAGCCCACATGATGCAGCTACTGAGCCCAAGCACCCTAGAGCCTGTGCTCTGTAACAAGAGAAGCCACTGCAATAAGAAACCTGAGCACAGGAACTAGAGAGTAGACCGTGATCTCTGCAACTACAGAAGAGCCTGCAAAGCAACAAAGACTCAGCAAAAAATATATAAGTAAATAAAATTATAAAAAAGAAGACGTTAGCTAAAAAACTTATTCCTGTGTCACAAAAGCCAATTAAACGAATAACTTCTACATTAGTTTTCATTCATTATCAACCTAAATTTTTCATTTTGTAATGCATAGACCTCAATAGTCATTTCCTTTTTTTTGTGGTGGTGTAGGTGGCTCAGACGGTAAAGAATCCGCCTGCAATGTGGGACACCTGGGTTCGATCCCTGGGTTGGGAAGATCCCCTGGAGAAGGGAATGGCTACCCACTCCAGTATCCTTGCCTGGAGAATTCCAAGGACAGAGGAGTATAGCAAGCTATAGTCCAGGGGGTCACAAAGAGTTGGACACAACCAAGCGACTTCACTTAGGATATTGTAACAGCAGCACTCATGTTTTCAACACACCGAGCCTCAGTTTTAGACCACAGACATACTATGGGCTTCCCTGTTCTTACTTGCCCAAAGAAATGTGGTCTCCACAAGGAAATTTGGACCTCAAATTCAGTTCTAAAACCGACACAAACTTTGATATTGGAAGATTCTGTTAGTTCTAACTGGGATGGACTTCCGGATTAGTTTTGTTCAGTGTTAATATGTTCGTTGCTCTGATGTTTATTTGATGTTTTCCCAGGAGGAAAACACAAACACTTCCCTGTGCTTTAATGTGAGAATCTATCATCATGTCTCAGAGTTTTGCTCTTTGGTGATGAAATTCAGACACTTCTCACATCTCCGTCATTTCATCTGACCTCTCTCAGTGCCATTCTAAGTGACTGGCAGCCACTCAATCAGCATTTGTTACGGGGGAACAAAAAATGTGTTTTAGGTTCAGAATCCACCAAATCATGCTTTTCACAAAAACGTCTCAATTGTTTTATTATAACATCCATTGGTCTGGATAGGAAAGGCTGTTTAGTTTATAACATGTTGCTATCAAGTGCACAATGTACAATTTAGATGATAATAAATGAGGTTCCAAACGCTTTTATGATGCAGAGCACTTTGTAGCAGTGCTTGGCAGTATAATCAATGTTGTTTTCACGACTTATAGAAAAAAGCATCTGATGAAAAACTGCTGTTGCAAAATGCCATTGTATTTTAGTGCTTCTACCAAAAATGAACATATCTAAAATTAACTTCTAAAAGAAATGATTAAAACCCTAAAGATATAAATTTATCTTAAAGTAGTTAAATAATAGCTATCTGTTCATTTCAAACTATATCCTAAAGTTGGAAATATTAAAAGCAAATAATTTTTATTGTTTGACAAATAGCACATATTTTCCTCTCTAGAGAAGCTTTTTGACTTTTTATCTCTTTGAGGCTAGAAGAGCTGGTTGGGAGATAGGTTTGCATATTTGTTTGAAACCCTTCAGAATGATACTCAGTTCAGTCTCCATCTGCCCTGAGTGAGGAGCTCTGATTAGAATTGGGTCTGGGTCTCAACTAGAGTTGCACTGGGTCTCAAAATGCAAAAACATGATGAAGGGTAAGGCTAGGGAACATTTAAAATTGCTGAATATTATCAAAGGTGCAAAGAAATGCTTTGGATGCTCCTCCTCCTACCTTTAAAACCAGCTGAGGGGAATGGATTAAAAAAAAAATGGAAAGAGACAAAACCAAAGGATGAGAAAGAAAGAGAAGAGAAAGTGTTCCCTGCTGGTGAAGTGGCAGGGGGGCACCAACTGAGAAATGGCTTAACTTTGAGCAAGTGTGTGTGTGTTTTATGTGTGTGTGTATTTAAGCTTGGTCATTATCACTTAGGAGAGCATTATACGGTAGGTTGGTAAAACGCGTCTATGCATTTTTATTTTTAATGTGTGCTGCGTTGCTTCAGCTGTGTCTGACTCTTTGTGAACCTATGAACTGTAGCCCGCCAGGCTCCTGTGTCCATGGGATTCTCCAGGCAACAATCCTGGAGTGGGTTGCTGTGCCCTTCTCTGGGGATCTTCCCGACCCAGGGATTGAACCCGAGTCTCTTACATCTCCTGAATTAGCAGGCAGGTTCTTTACCACTAGTGCCACCTGGGAAGCCCCTTTTATTTTTAATATTGAAGGAAAAAAGCTCTCAAGGAGCCTGGGTCGTAAGCAGGGACCATGGCTGTCAGTTCAGGGAACCCAGATCACTGTCTTCTCAGGTACCTCTTCTGGTTAGCAATGATGAGGGGCAGGAGTGTCATTTTTTTTTCCTTTAAGGGAGAAGCATTAAGGGATTCTGGGGAAACGACCTTGAATGTCCTCTCAAAGAAAGAACGCAGGCAGTTCTACTCTGTTTTTCAACCTCTGTCCTTTGTTCTCCTCAGACTCTCTGAAATTTGTCACTTTTGTCATTTTCCTTTTCAGAAAGTGACAGTTCCCTGGAGACTTTTCACTCCACATCATCTCCTGACCTTTCTCTAAGAGGTTGTTTCTCATTTCAGTGCCAGCTTGCTGCATGGCCCTCTTTATTTGCAGGTTTTTTTGGGTGAATTCTTTCTTGTGTGAACTTTCTGTACTGCAGGCTGTATTTTACACTGGGGCCAACTCTCACTTGTTAAAGAAAAACTTATAGCCAGGATAAATTAAAATAATAACCTCCTCGGTTTCCCTGCAAGCTCTTGTATTCTACCAATTCAGACGTCCATATTTCAAATCTTATGCAGATGTGACTTCTGAGGATTTCTTCTTAGGTTTTGTAGGCAATTTCACTGAATCTGAAGAAATATTTGCTGTACTGAGATTATTGCAGAAATATCAAATCTTGGAGGATTTGATATTCCCCTTTCTCCTTAATGTTTTTTTGTGATGTGAAAGTTCAATATTCATAGATTATCAAAACCAGTAGCATTTATATTTTACTCTTCCTAGTTTGAAGCACCACTGATAGAAGTGGATAGAATATTAAGAAGAAATATTTACTTAATGATACCTTCTAAAATAAGAAGGAAGAAATAATTTGGAGAAAAATGTTGTCTTTGACAGCATGGAATTATTCCTGAAGTTTTAATGATGGAGAAAATATTTTTACCTAGCATTGATTTAAAATAGCTCAACTACTTCATCTGTTGAAATGTAGTCTATTTGGACTTCAGCTGAATCACCTGATTCCATCCAAAGTAAACAGTAAAATAAACATCCATTATGGAAAAAAAACCTGGTAATATTATAGAGATACAAGAAAGAGAAAGGAAATGAATCTATCCCTCTTTTTCTTGTTTTAGAAACTTCTGTACAAACCAAGGTAAACAAAGATGAGTCAGAGAAATCCTAGAAGTTAATACAGCATTCATGGAAGACAGATTTATTTATAAAACTGCAGTAGTTTAAATATGTTCTAGTAAGTGTTAAATCTTTACTTATGCAGTCTGTTATGTATTCTTACCTCTCAAAAATTGTACTGTTTCTGAGAAGTTACATCAAAAAAATTTTCCATCATGGAATTTTTCAGATTATTTGGGTGAGTAAGCAAATTTGTCATCCTCCAACTCCTAGTATTAAGTGAGTAGCAAGTGATGAAAAAGTGCTTAGGCCTCTTTGGGCTGGGATGTCGGGGAGGACTCTATATCTGTTTTAAGAAGAAACACACTTGCTCCAAAGTAAAAGTGATACAAGGGGCTCCCTCTTTTTTTATTCTTTTGAGTTTACTAAAAGTACTAGTTTCCTGCTACTGTTGTGAGAAATGCCATAAACCTAGTGACAGAAACAACACAGATTTATTCTGTTACTCTTAGTAGGTTAGAAGTCAAAAGTCAGTCCCACTGGGCTAAGCTCAAGGCATTGTCCAGGCTGTTCCCTTGTAGAGGATTTAAGGGGAGAAATCATTTTCTTGCCTCTCTCAGCTTTTAACGGCTGCCATCATTCTTTGGTTCACAGCCCCTTCCTCTATCTTCAGAGCCCGCAGTGTTAAGATCTATCTCTTCTGACTCCTGCTTGGGTCCTTACACTTTCTGCCTCTGACTTGAACACCTTCTGCATCTCTCTTATAAGGACCCTTGTGATTATCTGGGTAATTGGGCTCCCCTGGAAGCTCAGTGGTAAAGAATCTGCCTGTAGTGCAGGAGATGTGGGTGTGATCCATGGGTCAGGAAGATTTCCTGGAGAAGGGAATGGCTACCTACTCCACTATTCTTGCTGGGAAATCCCATGCACAGAGGGACCTGGCAGGTTACAGTCTGTGGGGTCACAAAAGAGTTGGACATGACTCAGCGATTAAACACCACCACCTCCACCACCCAGATAATCAGTATAATCTCCCCATATCAAGGTCTTTAACTTAATCACCTGAAAAGGCCACTGTGCCATGTTCCATGTTCACAGGTTCCAGAGATTAGGACGTGAAGAACATCTTTGGGGACCCGTTAGTCCGCACACCCTAGTAAACAAATGCTCTACAGCCCTCAGCATTTTTCTAGCTGAGCCATCTTTTAAACGTTAGAACACCAGGATGCCTTAGAGTTAGCAGGCCCTGATTCTCGTATCTGAGGAGGAAGTTACGAAAGGGTTGTGCAAAAGTTTAAATGGAAGCCCTGTTACAATTCTAATATTTATACCATCGTGTCTCACAGAGATCTCTCTGGTAAAGATTTATTTACAGACTTTAGGCTTAGGAACTTAACTTTTAAACTTATTCCCCTGTTTGCAAGAGAGAATGAGAAGAGGAATATGTAGATTCTGTGAAATAAATTTTAGGAGTGCTTTGCTTTTTTGGACTTCTTCCCAGCAAAAACAACATTTTCCATTTTCCATTTACAGTTGGTGCCATTTTGAAAATGATTTGTCAAGGTTTCTTGAGGCTGGTCAATGAGTTTCAAATATTCTTATTGATAGACTAGGTTAATTTTTACACTAAGACTTTTCCCCAAAGCATTAAATCAATATGCAGATATTTCTGTCAACTATTCTGTTCTTACTTAGGTACCTCATTTTATGCTGATTCTCTATTCCAAAACAGGGGGACATTCAATAAAAAGATACCTTGGAGTGAGATAGGGACAAATGAGCTCTAGAAATACTGGCAGATGGGAATAACAGACTGGTTGGCAGAGGGCTAAATGGATTGAATGGTCGCAGTCCGAGTACTGTATCCCATGCCCACCCCCAGTACACATGGTGGTTTCAGAAGGCTGAGGGACATTTCAGTAGGTCTCAAGAAATACCCTCAGCTATCTCTGTCCCAGAATATCCCATGGGAAAATCTTTATGTGCAACTTCCTAGGTTTTTTTTTTTTTTCATGTCTTCACTGGGTTACTATTGATTTTTCAAATTTATTTATTCTTAATTGGAGGATAATTGCTTTACAATGTTGTGTTGGTTTGTGCCATACATCAACATGAATCAGCCATGGATATACATATATCCCCTCTCTCTTGAACCTCCCTCCCAGCTCCCACCTCCCAACCCACCCCACCCCACCCCACCCTTTGAGGTTGTCACAGAGGACAACTTCCTAGGTTTTTCATTCATTCCTAGGAGCAGCCCCCACGTGGAATCCTACTGCTGTGGACCTCCCCAGTCTGACTTGCTGTGCAATGACAACATGGGCAGTCACTGAAAAGTACCAGAGCAAGGGGAGAGACCGGAGCAGCATCCATCATGTGCCCATCTTTGACATGACCCATTAAAATGTCAAAGTTGTCATTCCTCCCTTCACACTGAGGGTTCATCAGTTTTTGTCATAATGAAATAAGTCGTGTAATAAGGCTTCTTTTAAGATTTTCTAGATCCCAATAAATCTGTCTGCATTTCATTTTAATAAAAAATTTTAAAATTAGTCACAAAAATGCCAACAATGCCCAGGCATCGTAAATCCTAGTTTAAACATTATTTAAGGTGACGATTTTTGTTTTCAGTCTTTAGCTTATAATTCAGTTAGGGATTTGATTTTCAAGAAGTCAGAAACGTATTTTTCTATGCTAAAATATCTGTTTTTCTTGAGAAACATAATATTTTTCCTTGTCTATGTATAAATTAGTTCACATAGGCAGTGGTGTTTCTTTTTCAGTTAATCTATGAATTGGATTTTATGTTACCATAGGTAACATAATTGCTTATGAAAGTACAAATATTAAATATATGGCTTTCACTTTCTTTTTTTTACTGTGATCCACAATAAGAAATGCATTTTATGGTGTAGCCTAACATAGATGTAAAAGGCCTTACAAATAGCTGTAAAAAGAAGAGAGGCGAAAAGCAAAGGAGAAAAGGAAAGATATAAGCATCTGAATGCAGAGTTCCAAAGAATAGAAAGGAGAGATAAGAAAGCCTTCCTCAGTGATCAATGCAAAGAAATAGAGGAAAACAACAGAATAGGAAAAACAAGAGACCTCTTCAAGAAAATTAGAGATTCCAAGGGAACATTTCATGCAAAGATGGGCTCGATAAAGGACAGAAATGGTATGGACCTAACAGAAGCAGAAGATATTGAGAAGAGGTGGCAGGAATACACAGAAGAACTGTACAAAAAAGATCTTCACGAGCAAGATAGTCACGATAATGTGATCACTGACCTAGAGCCAGACATCTTGGAATGTGAAGTCAAGTGGGCCTTAGAAAGCATCACTACTAACAAAGCTAGTGGTGGTGATGGAATTCCAGTTGAGCTATTTCAAGTCTTGAAAGATGATGCTGTGAAAGTGCTGCACTCAATATGCCAGCAGATTTGGAAAACTCAGCAGTGGCCACAGGACTGGAAGAGATCAGTCTTCATTCCAATCCCAAAGAAAGGCAATGCCAAAGAATGCTCAAACTACCGCACAATTGCACTCATCTCACACGCTAGTAAAGTCATGCTCAAAATTCTCCAAGCCAGGCTTCAGCAGTATGTAAACCGTGAACTCCCAGATGTTCAAGCAGGTTTTAGAAAAGGCAGAGGCACCAGAGATCAAATTGCCAACATCCGCTGGATCATGGAGAAAGCAAGAGAGTTTCAGAAAAACATCTATTTCTGCTTCATTGACTATGCCAAAGCCTTTGACTGTGTGGATCACAATAAACTGTGGAACATTCTGAAAGACATGGGAATCCCAGACCACCTGACCTGCCTCTTGAGAAACCTGTATGTAGGTCAGGAAGCAACTGTTAGAACTGGACATGGAACAACAGACTGGTTCCAAATAGGAAAAGGAGTACGTCAAGGTTGTATATTGTCACCTTGCTTATTTAACTTATATGCAGAGTACATCATGAGGAACGCTGGGCTGGAAGAAGCACAAGCTGGAATCAAGATTGCTGGGAGAAATATCAATAATCTCAGATATGCAGATGACACTACCCTTATGGCAGAAAGTGAAGAGGAACTCAAAAGCCTCTTGATGAAAGTGAAAGAGGAGAGTGAAAAGGTTGGCTTGAAGCTCAACATTCAGAAAACAAAGATCATGGCATCTGGTCCCATCACTTCATGGGAAATAGATGGAAAAACAGTGGAAACAGTGTCAGACTTTGTTTTTTTGGGCTCCAAAATCACTGCAGATGCTGATTGCAGCCATGAAATTAAAAGACGCTTGCTCCTTGGAAGGAAAGTTATGACCAACCTTGATAGTATATTAAAAAGCAGAGACATTACTTTGCCAACCAAGGTCCGTCTGGTCAAGGCAATGGTTTTTCCCGTGGTCATGTATGGATGTGAGAGTTGGACTGTGAAGAAAGCTGATCGCCGAAGAATCGATGCTTTTGAACTGTGGTGTTGGAGAAGACTCTTGAGAGTCCCTTATACTGCAAGGAGATCCAACCAGTCCATTCTAAAGGAGATCAATCCTGGATGTTCATTGGAGGGACTGATGCTAAAGCTGAAACTCCAATACTTTGGCCACCTCATGCGACGGGTTGACTCACTGGAAAAGACTCTGATGCTGGGAAAGGTTGGGGGCGGGAGGAGAAGGGGACGACGGAGAATGAGATGGCTGGATGGCATCACCGACTCTGTGGACATGAGTTTGAGTGTACTCCGGGAGTTGGTGATGGACAGGGAGGCCTGGCGTGCTGTGATTCATGGGGTCGCGGAGAGTCGGACACGACTGAGCTACTGAACTGAACTGAACTGAACTGAACATAGATGCACATTTACTTTTTTTGGCTGTGCTGTGTAGCATGTGGGATCTTAGTTCCCCAACCAGGGATCTACCAATGCTCCCTGCAATGGAGTGTGTGTGGAGTCTTAACCACTGGACTGCCAGGGCAGTTCAACATTTACTTATTTTCCAAACAAAAGTTTTATGAGAAATAATTTCCCTTCTTTTAGGAGCAAGCTTCTATTTTCTGTCTTATTCTGTTTCATTAAAAAAAACCGACTTGTTATGACCCACTAAATTGAGCAATATGAGAAACATTGTCTTACTAAATAAAACAAAATCTCATTCTATTTTGAGTTAAAAGGGGAAACAAGATTATGGGCAATCCAAATTAATTGTCTGACATTTTCCATTATAAAAAGATTAAAACATTAAATCCTTGAATCATGATTTGTGAGGATTATGGTTCATTTTGTTAGATATATAATGACTTTTAGAACACTGATATTGAATATCCCAGACTATCAAGAAAAATAAGATTTTAAAAAAGCTGTGGAAATGGTTCAGCCCTACATGGTCAATACAATCCACTTATACACCCATGGTCACATTTTAGCACATAGAGAATCTTGTCAAGGGTGTCCACACAAGCTAAATGCATATATCTAAGGGAGTCAAATGTTAGCCCTTTTCTTGATTATTTTGTAACCCCCTTCCTCACAAAAAAAAAGGTGTTACAAGAGTTGAGTATTTTGATTTTGGAATAACATCAAGATTATCTCCATCTGGCAGAAGCTTCAAGATGCTCTAAAGGTGTTCTATTGGATCAGAGGAGAAGGCATTACCGGGAAAGGTAAAGTTTGCCCAGTGGAGAATGAAGTTTCCTTTTTCAGATGAGCTGAGCTGTCCTCTAGAAAAGGGTCAAATGACCACCTTGAGAAGTTGAAGCCCAGAAAAGATTAAGATGCATCTCTACACCAGAATTCAAAGGTGAAACAAGATTAAGCTGTAAAGTAGGAATGATAAACCAAACTCTTGTTTTTCCATTGGTTATCACTTCAATGTTGTGAACATATATAACTGTTTCCAGTTTTTCCTCAGACCCTGTGGTGCCTCTGCTTTGGAAGAGCTCTAGGCACATCATCGTTATCCCACCCGTTGCCTGACCCAGCTGCTTCTGGGCAGAGGGAGTCTGGAACCCTACTTGGTGGCTGGTGGTCCACTGGTATTTCTTAACTGTGTATGAAGCACTCCTGCTGGAGAGACATGTTTTTCTTACCTTACTCCTCTAACACATTTTTTTTTTACTGAATATAAATAACTTAAATTCATCTTCACTTTTATATTGCCTAAGTTTCTGATTCCACATGCATTTTGCATCAACAGAAGAGTTTGTTGAGTGGGTGACCTTCACATCCTTTTACAAGGAGAAAATACAAAATGAGAGCTGGGATTACCGTTTTAAATGGAAGAGCTATAGTTGGAAGAAAAATATCTCCTCAAGGTCCTTGAAACAGAGTTGATTAGTCACAAAGAGGTAGAGGCAAAATACCTCTCCTCTCTTTGCACTGTTTTTGCAGCATTTGTTGACTAGTTTTTAGTTCTAGGTTTTAAAAGGAAATCCCTATATGCCAAGAAGGATGCATAAGAAATGGGAAATAACATTCTCTCAGTCTTAGGGGCTCTGCATTTGTACTCACTTCAACTGGCCCAATAATACCATTTTTTCCCTTCATCCAATTGTCATGGAGCACTTCCTATGTGCATGTTCTTACACACACACACACACACACACACACACACACACACACATAATATATATATTTTATATAGGCATATATGTATCTTCCAGTAAGTGCGAGAGAAAACAACCATATATCAAATTAAGAGGTGAAAGGAGTGTGGAAGGCAGGCAAGAGCTCTCAATTATAATGACCACTGACCAGAATCCTAAAGTCAGGGAGAGAAAAGAGCCCTATATGCATGCTCAAAGCCCTCAAGTGGGAACTGCTTGGCAAGTCTAAGGGACAGCAGGAGGGTCCATGTGTCTCTGCTGAGTGAGTAGTGCAATAGGGTGAGGGGCAGTGGCTCGGGAGGTGGTGCATGAGACACACTTACACTAAAAACTATTTGCTGCTTATCTAAAATGCAAAATTAATGGACTGTCCTGTGTCTTCTTCATCTCTGATAACTTTTTTTCTTCTTCCCTCCCTCCTTCCCTCTTCCTTTCCTTTTGCGGGGTTGTAGTATTCATGTGCCATTCAGTTAGATTCATTTTTGTCAGTTTGCAATCAGTTTCCATTTTAATTTTCCATCCTTACTGATTTACTTTTATTTTCAAATATGTAGAATACTAACACTTTCAAAAATCAGAACTGTACAAAATTATGTCCTCAGATAAGCATCACTCCCTCCGCTGTCCCTTCCACCACTGCTGCCTTGTTGGCCACCAACTTTGTCAGACCCCAGGGTTTATCATTCCTGTATGTTTTGCAGTGATAAGAACACAGATGCATATTTTCTAATTTTTGTGCAAAATCTGGCATTCTAAATATGCTCTTTCATACTTGGCTTTTTTTCTCTTAATAATATCTTCAGGAAATCCCTCTGTATCAGTTTCATAGAAATCTTTTTTTATTCTTTCTAACTAGTTGCATAGTATTTTACTGTGTGTAGTACAATAGTTTATCCAACTAATCTTCTGTGCTTGAACATTTAGGAAGTTTCCAATGTTTTACACTTAAAAGCAATGCTGCAAATGAACAACCTTATGCATATGTATTTTTGTACTGATGCATGTGTATCTTCAGGATAAATTGCTACAAGTGGGACTGCTGGATTAACAGTAAATCCACATGTAATTTTGTTAGTTTATGCCGAGTTGCCTCCATAGGGATGATACCATTTCTCAGCAGTACGTGAGATCGCTTGTTTCTCCACAGCCTCACCAAGAGGTTGTATTGTCATGCTTTTGAATTTTTGCCCATCTGATGAGCTCTTGTTCAGTTGTGTCTGACTGTGACCCCATGAACTGCAACACTAAGAAATGGCATCTCAGTGTACTTTTAATATGCAGTCTCCTTATTATGAAATGGAATATCTTTTTATATATTCAGGATACATTTTTAGATTCTTTTTGTGAATCATCTGTTCACATCTCTTGTCTATTTTTCTATAGGGTTTTTTCTCTCAAAAATAACTCATTGTCTCTTAGGGATATTAATTCTTTAGCAATAATATGCTGCAAATATTGTCTCACAGTTTGTCATGTATCTTTTGATTTTGTTCACAATCTTGTAAAGCTGATCAATTTCTGTATTTAATATTCAGTTCCATTGATCTGTCTCTCAATTCATGGAGACTGGGATATACTTGGAAGGGTAGAGCTGACAAAACACGATTTATTTTATGTGGGACATCAGAAAAAGAGGAATCAGGCATTAACTCCAAGATTTTGACCTGAACCACTAGAATGTTAGGGTTTCCACTTACTGAGGGGCATTTAATTTTTGTGGGGAATACCACAAAAGAGTTTTGTTTTGTGTATATTAAGTCCGGGGTACCCACTAGATCTCCTAGTAGAGATCTGAGGTATAGATGGTTATGAATGTGGATTTGGAGAAAATGCAGGAGATAAGACATTTAGAGTCAGCCATGCAGAGACAGAATGTAAAACCACAAAGCTGATGTTTTAATACAAATGTTACATCTGTTCTGAGAGTATTTTCAGGGTTTCAGTCACTTGTCCAGAGCTGGGCCATGAATCTAGATTTTGTCCTCTGGATTTGTTTTCTAGACCAGTCATAACAAACACCACAGACTAGGCGGCTTAAACAGCAGAAATTGACTCTCTCCTGATTCTAGAGGCTGGAAGTTCAAGATCAGGGTGTTGGCAGGGTTGATACTTTCTGAGGCTCTTCTCTTTGACTTGCAGACAACTGTCTTCTCCTCTCTATGTCCTCCCCTCTGTAATGTGTGTGTCCTAACCTTTAAAAGGACTCTAGTCATATGGATTAGGGTCCACCCTAATGACCTCATTTTCATGTAATTACCTCTTGAAAGATTTTATTTCCAAATATAGTCATATTCTAAGGTACTAGAGATCAGGCCTTCCACATAAGAATTTTGAGGGAATGTAATTCATCCCACAATGCTTCTCTTTCTATGCAACAACTAAAGAGTTGGACACGACTTAGTGTCTGAACAACAACAAATGTATCTGAGAAGAAACAGGGATTTAGAGTCTGAAAATACATTGTTTCACAAAGGAATTAAAATAATGATTACTTTAATGCTTGGGAGTTAGTATTTCTCCTATGTTTGAAGGATATTTATGTGGAGGATATATACATGAGTGATATTTAATACGAGCCCACCGTCCTCAGACCTGCTCCCAGGGAAAGGGCCTTGTTTCCTCTGGGAAACATGGGATATGGAAATGCCCCTGACACAGAAGTTCCAGCAGTAAATTTGGGTCTTGTCTGTGCTGGAGGGAAGTTGAGTGAACACATTTTAGAATTTCTGTCTATATTTATCTTAATCATTCTTTGACCACTAATAAATGTGCATTAATATAAACCAGAAACATCTCTGAGGTTAAAACAAAAAACCCAAGGTCTATCTATATACTTTTAGCTACAAGTAACTTGAAGGAAATTTCTCCTTTTAGATAATCCTAAGTTATTCAGGAAAATTAAGAGTCAAGGCATAAATTACTATAATTAAATTACTAAATATTTATGTATTTGTAAACACATTACAAAGAGAAGACAAACTCTCTGAGCTTCTGGAAATTATTCTGTAAGTTCTCCCAGTCACCTTTACTTGCAAAGGTCCTGAAAATTCTTTCCTACACTATTTTGTAATCTGTTTTTTAATGCTTTTGCTACTTGGTTATCATTCACTAGACTACAATGTCTTGGTATAGGAAAACATCTTTAATAACAATTACTAGCTGAAATTCGAGATTCTGTGGGAAACCAGTTACTTTGAGTTTGCCTTCCAAGAATTTATAGTCATTTCCTAGAACTTTGTCACTGACATCTGTGTTAAATTTTTTTGGAATTAGAATAGGTTATCTAACCTTTCTACTTCTCAGAATAAATTATATGAACTGAATAGAATTTGCTTCAAGACATTAAATGGCAATAAAGTTTGAACAACTTAAACTTTGGCTTTGATAGTCTAACAGGATTTTTATTAAGTGTAAGATTGAAGGGTGTGTCAGAAAAACATTCCCATTACCTAGCTTGCTTAGGAAGGTGACATGGGCAGCCTGAAAAGTGATGTCAGTTATGGATAATGGATGGAAGAAAGCATAAACACTGCGAGATGAAATAAACAAAATTCACACAAAAACGTAATGTTGATTTCACCAGTACACCAGTTAATTAAGGTTAACTCATCCTTCACTCACCAAGGCTTCCCTGGTGGCTCATATGGTAAAGAATCTGCCTGCAGTGCAGGAGACCCTGGTTCGATCCCTTGGTTGGGAAGATCACCTGGAGAAGGAAATGGCTACCCATTCCAGTACCCTTGCCTGGGAAATCCCATGGACAGAAGAGCCTGGTGGGCTTCAGTCCATGGGGTCGCAGAGTCAGATACAACTGAACGACTTTCACTTTACTTCGCATCCTTAAAAATTGGAAAATCTACCCTAGTGAGAACAAAATGTGGAAAAGAAATAACTTCTAAATACAGTCTCATATCCTACCCCATTTTTGTAGGATGAACCCTCATCTTCAAAAGCCTATTACTTTCTGCTGCACCTTGGGCTCAGGCCTTGCACACAAACATTACCTCCAAACTGGGTTATTCAGGCAGTCACAGAGGTACACAGTGAAGACTGAACACTTAAAATACTAACACAATACTTCATCCGTGTTTTGGCATTTCTCCTTTTTTCAATAAACAAAAATAGCCTGGGCCACTCCAGAGCTGTGAGAACCCTAGCAGATATGGATGACTTAAAAACACCGCCAAAAAAACATCCTCACTGGTTGTGGACTCATTGTGCTGTCATGAGCTGCATTCCCTAAATGATGTGGTTTGGAGCATAAATAAGGATTCCCCAGGCCTGAGTCCCTCTCTCCTGTGGGCCTGACTCTGCTTCCTGTCCTTTGCAACTGTATTTCTAGGGAAAGTCACACAGGAATTTGGTCTCTGGATGGTTTTAGTTCCCTTATGACTGTTCCCGTCCAGTGAGGGTTATAATCTGACACAGTTTGGAAACATACCAAACTCATTCCAACCCAGCCAAATAAAAACTCTAAACAGGTTAAATACAGCTTTCCCTGACCTTGTCATGATTAGCTCTTCCTAAGGTATTTATTTTTAAGAGCGACACTATCTGCTCATTATCTGCTTTCAGTTCAGTTCAGTTCAGTTCAGTCACTCAGTCATGTCCGACTCTCCGCGACCCCATGAACCACAGCACACCAGGCCTCCCTGTCCATCACCAACTCCCGGAGTTCAATCAAACTCATGTCCACAGAGTCGGTGATGCCATCCAGCCATCTCATTCTCTGTCGTCCCTTTCTCCTCCTGCCCTTTCCTAGCATCAGAGTCTTTTCCAGTGAGTCAACTCGTCGCATGAGGTGGCCAAAGTATTGCAGTTTCAGCTTTAGCATCAGTCCTTCCAATGAATACCCAGGATTGATCTCCTTTAGAATGGACTGGTTGGATCTCCTTGCAGTCCAAGGGACTCTCAAGAGTCTTCTCCAACACCACAGTTCAAAAGCATCAATTCTTTGGCGATCAGCTTTCTTCACAGTCCAACTCTCACATCCATACATGACCATGGGAAAAACCATAGCCTTGACTAGATGGACCTTTGTTGGCAAAGTAATGTCTCTGCTTTTCAATATACTATCAAGGTTGGTCATAACTTTCCTTCCAAGGAGCAAGCGTCTTTTAATTTCATGGCTGCAATCAGCATCCGCAGTGATTTTGGAGCTCCAAAAAATAAAGTCTGACACTGTTTCTGCTGTTTCCCCATCTATTTGCCATGAAGTGATGGGACCAGATGCCATGATCTTTGTTTTCTGAATGTTGAGCTTCAAGCCAACCTTTTCACTCTCCTCTTTCTCTTTCATCGAGAGGCTTTTGAGTTCCTCTTCACTTTCTGCCATCAGGGTGGTGTCATCTGCATATCTGAGGTTATTGATACTTCTCCCGGCAATCTTGATTCCAGCTTGTGCTTCTTCCAGCCCAGCGTTCCTCATGATGTACTCTGCATATAAGTTGAATAAGCAAGGTGACAATATACAGCCTTGACGTATTCCTTTTCCTATTTGGAACCAGTCTGTTGTCCCATGTACAGTGCTTTACAGAGTATAAAATGACAGCAGAAGTGAGTGTGCTGAGCCATTTAATGCTATCCAGTGGGCTTATTATACACCCGGATCACACACAGAGAGAAACAATGAGATCTCTCCTTGTGGCCTGATTTACAGTTTGGGTTAATTTTACTTTTATTACATTCCTGATAAAATCCACTGGAGTGACCAAAACCACAACCATAGTGCAATCAGGAATATGCTTTTATAATGCTTTCTCTATAAATTCACATACATAGAAAACAGGTGTATAGAGTTTCCATTGTGGAAATAAATGAAGACCACCCAAATGAGATCAAAGTCTATTGCTTTAGGGCTTACTATAGCAAGGGAATCAGCCTCCATCACTTGTGTTTGGCAGATACTCAAAGTCAAGCATAGGCAAGGCAAAACTTTACAGTGGAAAAAGCGAAGGCTGCAGGTATCCCCTGACTGGAGGCTTTCGGCATGAGGAGGCTGTAGGCAGACTAACTAGAAGCAGGGCATCCAATATGATTGGTTAGGGGTGAATATCTGGCTTTCTCCAGTTGGTCTGAAGATGGAAATGGGGGTAAATTTTGGGAAGATGTCAATTAATAATCAAGCCTTGGTTATTCTGGGCCAGTTGACCCAAGGGTAATTGAATTTGGGGGTTGACTGCTGCAGGTTGTGAGTTAAGAGTTCTATTTTTATTGATACTTACAGCCTGGCTGTTTAGTCTGCACAGAGTCTCTCACCATAGGTGATTATATATTCATAGGGACTTTTTCCATATCCTGAAATGGATCCTATTTTCAATTGTATACCACAAACAATAGTTTCCCTCAGAATACTGATTTTCATGTTGGAGTTTGACCATTATATATAACCAAAATTTTTTCTTTATGACTTTGGGAATTTGTAGCTTTACTAAGAAGGTCAGTTCCTTATAAAATCACAAAACATGCCTCCTAAATTTCCTCTTAATATTATTATAGTTTTAAAATAACTTTGAAATCTAGATAAACTTTATTTTTACATCAAGTGTAAAGAGGAATTACAATCCAGGGAAAATGATGAGCCAAAAATATACACACACCCCAGCATTCACTGCAGCACTATTTACAGTAGCCAAGACATGGAAGCAAATAAATGTCCATGGACAGATGACTGGATAAAGATGATGTGGCACCTATATACAAAGGAATATTACTTAGCCATAAAAAGAATGCGATAATGCCATTTGCAGCAACATGGATGGAACTGGAGAGGATCATACTAAGTGAAGCAAGTCAGCCAAAGACAAATATACAGGATCACTTATATGTGGAAAGTAAAAAAATGATACAAATGAACTTATTTATAAAATAAAAATAGACACACAGACATAGAAAACAAACTTATGGTTATCAAAGGGTTAATGGGGGAAGGGTTAAATTACGAGTTTGGGATTAAAATATTCACACTACTATACATAAAATAGATAACCTACAAGGACCTACTGTGTATCAAAGGGAACTATAACCAATATCTTACAAAGATCTATAATGGAAAAGAATCTAAAAAAAAATATATGTATATGTATATGTACATGCAAACAGAATCACCTTGTTGTATACCTGACACTAAAGCAACACTCTAAATCAACTATATTTCCACAAAAAATTTTTAAAAAGTATCACAAGAGAAAAAGGATCTAGTTTTATTTCATTTTCCAAATGGCTTGCCATTTGGAATTATACTCCCATTGTATAATTCTTCTCTCATTGATTCAACAACCCATCTTTCAGTTCAGTTCAGTCGCTCAGTCGTATCCGACTCTCCGCGACCCCATGAATCACAGCATGCCAGGCCTCCCTGTCCATCACCAACTCTCAGAGTTCACTCAAACTCATGTCCATCGAGTCGGTGATGCCATCCAGCCATCTCATTCTCTGTCCTCCCCTTCTCCTCCCGCCCCCAATCCTTCCCAGCATCAGAGTCTTTTCCAATGAGTCAGCTCGTCACATGAGGTGGCCAAAGTATTGGAGTTTCAGCTTTAGCATCAGTCCTTCCAATGAACACCCAGGATTGATCTCCTTTAGAATGGACTGGTTGGATATCCTTGCAGTCCAAGGGACTCTCAAGGGTCTTCTCCAGCACCACAGTTCAAAAGCATCAATTCTTCGGCGCTCAGCTTTTTCATAGTCCAACCCATCTTTAACAAATGCTAAATTCTGATATCTATCTGCATTTGTTTCTGGACTTCACTTGTTTTTTGGATCTACCTGTCTGCTTTAATTACTAGAACATCAGTTTAGTCTGAGGGAATTATTCTCTTCTGCTGCTGCTGCTAAGTCGCTTCAGTAGTGTCTGACTCTGTGCGATCCCATAGACGGCAGCCCACCAGGCTCCCCCATCCCTGGGATTCTCCAGGCAAGAACACTGGAGTGGGTTGCCATTTCCTTCTCCAATGCATGAAAGTGAAAAGTGAAAAGTGAAAGTGAAGTCGCTCAGTTATGTCTGACTCTTTGCGACCCCATGGACTGTAGCCCACCAGGCTCCTCCGTCCATGGGATTTTCTAGGCAAGAGTACTGGAGTGGGTTGCCATTTTCTTTTCCAATTATTCTCTTCACTTGGTTTTAATTTCTTTCTTTAAACTTAGGTTACTGAAAAATTACTTTCTAAATTTCAGTTTTCATGGGCTTTTTCCCCTGTGACTATTTAATACAGTTATTGCATCATAATACAAGAATGTGATCTGTATGATTTCTGTTTTTTGATTATTGAGGCTTATTTTGGTCTAAACCATATCAATTTTTATGAAGTGCTTATTGATTATTAAAAAATAATGTACATTATTTATGTCTTGAATAAAACATACATACATGTTCAATCTATGATAAACCTTAATTCATAGACCTAACATTCCAGGATTCCTATGGAATATTGTTCTCTACAGCATGAGACTTTACTTCCGTCACCAGTCACATCCACAACTGGGCGTTGTTTTTGCTTTGGCTTCATCTCTTCATTCTTTCTGGAGTTATTTCTTCACTCTTCTCCAGTAGCATATTGGGCACCTACCATACTAGGGAGTTCATCTTTCAGTGTCCCATCTTTCTGCTTTCTGCCTTTTCATACTGTTCATGGGGTTCTCAAGGCAAGAATACTGAAGTGGTTTGCCATTTCCTTCTCCAGTGGACCACATTCTGTCAGACCTCTCCACTGTAACGCATCCATCTTGGGTGGCCCTGCATGGCATAATTTAGTTTCATTGAGTTAGACAAGGCTTTGATCCATGTGATCAGTTTGGTCAGTTTTCTGTAATTGTGATTTTCATTCTGTCTGCCCTCTGATGGAGAAGGATAAGAGGCTTGTGGAAGCTTCCTGATGGGACAGACTGACCGTGGAGGAATCTGGGTCCTGTTCTGATGGGCAGTACATCTCAGTACATCTTTAATTCAATTTTCTATTGATGGGTGGGGCTGTGTTCCCTTTCTGTTGTTTGGCCTGAGGCCAAACTATGGTAGGGGTAATAGTGGTAATGCCAGTCTCCTTCAAAAGGACTTTTGACCGCAATGTTGTATTCAGTTCCCCAACCCTGCAGCAGGCCACTGCTGACCCATGCCTCTGTGGGAGACTCCTGAACTCTCACAGGCAAGTCTGGTTCAGTCTCTTGAGGGACACTGCTCCTTTCTCCTGGGTCCTCGTGTGCACAGGTTTATGCTCTCCAAGAGTCTGTTTCCCCAGTCCCAGGGAAGTTCTGTAATCAAATCCCACTGGCCTCCAAAGTCAAATTCCCTGGGGGTTCTCAGTCCCTTTGTTGGATCCACAAGTTGGGAAATCTGTTGTGAATCCTAGAACTTTCTTAACAGTGTGAGAATTTCTTTGGTATTATTGTTCTGCAGTTTGTGGGTTGTCTGCTCAGTGGCTCTATGGTATGGCTAATGGCAACCTCCGCCAAAGAGGGCTTATGCCACATGCTGAGTGTCCCAGGTCTGCTCCAGTCAGAGCCCCTGTCCCAGTGGCAGACCAGGAGATGGCAAGAGCAAACACTGGCATTTTAGGAATCGGTGAACTAAAATGGACTGGAATGGGCATATTTAATTCAGATGACCATCATATTTACTACTGTGGACAAGAATAACTTAGAAGAAATGGAATAGCCCTCATAGTCAACAAGAGAGTCCAAAATGCAGGACTTGGGTGTAATCTGAAAAATGACAGAATGATCTCTGTTTGTTTGCAAGACAAGCCATTCAGTATCACAGTAATCCAAGACTATGCCCCAACCATTAACGCTGAAGAAGCTGAAGTTAAACGGTTCTATGAAGACCTACAAGACCTTCTAGAACTAACATCCCCCCCAAAAAAAAAGAAAATGTCATTTTCATCATAGGGGACTGGAATGCAAAAGTAGGAAGTCAAGAGATATCTGGAGTAACAGGCAAATTTGACCTTGGAGTTAAAAATAAAGCAGGGCAAGTGCTAACAGAGTTTTGTCAAGAGAAGGCACTGGTTAGAAAACACCCTCTTCCAACAACACAAGAGATGACTCTACACATGGACATCACCAGATGGTCAATACCAAAATCAGATTGATTATATTCTTTGCAACCAAAGTTGGAAAAGCTCTATACAGGCAGCAAAAACAAGACTGGGATTGACTGTGGCTGAGATTATGAACTCCTTATTGCCGAATTCAGACTTAAATTGAAGAAAGTAGGGAAAACCACTAGACCATTCAGATATGACCTAAATCAAATCCCTTATGATTATACAGTGGAAGTGAGAAATAGATTTAAGGGATTAGATCTGATAGACACAGTGCCTGAAGAACTATGGGTTGAAGTTTGTGACATTGTACAGGAGGCAATGACCAAGACCATCTCCAAGAAAAAGAAATGCAAAAAGGCAAAATGGTTGTCTGAGGAGTCCTTACAAATAGCTGAGAAGAGAGAAGTGAAAGGCAAAGGAGAAAAGGAAAGATATAAGCATCTGAATGCAGAGTTCCAAAGAATAGCAAGCAGAGATAAGAAAGCCTTCCTCAGTGATCAATGCAAAGAAATAGAGGAAAACAACAGAATAGGAAAGACTAGAGATCTCTTCAAGAACATTAGAGACACATAGGATACTTTTCATGCAAAGATGGGCACAATAAAGGACAGGACAGAAACAGTATGGACCTAACAAAAGCAAAAGATATTAAGAAGAGGTGGCAAGAATATACAGAAGAACTAACAAAAAAAGATCTTAATAATCCAGATAACCATGATGGTGTGATCACTCACCTAGAGCCAGACATCCTGGAATGTGAAGTCAAGCAGACCTTAGGAAGCATCGCTATGGACAAAGCTAGTGGAGGTGATGGAATTCCAGCTGAGCTGTTTTAAATCCCAAAAGATGATGCTGTTAAAGTGCTTCACTCAATATGCCAGAGATTTGGAAAACTCAGTAGTGGCCACAGGCCTGGAAAAGGTCAATTTTCATTCCAATCCCAAAGAAAGGCAATGCCAAAGAATGTTCGAACTACCACACAATTGCACTTATCTCACACACTACTAAAGTAATACTCAAAATTCTCCAAGCGAGGTTTCAACAGTAAGTGAACCAAAATTTCTAAATGTTCAAGCTGCATTTAGAAAAGGCAGAGGAACCAGAGATCAAATTGCCAACATATGCTGGATCATAGAAAAACCAAGAAGCTCCATAAAAACATCTACTTCTGCTTTACTGACTATGACTTTGACTGTGTGCATCACAACAAACTGGAAAATTCTTCAAGAGATGGGAATACCAGACCACCTGACCTGCCTCCTGAGAAATCTGTATGCAGGTCAAGAAGCAACAGTTAGAACCGGACATGGAACAATGGACTGGTTCCAAATTGGGAATGGAGTATGTCTAGGCTATGTATTGTCACCCTGCTTATTTAACTGATATTCAGAGTACATTATGCAAATAGCTGGGCTGGATGAAGCACAAGCTGGAATCAAGACTGCTGGGAGAAATATCAATAACCTCAGATATGCAGATGATACCACGCTCATGGCAGAAAGCAAAGAAGAACTAAAGAGCCTCTTGATGAAAGTGAAAGAGGAGAGTGAAAACGTTGGCTTAAAATTCAACATTCAAATGACAAAGATCATGGCATCTGGTCCCATCACTTCATGGCAAATAAAGGGAAACAATGGAAATAGTGAGAGGCTTTATTTTCTTGGACTCCAAAATCACTGCAGATGGTGACTTCAGCCATGAAATTAAAAGATGCTTGCTCCTTGAAAGAAAAACTGTGACAAACCTAGACAGCATATTAAAAAGCAGAGACATTACTTTGCCAACAAAAGTCCATCTAGTCAAAGCTATGGTTTTTCCAGTAGTCATGTGTGGATGTGAGAGTTGGACTATAAAAAGCTGAGCACCGAAGAATTGATGCTTTTGAACTGTGGTGTTGGAGAAGACTCTTGAGAGTCCCTTGGACTGCAAGGAGATCCAACCAGTCAATCATAAAGGAAATCAGTCCTGAATATTCATTGGAGGGACTGATGCTGAAGCAAAGCTCCAGTTCTTTGGCCACCTGATGCAAAGAACTGACTCACTGGAAAAGACCCTGATGCTGTGAAAGATTGAAGGCAGGAGAAGAAGGGGATGAGAGAGGATGAGATGGTTGGATGGCATCACTGACTCAGTGGACATGAGTTTGAGCAAGGTCTGGGAATTGGTGAAGGATAGGGAAGCCTGGCCTTCTGCATTCCATGGGGTCACAAAGAGTCAGACATGACTGAGTATTTTAACTGAACTGATGATATACCTCAAGACTTTTATACCCTTATGGTCTTAAATATAAATAAGAAAGTTATGTTGAATCTCTGTCTGATGTTAGACAGTCAGGTTTCTCTTTGAATATCTAACAGCTTTTGGTTCATATTAGAGCAATGTGAGTGTGTGAATTTTCATGACTACTGTAATGTTGGTGGATGTCACATCTATCTTGAATGCCTCTTTCCCACTGTTGTTTTTTCATCGCTAAGGTGTGCCCAACTCTTTTGTAACTCCATGGCTCCTCTGTCCACAGTATTTCTCAGGCAGGAATATTAGAGTCGGTTGCCATTTCCTTCTCCAGGGGATCTTTCAGACCCAAGGATTGAACCAGGGTCTCCTGCTTTGTGGGCAGATTCTTTACCACCGAGCCAGTTGGGAAGTCCCTCTTTCCCAATATTGGATGGGAAATTCATAATTGGGAGTTAATAGGAAATTAAACAAGAAGGTGACTAGACTTTAAAAAAAAAAAAAACTTGGACAGGATTGGACTTCTATTCCCCTCAAAAAAAAGCCGTTTCATAAGACTGTTCTCAATCAATACAGCCACAATGCTGCCCAAGAGTCTTCCCTCACTTGGCGTTTTTGCTTCCACATAGTCCATTGGCCATTTATTTACTTATTTTTAGATACTCAGGATCCATCATTAGGAAGCCATTAAGATTGCTAGGCTTTTGTGTCTTGGCAATATTCTTCCTTTTATGCTCTTACTGTTATGTATTGATTGTACAGGTCAGGCTTTCCAGTTCTAAGTACTTCATTCTATGTTCTTCGTACTATCTTTAGATGAAAATGTTGAGGAAACAAACAGACAAAGTGGCTGCCAAATTGCAATTAGATTGCTCTCTGAGTTGAGATTTCATGCATTCAGTGAAATGGTTTCTGATTTCCACTGGCCTACAAATCTATTTTGTACCTATCAAGTCTGGAAACCCCTCTTAATTCCAAAATGATGTGATTTCTAGGTAAAAGCAAGAGGCATGACTATACCAGGGGCTGGGAGTACCATAACCACTGTGCAATCTTATAGGACAGTCTAGTTGTCACTGTTTTTTTTTTTTTTTTTTCAAAAGAGGAAATCAATCTGAAATTAAATTTCTATAATGTTAGCTGGCTTTCTATGTAAACTAACAAATTCTGAAAACCCGTTTATTTGTCAGGCTTTGTGTCCTGGGTTTTTATGCAAAAGATGTGGTAGCATAAACTACTGTGAACAGCGGAGAACACAAAGACCCTGTAGAATATTTCTTCAAGGATTAACAAACATCTTGAGAAGAAAACACGCTCCCCCCCAAAAGACCACTAGAAAATGGTAGAATACAGTGTAGAATCAACTGCTAATTTAAACAGCATTGTATATAAGCTTTCTGGAAGTTCAGAGAAAAATTTTTTAAATTTAGATATACCTTGATTACTCAGGATAAAATTTTTTGTTTTAGACAAGATGCCTCTTCCCATCTCTGTAACTGAAAGCAGACCAGGTAATTTAAGCAGTCTGGGAGCGAGTAACATCCTTTCCCTCAGCTTGGAATTTCAGCCTTTCCCAGGTAAGTGTAAGAAAAAAGCCAAGCCTAGATTTACTGAGTGCTAGCCACTTGCCAAGTGCTTTAATGAAAATCTCCATTTTTACAGACAACAAAACTGCACCTTGGATTGAGGTTCACGCCCGAGGTTATTGAGCCAGGAGGCAGCAGGGCCAGTGTTTTATACTGAGTCAGAGCTCCTGATCCTTCAAAATCGAAATCATGCCTTTGGTGAAACCACACATATGCTAATAAATGCATCCCACTCATTATTTATTCAGCCAGTTTTTTCATATAAATGGTTAGAAAGCAGACATTTTATCCTTTTTGCAAACCACATGTTATCTTCCTGAGCAATGTGCTCAGGTAAATCTTCTTTAGATCATTTCATAAACATTAGAACCAGCAGAGGAAAAGGATCCTCAAAATCCCCTAGCAGGGTTGCCAGATTCAGTAGATAAAATACAGGATATTCAGTAAAGCATTAGGGATATCCTTGTGCTAAACAACATCATTAAATTATTTACTTGAAATCTGTGTTGAACTGAATATCCTGCTTTTTATCTGGCAGCCTTATTCCGAATCCCCCATTCACAATTTCATCATTCTTCTCAAAATGGCAGATTTTTTCTTGTTAGATATTTACTCTTATTTTCTTTCCTATAAGCCCTATATAAGAGAAAAGCAGATGGGGAGAGTGGTCATTAGGTGCTTATCAAAAGGAGAATTTTGTTTCAATAATTGAGTCATCAGCTCTCTGTGCATGGTGTAGAAACTGTAAATTTCATCCCTAATTCCGAAAATTTCTGACTGGTGGAAAAATTTTTAAATGACTTTATTAAATGAAAATTGTTCTGTTTTGCTAGTAAAAGGTCTTAGATGAGAATATGGGAAGGTAGGAGGGAGACCTATGCCACCTATGCGTGTGTGTGTTCTAAGTCACTTCGGTCGTGTCCGACTCTTTGTTACCCTATGGATTGTAACCCGCCAGGTTCCTCTGACTTTAGGATTCTCCAGGCAAGAATACTAGAGTGGGTTGCCATGCCCTCCTCCAGGGGATCTGCCTGACCTAGGGATCAAACCCCCATCTGTCTCCTGCGTTGGTAGGCGGATTCTTTACCACTAGCGCCATCTGGGAAGCCTTATACCACCTATCCGTTCCGTTCTGTTCTGTCGCTCAGTCGTGTCCGACTCTTTGCGACCCCGTGAACTGTAGCCTACTAGGCTTCTCCATTAATGGGATTCTCCAGGCAAGAATACTGGAGTGGGTTACTGTTTCCTTCTCCAAGTTTTATGTATATTAAACTCCAACCTAAAGTTTTTTGTTTTTTTTAAATACATTTCAAGAGACAATTTTCCTAATTTCCACATATTGCTGAGTCATGCTGGTGACCACAGTCTCTGATGGATGGTTGGTTAATTAAATGATACAAAATCAATCTGGAAAACGTCCCAAGAATCTATGGTCAGTTGCCGGTAAATACACATGGGGATCTTAGACAAATTCACTGTCAAGATTGCCACAATGAAGGTATTAAAATTCATCCATGGTTTTCAAACACAAGGAAAACAACTCAATGTGGGTGAAGGCACAGTCTCTGGAAAGATGACCTTCTTATTTTCAAAGGATAAAAACTTCATCAAAAACTTGCAATTCGTTTCTGAACATGATGGAAAACAGAGCATGGAGAACATGAAACAAGACAGTAATCGAAGAAAAAACTCCAGTTTTGGTCAATGTCTACAAAGGGGAATTTTTTAAATGCATATGTCACCCCCGGAAGACAAGTTTTATTGTACTCATGACATGTTCCTGCACAATGTTTTAGATATTTCTCTATTAGTTATCCCCGAGGGATGTGTAGGAATGTAAAGTTGATAGAGATTGCAAGCTGACCTGCTCCAGCTCCTCCCAGGGTAGCAGGGAAAAGGCAGTTTTAATCACGGCTTAATGGAGAGGTGAGGATGGGAGTGGGAGATGGAAGCACAAATACTTATTTATAAAAGCTTTAAAAGTAATTGCTAAAAAGTTCCACTGAAAGAGATGAAATGATTTTCAAAATCAGCCACTCAAGTATCTCATTTACGATATTTTTTTTTCTTAGGATTTCATTAAGATCTCTTTGATTACATTGTGAAAACAATGAATACATCATTCTTTGTAACTTAAATTATAAGATAGTTTCTCCACAGAGAGGTGCTTCCCTCCAGTTTCATATAAGGGAAGGTGGAAGGGATGGACCCCCAGTCGTGGTGGGATCCCAGTGCTCTGAACATCTGTACTCACTTTGAAACATAATTCAGCATTTTTTTTTTTTACATCCCAAAGAACAAATCCAATTCTGCAGTACATGACAAGTCTTTCAGGTGTTAACAGGATTTAGTAGGAATGTAAGAAAGCAAAGTGACATTGTCCCCCACCCCTGCCACCCTCTCCCAAAAAAAAAAAAAAAAAAAATTCAAACAATAAAAGTTCACGTTAGGTATTTTAGCACTTTGCCATAGTTTCTCTCCAGCTGCCTCAAATTTCTGCTTTCTTTCCCCTTCCTCCTCTCAAACATCTCCAATTTTTGGAGGAATACTGCTCTCACCATCAGCTAGTATATCCCACTCAGCAAAAGAGCAGCCCTATGGATAGAAGGGGCTTCCCTTGTGGCTCAGCTGGTAAAGAATCCGTCCGCAATACGGGAGACCTCGGTTCGATCCCTGGGTTGGGAAGAACCCCTGGAGAAAAGAAAGGCTACCCACTCCAGTATTCTGGCCTGGAGAATTCCACGGACTGTATAGTCCATGGGGTCACAAACAGACACAACTGAGCGACTTTCACTTTCTATGGACAGAAGGATCCTGGAAACTGCTCTCCTACTGACAATCATTATCACCCCAAAACACTTGGGATCTCATGTCCTATACCCAGTCACTTTTCAAGTATTTTTTAAGCAGGTTTTTTCCTTTGTGGAAGGATGGCCCCCAGTGATTCTTACCTCCTGGAATTCACTCTTGTTGTGTAATCTCCACCTACAATGAATCGTGGCTAAATTATCATGGCCTATATGACCAAAAGAATCTGGTAGAAGTGACTGTGTATGACATCTGAAGATAGGTCTTAAAGTCATTGTAGATTTCACCTTGGTCTCTGGATAATTCACTCTGGAGGAAGCCATGCCACTAGGACACTCAAGCAGCTCTGTGAAATGGCCCATGTAGAGAGAAACTGAGGTCCTGCCAACACCAGCATTATCCACACTGCCAATCATGCTAGTGAACTTTCTTGAAACTGATGACAAATGTCTTGAGTGACATTTGACTAAAACTCAGAGATGCAAACTCAGAACCACCCAAACTACCACTGAATTCTCGATTCACAAGAACTGCCAGAGAAAATGTTTATTACTATTTTAAGTGACTCAGATGACCATTATATCTACTACTGTGGGCAGGAATCCCTTAGAAGAAATGGAGTAGCCATGATGGTCAACAAAAGAGTCCGAAATGCAGTACTTGGATGCAATCTTAAAAACAACAGAATGATTTCTGTTCGTTTCCAAGGCAAACCATTCAATATTACAGTAATCCAAGTCTATGCCCCAACCAGTAATGCTGAAGAAGCCGAAGTTGAACAGTTCTATGAAGACCTACAAGACCTTTTAGAACTAACACCCAAAAAAGATGTCCTTTTCATTACAGGGGACTGGAATGCAAAAGTAGGAAGTCAAGAAACACCTGGAGTAACAGGCAAATTGGCAAATTTGGCCTTGGAGCACGAAATGAAGCAGGGAAAAGGCTAATAGAGTTTTGCCAAGAGAATGCACTGGTCATAGTAAACACCCTCTTCCAACAACACAAGAGAAGACTCTACACATGGACATCACCAGATGGTCAACACCGAAATCAGATTGATTATATTCTTTGCAGCCAAACATGGAGAAGCTGTATCAGTTCAGTTCAGTTCAGTCGCTCAGTCGTGTCCGACTCTCCGCGACCCCAGGAATTACAGCACGCCAGGCCTCCCTGTCCATCACCAACTCCCGGAGTACACTCAAACTCATGTCCACAGAGTCGGTGATGCCATCCAGCCATCTCACTCTCGGTCGTCCCCTTCTCCTCCCGCCCCCAACCTTTCCCAGCATCAGAGTCTTTTCCAGTGAGTCAACTCGTCACATGAGGTGGCCAAAGTATTGCAGCTTCAGCTTTAGCATCAGTCCCTCCAATGAACATCCAGGATTGATCTCCTTTAGAATGGACTGGTTGGATCTCCTTGCAGTATAAGGGAGAAGCTGTATACAGTTAGCAAAAATAAGACCAGGAGCTGACTGTGGCTCAGATCATGAACTCCTTATTGCCAAATTCAGACTTAAATTGAAGAAAGTAGGGAAAACCACTAGACCATTCAGGTATGACCTAAATCAAATCCCTTATGATTATACAGTGGAAGTAAGAAATAGATTTAAGGGTCTAAATCTAATAGATAGAGTGCCTGATGAACTATGGACGGAGGTTCGTGACATTGTACAGGATACAGGGACCAAGACCATCCCCATGGAAAAGAAATGCAAAAAAGCAAAATGGCTGTCTGAGGAGGCCTTACAAATAGCTGTGAAAAGAAGAGAAGTGAAAAGCAAAGGAGAAAAGGAAATATATAAGCATCTGAATGCAGAGTTCCAAAGAATAGCAAGGAGAGATAAGAAAGCCTTCCTCAGCGATCAATGCAAAGAAATAGAGGAAAACAACAGAATAGGAAAAACAAGAGATCTTTTCAAGAAAATTAGAGATATCAAGGGAACATTTCATGCAAAGATGGGCTAGATAAAGGACAGAAATGGTATGGACCTAACAGAAGCAGAAGATATTAAGAAGAGGTGGCAAGAATACACAGAACAACTGTACAAAAAAGATCTTCACAATGAAGATAATCACAATGGCGTGATCACTCACCTGGAGCCAGACATCTTGAAATGTGAAGTCAAGTGGGCCTTAGAGAGCATCACTACGAACAAAGCTAGTGGAGGTGATGGAATTCCAGGTGAGCTCTTTCAAATCCTGAAAGATGATGCTGTGAAAGTGCTGCACTCAATATGCCAGAAAATTTGGAAAACTCAGCAGTGGCCACAGGACTGGAAAAGGTCAGTCTTCATCCCAATCCCAAAGAAAGGCAATGCCAAAGAATGCTCAAACTACCGCACATTGCACTCATCTCACATGCTAGTTAAGTCATGCTCAAAATTCTCCAAGCCAGGCTTCAGCAATATGTGAACCGTGAACTCCCAGATGTTCAAGCTGGTTTTAGAAAAGGCAGAGGAACCAGAGATCAAATTGCCAACATCCGCTGGATCATGGAGAAAGCAAGAGAGTTCCAGAAAAACATCTATTTCTGCTTCATTGACTATGCCAAAGCCTTTGACTGTGTGGATCACAATAAACTGTGGAACATTCTGAAAGACATGGGAATCCCAGACCACCTGACCTGCCTCTTGAGAAACCTGTATGCAGGTTAGGAAGCAACAGTTAGAACTGTATATGGAACAACAGACTGGTTCCAAATAGGAAAAGGAGTACATCAAGGCTGTATATTGTCACCCTGCTTATTTATTTTATATGCAGAGTACATCATGAGGAACGCTGGGCTGGAAGAAGCACAAGCTGGAATCAAGATTGCCAGGAGAAATATCAATAACCTCAGATATGCAGATGACACTACCCTTATGGCAGAAAGTGAAGAGGAACTCAAAAGCCTCTTGATGAAAGTGAAAGAGGAGAGTGAAAAGGTTGGCTTGAAGCTCAACATTCAGAAAACAAAGATCATGGCATCTGGTCCCATCACTTCATGGGAAACAGATGGGGAAACAGTGGAAACAGTGTCAGACTTTATTTTTTGGGGCTCCAAAATCACTGCAGATGCTGATTGCAGCCATGAAATTAAAAGACGCTTACTCCTTGGAAGGAAAGTTATGACCAACCTAGATAGCATATTAAAAAGCAGAGACATTACCTTGCCAACCAAGGTCTGTCTAGTCAAGGCTATGGTTTTTCCCGTGGTCATGTATGGATGTGAGAGTTGGACTGTGAAGAAAGCTGATAGCTAAAGAATTGATGCTTTTGAACTGTAGTGCTGGAGAAGACTCTTGAGAGTCCCTTGTACTGCAAGGAGATCCAACCAGTCCATTCTAAAGGAGATCAATCCTGGTTGTTCACTGGAAGGACTGATGCTAAAGCTGAAACTCCAATACTTTGGCCACCTCATGCAAAGAGCTGACTCACTGGAAAAGACTCTGATGCTAGGAAGGATTGGGGGCGGGAAGAGACGGGGACGACAGAGAATGAGATGGCTGGATGGCATCACCAACTCTGTGGACATGAGTTTGAGTGAACTCCGGGAGTTGGTGATGGACAGGGAGGCCTGGCGTGCTGTGATTCATGGGGTCGCAAAGAGTCGGACATGACTGAGTGACTGAACTGAACTGAAGTTTTGTAATTTGCCTTTTGCAACTGTAAAATAATAAGAAATACATATTGGTCTCAGCCCTAGTTCGTGCTAATATTTGCTGTTTGATCTAGTTCCTGACACAGAGTTCCTAAAATATTTGTAATTTCCTAAGTGACAGATCTTTTGATCTAATGAGATGACTTTTGGTGGGCTCCTGAGTGGGGACTGGTCACCAGAAAGATCGAGCCACGATTAGAAGCTTAGAACTTTCAGCCCCAGTTCCCATTCTTCAGAGAGGAGACAGAGGCTAAAAACTTAGCTACCAATCAATCATGCCTATATGATGAATTCTCCATAAAAATCCTTAAAATATGGGGTTTGGAGAGCTTCTGGGTTGGTGATCACATGCTTGTACCAGGATTACGGTACACTTGACTCCACAGAGGATAGGAACCTCTGTGCTCAGGACCTTTCCAGACATTATCCTATGTACCTTTTCATCTGACTGTTCATTTGTATACTTTGAAATGTCCTTTGTTATAAATTGGCAATACTAAATAAGCCATTTTCCTGGGTTCTGTGAGCCACTCTGTTAAGTTATTGAGCCCAAGGATGGGGTCATGGGAACCTTGATTTGTAGCTGAGTCAGACAGGAATTGTGAATAACCTGGGAGACCCACTACTTGTGACTGGTGTATGAATAGTCCTGTGAGACTGATCCCTTAACCTACAGGGATTGCATTAACCTAAGCGGTTAGTGTCAGAATTGCTTTGTGTGGATAACCCAAATGTTTGCGGTCAGAGTGTTTCCTACTCAGCAACAGTGAATAAGCAGTGCATTCTTAATGCAGGCAGTGATTCTAATTCTAACTCAGTTTCGAGGTATTAACAGGATTCACAGTATTGGGTGACTGCTCTATTTCTTATCTTCCATCATGTTTTCTCAATAAATCAACATGGAGAAATACAGAAACTGTTACCCTGAGTTTCTAACGGATTAATTATTTAAAGTATATTCTATTCAGACCTAAAGACATTAAAGCACTGTAGCAGTGGCCCATCTGGAGCCAAGAAAATTAGATTCTCCTTTTTTCCAGTTACATGGTCTTCGGTACGTTATTAATCTAAGACACAGCTTTTCCACCTGTAAAATATGCAGAGTAATCACAAGTATCTGACAGAGATCTGAAGGAATGAAATATAACAGTACATGTTCTCTGTACCCTGCATGGCTTGTAGTGAATGCACAAGAAATGTTGGCTATTATGGAGCCGCTGTCCATATTAAAAGTGTGTCTGTTCTGATTACATTTAAAATGGAAATTTTGCAGATAAAGGAAAGAAGCTCGAATCCAAATCTCGCCAGCATCTTATTTTTTGTTAACAATATTAACCAGATCTGAATGACTTCCTGTTTATCTAGACGAGTTCACAGGCAGCCCACTGACACTGTGAGCTTGGATATTGT
The DNA here is from genome assembly GCF_049115385.1 of Moschus berezovskii. Lineage (NCBI taxonomy): Eukaryota > Metazoa > Chordata > Mammalia > Artiodactyla > Moschidae > Moschus > Moschus berezovskii. The sequence continues at coordinate 86,716,055 of NC_142467.1, forward strand.
GGAATGCTAATCATTTCTAACAATGTCAACTTGGGGAAAGCACCAGCTGGAGGACATTTAATCAGGGATATCTTCCACATTTTATGTTACAGTCTACCTACACTTAACATAACTAGTTTGCATAGAGAAATCTTACAGTTATAGAATATTCATGAAATATTCTTAAACCTCTCATGCTTCATTTCCTGGGTTTATCTTTTCTTCCATCACACACACATACACACACACTTAATCTACTCAGAAATCATTTATTGGTTGATTTATTGGTAATTGTGATGCTCCCTTGGCTAGAAGATGACACTGATCGTGAGATTACTCTGTAAATGGGGAAGAGAAACAGATGCTTCTCTCAGAAAGAGTTGGAGAAGTAGCAGGAAAAAAGGGAAATTCAAAACTTTAATAGAAAATGCCAACTAGAAGAGGAAAGTCATAAATAATGAAAATATGGAAAACATGGGGAGCCATAAGGAAAGTGAATATTCGCTTGGTGTGAAAAATTAGTACAGAATTGACTCAAGGGCAAACACTATATAAGGATTTCTTATGCCTGTCACTAGAATTTACATTTCATCATTTCCCTTAGCCAATTTCTTTAAGAAGAACTCTATTATTGATTAACAGCACTAAAATGAAGTGAAAGTTTAGCTTGCAGATGCCTTTAAACATTTACCATAAACCTTATAAGCTTACTGTTTATAAACATTGGCTTAATTTAGGTTTGCTGGCTCTTTATCTTCAGCATTGGAAATTGGGGGGAAAAGGCTATGTATTGAGAAATAAGTTGATTAACTGGGTCCCCAGGTAAATAGGGGAGATTACTGCTTAGAAGACCCCGGGCTATCACTGAGACAAAGTTTTCCCATATGTATACAAAAATCATATTATCTGTTCTTCCATCATCTCTGAGCAATCAGTAAGTCAGTGACTAGATCTGGTCCATGAGATGTAAATATACTCCTCATATTTATTACTTTAAGACAGCAAATTTCAAATGAATTCCACAACAAAAATGGGGAGGCCAAAGAGGAAGCAGTGGTCAGAATTTAGACCATGAGTCCTCATCCTGGAGACAACTTAGGTGAATTTACACATATTGAATGCTGAGTGCTTAAGTGCACCACTGGGCTTCCATCACTCAGATAAAGATCCAGGAAGTTCTCCTTTGGGAAGTCTGAACAGCCTAAAAGACCTAAAGTCACTGACATCATAGTTTTTTGATAAATGGCCCACCCAGATAACATGATAATGAAGTTCAAAGTCAACAAGTCTCATACACATGTTCAGAGTTTCCAAGTAGAGAAGACCTGCAAGATGGAAGATAAAAACCAAAACAAATAGGGAAAACAGGATAAGGCAGGAAAAGAAACCAGTGAGGAATAAGAGATCTTCCAAAGTCTGTTCTACATATTCCAGGGAATTAAGAGAGGTTAAATGGCAACCCACTCCAGTGTTCTTGCCTGGAGAATCCCAGGGACGGGGGAGCCTGGTGGGCTGCCGTCTCTGGGGTTGCACAGAGTCAGACACGACTGAAGCGACTTAGCAGCAGGAGCAGCAGCAGCAGTGCATCCATGAATTGAAAACAAGATACTAGGTAAAAAGCATTCAGTAAACCAAGAAAAATCTTCGGAAACCGAAAAAAGATGATGGCAAAAATTATAAACTCAGTGGAAGAGTTGAAAATACAGCTAGAGAAATAGATCAGAAAGTAGAAAAAAAAGATAAAAGTTAGGGGCGATAAGAAATTAGAAAACAGTCTATAAAATATAATATACAACAATAGATATTTAAAAAGAGCAGGGACAGAGGAAATTGAAGGTAGGAAATCATTGAGAAAATAATTGAAGACATTTCCTCAGGACTGAAGGTCATGAATTTTCAGATTAAAAGAGTTCATGGGAGGCTTAAACAATGAATGGAAAATAAGCTTATGTAAAGTACATGCGACGAGTTGACTCACTGGAAAAAAATGATGCTGGGAAGGATTGCGGGCGGGAGGAGAAGGGGACGACAGAGAATGAGATGGCTGGATGGCATCACCAACTCGATGGACATGAGTTTGAGTGAACTCCGGGAGTTGGTGATGGACAGGGAGGCCTGGCGTGCTGTGATTCATGGGGTTGCAAAGAATTGGACACGATTGAGCGACTGAACTGAACTGAACTGAAGTTCAGTACATCAATGTGAAATTTCAGAACTGGGCACAGAGTAGATTCTCAGAGTAGTTTCCAGATGGAAAAGCAAGTCATACACAAAGTGTTAAAAATCACATTAACTCTGTAAGCTAGAAAAATCAAGAAATTCTTTAAAATTCACAAACAGTACTTCTTCCTCTGTAGAATTTAATACACAACCAAAATATCAATCAAATGAGAGGAGAAAATGCAGATATGATCCATTCCCCACCCCCACTCCCGCCCCCTGCCTGGCAGAAAACTATTGGAAGATGTGGTCCACTGAACCGAGGAAGCAAATCAAGAAGGAGGAAAACATGGGATACAGGAAACATGGAATTCAACACTGAAGAGAGGCAAAGGAGTCCCTGGAAAAATAGTGAGGAGGGATTCCAAGAATGCAAGGTCAAAGTCTCTACTGCCAGCTTTCAACCCTGAGAGGAAGAGACAGATATAATGAAAGTCAATGAAACCACTGTATTTATTGATGAGATCCATGATGAGATAATTAAAAATTATATAATTTAACCAGAACCAAAAGAAAATTAGTATTGTGTGAATTCTGAAGCACTTTCAACATGTTGTAGGAATAATGTGGACTTTCTTGAGTTTTACACATTCATAAGTAAATGGTCTGTATCTCGTGCCTTTGTTGGCTCTCTGTGAGCTGTAAAAAAAATATATATATATATATATGACTTCCACTAAAAATTACTGTCTCTCTTTTAATCAAAATCTTGGTAAGAGCCTGCAGTTCCCATAAATGAATGAAGAAAACACGTGAAAACTCCCTGAACATGACTGACTCTGCTTTATATCCCATTATTTAGACTCTATTTTTCTATCAATGAGGATTGAGTATCCTTCTGGTAATATGTTGTTTGTCCCTTTTTAAGAAGTCACACTAATTTTGCATCATAGGAGTAGGGAGTGTATCAGAAGCACTCTCAGCAGGAAATCTGAGGGCTGGGAAACTACCCCTATGCAGTAGTGGGTAAGAACAGGTCCTTACAGGGCAAGACATGTAACTCAGTTTTCCTTTAAGGAATCCCCTGTGGTTTATATGGAGAACTAAACTGAAGTGCATAGAGCCTTTGTTTTTACATGGTGGCCACTGAGGCTTTCTATATAAATTTGTGCTTTTCAATTCAATCCTGGAGATTGTGTGATTGAGTAATTCCTCACGTGATTTATTCCAAAAATATGCCCCTACATTTATTAATCCTAAGATCTAGAATTTCAGTGATTTTATTTAAAACATGCAGTTATTTAATTGTTTTGGTATATCTTGTAAATTAATACTACTCAATTTAACTATAGTTGGTTGTTTATAATATGTATTTAGAATGATGGAAGAATTGAAAAATATCCTTCACAAAATTTCATAGATGAGATACTGCTTTTTCTCTCCGCCTCAGCACATCAGGAAGACACGCTACGGTCCCATTAGAAACAACAGCTTCCTGAAAGTAGAACCTGCCTCTATATCTACACTTGTGGGTATATTCTTTTCTCAGTTGACTTTGATCCATGTTCTGTTTCAGACAACTTCAACATTACTGTCAAAGTTAATTTATTCAACTTACTGAAGTCTTCCCTCCTTATATTTGTATTGGGATTTGACCGATGAAATAATGATAACTAAAGGGAATTACCGAAATGAAAATGTTTCTTTACTTCTGTTTATAGAAGTTACTAATGAAGTTCAAGGTAAATTTTTGTTTTATTAGAGGAAAAATCCTTTTAAGTTAATTTTCACATGATTGGGAAAGATCAGAAGTATTTCAGTTCCATTTTACTTGAATTAATTGCTTAGAGAACTTGCATTTTCCCTCATGACAAAGTAATTCTTGTGTTTGTGTTTAATGTCTCAAATCCTAACATCAGATTTAAAAGATGTATTTCTTAGCTGATATCTTCTGTGGTTTATCCTCAAGAAAATATTATTTGTCTTGAGTGATTCTGCATAGTCTGTTCGATTTGTCTTGAAAACATGTTCTCTAATCCTTTTTATTTGCTTGAAAATAAATAATGAAGAAAAGACCACTATGATGCTATCAGACAAGTAACTTTCACAAGCATATGAATTAAAATAGACATTGAACTTTGGTTTTAAAGACACAAGGGTTTTTTTTAATACAGTCTGCTTTGCATTCACCCAGCAAAACACCTACTTTATGTACAACTCAGTATTTTGAGTATCATTTGGTATTTCCAGAGTTTCTGAATATTACCTTTGAATCTTATATTGTAAATTAAATTAAAAAATCACGCAGTTGGTTATATAACTTCTAATCATAGTCCTGAGATATGCAAAATAAATGCAACTTATCTTTTAATTCTGAACTCAGAATAGAATGGCTTCTGTTTCTCATTCTGCCTAATACAAAAACTTTATCTAGATACTTCTAAGTAATCTGTGTGACTCACAGATTTGTTCTCAGTCTCTTGGATAAATATTCAGTCAGACCCAGGGTTTCCACCTTCTCTCCAGGGTCAAACAGTGTTCAGTGGTGGGATTGAGAGGAGTAAGTGTTTTTCCTCCCAATGGGAAAAACACGTGAGCATCACGCTAATTTGAGTACATGTCCTTGAGTGTCTGTCTCCTTCTGTGTACACTCAGGGAGCAAGGTATCCCTGCTGAGTGTATGACTTTGTTGTTAGCACCACTTTGGATTGGGTTGTCAAGGGTAGTTTTAAGAAATGTTGTATTTTGGATTTCAAATTGTAAATCTAATCTAAAAATCCCAGAGCATGGAAGGTGGTTGAAGAGATTTCAATTTTCTTGTTGCCTCTTCACTGGGAAGTTCCAGGTTCATCATGGAGGAGGAGGCTGAATGGCCCCACCAATTTTAAGATAACATGATTTGACTAATCAAGATATATATTGATGTGTACCTATACATAGGTTTACATATTTGTGATTATATATGGTATTCACACTCTATTTCTATCATTTGAACTGATGGCCTTTTTATTTGTATCCCTCTATTATATGCTTGAAAATTTTAAGATTATGTATGTATATATCATGCACTCACATGCAGCAATTAATGCTCTCCATTCTAACATTTTCACTCTTATTCAAGATATTTAGGTCAAATACATTCTTGGAATACAAGTAGTCTGAAGGAAACTTTTGTGAGACTCCTGTGAGTAATCTTTTCACTTCCCCACTGCAGTGCTGTGAAGTCCATAAATGAAGTGTTATACGATTCCCACTTCTCATCACACCTGAACAGTTGCACCCCCTCATGTAGAAGTCTTTCTGATAGGAGCTGTGATGAATGTGACATTCCCTGCCTGGCCTCTGCCGCCCCTTTCAGCATCACCTCTCCTCAGGCCCTCTGAGTCCTCTGAGGATCTATGGTCTGGCTCGAACAAGAGTGCTTTGTGCTTTTCCCTACTTTCATGTGTGTGCCAGTGGACATACAGAAAAGAGAATGCGACTCTGAATAACACAACCACATGGCAAGTAAGCAGCCAGTCAGCCCCAGTGGCAGATTCCCTGAAGACTGTAGCCTCATCTTCTAAACTAAACTGAGAATGTAGGTGGCAAGAGGTGACATACTCTGTCCCACACCCCAGCATCTCAGGCCTTGAGGGTTGCTCACCAGATTTTACCCAAGGGAGCAAAAGGGAACATTATGAATACTATCCTGCCTTGATGGGCCTTTTAAGGATCAAAATCATGGAGAGAGGTGGGACTTCAGGGCCTTGGGGGTGACAGAAAATTTCCCTTTGCCATCCTGTTGAAATTGAGGTCCTTGAGATAATAATCTCAATAATCTCACAATAATCTCTCTCAAAATGTCAATTTTGCCTTCCTGGTCTAAAAATATAAATCATTAGTGTTCTATGCAAAAGGGACCTATTCTATTCCCCATAATCAGAAATCTAAAGGTTTATTTGTTAATTACTAATTGCAAGTAGATTAGAGTTTAATAGTATACTGAGTCACTCTAGTATTTTGGCCACCTGATGCGAAGAACCGACTCATTGAAAAAGACCCTGATGCTGGGAAAGATTGAAGGCAGGAAGAGAAGAGGATGACAGAGGATGAGATGGTTGGAAGGCATCACCAACATGATGGACATGAGTTTGAAAAGGCTCCGGGAGTTGGTGAAGGACAGGGATTGGCGTGCTGCAGTCCATGGGGTCGCAAAGAGTCGGACATGACTGAGTGACTAGCCTGAACTGAGTTACTTCAACCTGGTTAGTACACTTAGAGTGGTAGCACCCATGAGCTGGCGGGGCTTCTGTAAGAATTACTTGATATACTATCTGTGAATGAGTCTGGGTCCCTTGACCCCAGGGAAATGTGAGATGAGCCTGGATGAAGGATGCTGCTATCCTGTTGTTACCCACGTCTCAGGGACCTTAAAGGGGTCTAGGTATGCTCAGTGGCTCAGTCATGTCCGAATCTTTGTGGCCCCATGGACTGTAGCCCACCAGGCTCCTCTGTCCATGAGATTTTCCAGGTGAGAATACTGGACTGGGTTCCCATTTCCTTCTCTAGGAGATCTTCTCGACCCAGGGATCAAGGCTGCATCTCCTGCATTGGCAGGTGAACTGGAGCCACAGTCAATTGTTAGCTCTGGCCTATGGCCCCCCACATTCTGGTAAAGGATCCAGAAATGACAGCAACACTGTTAAAGTGTGTGCTTTTTTCCTTTTAGATTTCCATGAGCCTCTCTGTTGATGTCCCATGCCTCTATGAACAGTAAACAAGCCTGAATGGATAAAAGTATCTTTAGAATTAGGAACAAAGAGAGTGTTTCCCAGCAGATTGCAATATTGTATTGCCATGCAGAAGCCTCAAATTTTCTTTTCTGCTCTGCGAGGCATTTTGTATCCTTTCTGCTCTGCGAGGCATTTTGTATTCTTACATGGTGAGATAGAGAAGAGTGAGGGGAAGACTTCTATGCTCTTTCAATTTTAGTTTCTTCAGCTATAAACTGATTACTAAAATAAGTGCCTTTTAAATGAATCTGTGAGAATAAGTGAGATATTGTAAGCAATAAATGGTGAAATCCAATAGAAATATTCTCTTATCATAGAAGTTAGTGAATATAATTAAAAATGTGAGGAGCCACCCCCTGTAAATATCTGATAGATACTTATGAAATGTAGTTATAGCAATGATGTTTCCTTTTTTAGAAACATTTCTAAATTCTTCCTGAAAACTGAGATCTATATGAATATATGTTTATGTTATGACCTCTTCCAAAAAAGAAATTCTTATTACTTGCATCTGGGGAAAAACTAAACACAAAACTTAGGATTTGTTGTTTATAGGTCTTTCCTCATTGTTAACCATATGTTTATTTAACAAAAAAGTATTTTGTCTTCATTAAAATTTTGGGGGCTCATAGTAATTTAATAGCAGTGACTCAAGTTCAATTAATATTTTAATATTTATATTTGTAATAAAGGCAAATGGTTTTGTTTAGCCTGATAATTGTTTGCCCCTTTATTCACAGAAATATATATATTGAACCTTGACTTACGATTTTTCTAACTACTTGCTTCTCTATGGTAATTGTCTACTGTTTAGTCTTTAGCTGCAGCGCAACTTAAGCAATATTTGCTTATGCATTTATTAGAGACCACATGCAGAAACATGTTAACCAAGCCTGGATGAAATATGAGCTTGTTGCTGGTTTACTTGCTAAGTTGCACCCAACTGTTTGCAACCCCATGGACAGTAGTCCGTCAGGCTCCTCTGTCCATGGAATTTCCCAGGCAAGAATACTGGAGTAGGTTACCATTTCTTTCTCCAGGGGATCTTCCGGAACCAGAGATTGAATCTGTGTCTCCTGCACTGTAGGTGAATTCTTTACCCACTGAACCACTAGGGAAGCCCCAAATATGAGCTACTTGAAATGAAAATACATTTTCCTTTCTCATTGCAACTAATGACCTAACTCAGGTTGAGTCACTTAAAGAAGAAATTTTTTTAAACTAAGTTTTGATGTTAGAGGTATAAGTGGTAAATCAACTATATTATTCAATTGTAAACAAATAAGTTTAAATGGGTTGAAATTCATGAATTATCATGCACATAAGTCCATGTATAGCTCAAGCTGTCTTGTGGGATGTAAATTAGGCACAAGGATAATATCTGATGTTGCTGCTGCTGCTGCTGCTAAGTTGCTTCAGTTGTGTCCAACTCTGTGTGACCCCATGGACGGCAGCCCACCAGGTTCCCCCATCCCTGGGATTCTCCAGGCAAGAATACTGGAGTGGGTTGCCATTTCCTTCTCCATTAGAGGACCATAAATCCTAGGACAGGAGATCTAACATGTATGGAGGGTGCTTGGGGTTTTCACCACTTGAAATGCCCTAAGCATTGTTCTGATAAATGTTGAGGAGAGCTACATGACGTCTAAAGTTTATTCCAATTTGTTAATTCTAAGATTTTTCCAACTGGAATGAAAGTAGTCTACAGTGCTTTCATGTTACCCAAGTTTTCGAGGCTCTGAGACTTGCAGATAGGTACCCATTTGTATTAATAACTTCTAGATGCAGTACTGTGTGGATCACAATAAACTGTGGAACATTCTGAAAGAGATGGGAATCCCAGACCACCTGACCTGCCTCTTGAGAAACCTGTATGCAGGTCAGGAAGCAACAGGCAGAACTGTACATGGAACAACGGACTGGTTCCAAATAGGAAAAGGAGTACGTCAAGGTTGTATATTGTCACCCTGCTTATTTAACTTATATGCAGAGTACATCATGAGGAACGCTGGGCTGGAAGAAGCACAAGCTGGAATCAAGATTGCTGGGAGAAATATCAATAACCTCAGATATGTAGATGACACCACCCTTATGGCAGAAAGTGAAGAGGAACTCAAAAGCCTCTTGATGAAAGTGAAAGAGGAGAGTGAAAAGTTTGGCTTGAAGCTCAACATTCAGAAAATGAAGATCATGGCATCTGGTCCCATCACTTCATGGGAAATAGATGGGGAAACAGTGGAAACAGTGTCAGACTTTATTTTTTTGGGCTCCAAAATCACTGCAGATGCTGATTGCAGCCAGGAAATTAAAAGACGCTTACTCCTTGGAAGGAAAGTTATGACCAACCTAGATAGCATATTAAAAAGCAGACACATTACTTTGCCAACCAAGGTCCGTCTAGTCAAGGCTATGGTTTTTCCCATGGTCATGTATGGATGTGAGAGTTGGACTGTGAAGAAAGCTGATCACTGAAGAATTGATGCTTTTGAACTGTGGTGCTGGAGAAGACTCTTGAGAGTCCCTTGGACTGCAAGGAGATCCAACCAGTCCATTCTGGAGATCAATCCTGGGTGTTCATTGGAGGGACTGATGCTAAAGCTGAAACTCCAATACTTTGGCCACCTCATGCGACGAGTGGACTCACTGGAAAAGAGTCTGATGCTGGGAGGGATTGGGGGTGGGAGGAGACGGGGACAATAGAGAATGAGATGGCTGGATGGCATCACCAACTCGATGGACATGAGTTTGAGTGAACTCCGGGAGTTGGTGATGGACAGGGAGGCCTGGCGTGCTGTGATTCATGGGGTCGCAAGGAGTCGGACACGACTGAGCGACTGAACTGAATTATAGATTTGAAAGTAAAATGATTTGGTCTTATGCCTTGCATTAGCTCTCTCAGAGATCTTGCTATTCATTTGGAAAGAATATGTGCATGGTGATCAGGGCAGAAACTAGCAGGAAACTTTCTGAACTGGCACTGAGCCCATTTCTTCCCTGGGCACTAGATAAACTCACAGCACAGGTCATCAGCAGAGTTCAGTGTGGTTAAAGATGTCCAACTGAAACCCAGAAGCCCCTTGCAACTATGAAGCAATGTCTTCATCTCAAGGTTTTCTCTTAGGGTCAGAGGATGTAGCCTTATGTGAATTACACTGAAAGTGCTCTTCAACCCTAAGGCTGTCATCGGAACACATTAACAAGCTGGAGATTTCTTTCTATTTGTATTTGTTTTTTCTCTTGTCTGTGATGATGAATGATAATGGGGTGAAGCCATTACTTCCATTAACAATCATGGCTCTTATCCCCTCTTTCCAATTCTGATGTTAATCATGGTGAAGCCCAGCAGCCTCTTGAAGCAGTGCTGAGCAGCTTCAACTGTGACCCGAATTTTCAAAGTAAAACATAAAGGCAATGTTTTCAAATAGCTTATCAAGAAATGTTTCCCAAATAGCACAGTCCAATTTCAGCAAGTCTTGAGATGTGATATTTTAGTTATTTATTTCCTTGTTCTTCTTTCCTTTCTCTTTCCTTATACTGGTTTGAAAATTCCTGTGATCCTTAACATTTATATTCATTGCTGATTATCTGATTATCACTGTAATTCATTTGGATGAGAATAAAATGGGTGTCACTATCAAAGGTCTCATATAGATGAATTAAAACAAGGGTAGGGGACCAATAGCCTGTGAGTCATACTTGGCCCATCAGCTGTTTTTGTATGGCCTAATAGCTATACAGTAGCTAACTGTCATAAAGGAAATTAGTCCTGAATATTCATTGGAAGGACTGATGCTGAAGCTGAAACTCCAATACTTTGGCTACCTGATGTGAAGAACTGACTCACTGGAAAAGACCCTGATGCTGGGAAAGATTGAAGGCGGCAAGAGAAGGGGACGACAGAGGATGAGATGGTTGGATGGCATCATTAACGTGATCGAACTGAGTCTGAGTAAATTCCGGGAGCTGGTGATGGACAGGGAGGCCTGGCGTGCTGCAGTCCATGGGGTCACAAAGAGTCAGACACGACTGAGCAACTGAACCGAATAGCTATGAAGGAAAGATATATCCAACTGAATGTAGAGTTCCAGAGAATAGCAAGGAGAGATAAGAAGGTCTTGTTAAATGAACAGTGCAAAGACATAGAGGAAAATAATAGAATGGGAAAGACCAGAGATCTCCTCACGAAAAATTGAGACATCAAGAAAACATTCCATGCAAGGATGGGCACAATAAAACACAGAAATGGTAAAAATCTACAGAAAAGATGAAGAAGAGGTGGCAAGAATACACAGAAGAACTATATAAAAAATGGTCTTAAATTTTTTTTTAAAAAAGGTCCTAATGACTCCGATAACCATGATGGTGTGGTCATTCACCTAGAGCCAGACATTCTGAAGTGTGAAATCAAGTGGGCCTTAGGAAGCATTACTATGAACAAAGCTAGTGTAGGTGATGGAATCTGAGCTATTTAAAATCCTAAAAGGTGCTGCTGTTAAAGTGCTGCACTCTGTCAGCAAATTTGGAAAACTCAGCAGTGGGCACAGGACTGGAAAAGGTCAGTTTTCATTCCATTACCAAAGAAAGTTTAAACTACCTTAAGACTGCACTCATTTCACATGCTAGCAAGGTTATGCTCAAAATCTTTCAAGCTAGGCTTCAGCAGTACATGAACTGAGAACTTCAAATGACAAGTTGGGTTTCAAAGAGGCAGAGGAACCAGACATCAAACTGCCAACACCTTACTTGTCTTATGAGAAATTCGTATGCAGGTCAACAAGCAACAGTTAGAACTGGACATGGAACAATGGACTGGTTCAAAATTGGGAAAGTAGTTTGTCAAGGATGTATATTGTCACCCTGCTTATTTAACTTATATGCAGAGTACGTCATGTGAAATTCCAAGCTAAAGGAATCATGAGCTGGAATCAAGATTGCCAGGAGAAATATCAACAGCTGCAGATATACAGATAATACCACTTTAATGGCAGAAAGTGAAGAGGAATTAAGGAGCCTTTTGATGAGGCTGAAAGAGGAGAGTGAAAAAGCTGGCTTGAAACTCAACGTTCTAAAAACTAAGATCATGGAATCCAGTCCCATCACTTCATGGCTAATAGATGGGGGAAAATTGGAAACACTGACAGATTTTATTTTGGGGGGCTACAAAATCACTGCAGACAGTAACTGCAGCCATGAAATGAGAACATGCTTACTCCTTGGAAGGAAAGCTATGACAAACCAAGACAGCATATTGAAAAGCAGAGACAGCACTTTGCTGACAAAGGTCCATATAAGCAAAGCTATTGTTTTTCCAATAATCATGTATGGATGTGACATTTGGACCATAAAGAAGGCTAAGCACTGAAGAACTGATGCTTTTGAATTGTGGTGTTGTAGAAGACTCTTTGGAGTTACTTGGACAACAAGGAGATCAAATCAGTCAATCCTAAAGGAAATCAACCTTGAATATTCATTGGAAGGACTAATGCTGAAGCTGAAGCTCCAATACTTTGGCAACCTGATGAGAAGAGCCGACTCACTGGAAAAGACCCTGATGTTGGGAAAGATTGAGGGCAGGAGGAGAAGGGAATGACAGAAGATGAGATGGCTGGGTGGCATCATTGGTTCGGTGGACATGAATTTGAGCAAACTCAGAGAGATAGTAGAGGAGAGAGGAGCCTGGCAAGCTACAGTCCATGGGGTGGCAAAGAGTCTGACAGGACTTAACGATTGCACAACAACAAAACAAAGAGCTATGTATGGTTTCATATTTTTAAGTAGTCAGAGGAAAAATCAAATAAAAAGTATTTGGGGACACATGAAAATTACATGAAACTCAGGTTCAGTGTCTATAAGTAAAGTTTTATTGGAACACAGGCATGCTCATTTGCTTATGCATTATCTATGGCTGCTGTCATGCTACAACAGAGTTGAGTAGTATGTATCAATACGACCTGGCCTGCAAAACTGAAAATATTTTCAATCTAGCCTTTGACAGAAAGTTTGCTGACTCCAGAATTAGAATACGAAGTAGGAAATTCTAAAACGCAAACATGAAGAAAGTGCTGCCCTGAGGGGGAAATGAGTAACTGCCAGGGACAGTTACATTTTCTGCCATCAATTTTTCCTGTTTAGTATTTTGGAGACATCTCATACTTGTGGAGTTTTTCCCATCAATATTATTTACCCATCATAATTAATACAAGCTAAGGTGACTCCACACGACAGTGAGTCAGAAGGAAATAACTCTTCCCACTGTGATGAGGCTTAATGAGAAAACTGAATCCATAGGAAAGGAAAATAGTGCTTACACCTAAAATATTCTAGTAAATATTAATAAATAAATGTGCATTGTGAAGAGAATTGGAGAATAATTTTCCATTCTCTCTGGTATTGCCTTGGCTGGTCTATGGCTGAAAAAGAATCCAGGCCTAGATTTTACTGTATGAAAGAATGATGGGCATAGAAGAAATGCTTCCTCAAGATTCTCCCACATAGCTGATTTCTAAATTCTCAATCTCTTCCCCCCTACCTAGTTAGCCATTTTGGGTTCAAAATGGGTTAACGCCTTACCTTTGAAGTTGAGGAGACTCACAATTCTCAATCCTATTTCATATTTTCATTTGTCGGGTCCTGATCATTATTTGACTGGGTACACGTTTGTGATGGACATTTTCAATATTTCATTCCTCTGAGAAGTTTCTGAGTATCATGTCTACTAATTAATGTCTTAAAGAGAAGGAAAATGGGGGGAAGAGGGAAGAAAGAACTAGTTTTCAAGAATGATCCTCACAAATCTATAGTAATCAAAGCAGCATGATACTGGCACAAAAAAAGACACATAGCTCAATGTGAATAGAATAGTGAGCCCAGACATAAACCCATCCACCTGTGGTCAATTAATCTGCAACAAAGGAGGCAAGAATAGACAATAGAGATAAGACAAGTCTCTTCAATAAGTGGTGTTAGGAAAACTGTACAGCTACAAGTGAAAGAATGAAATTAGAACAATTCTTTAACATCATATATAAAAAACAACAACAACAACAACCTCAAAATGGATTAAAGATCTAAATGTAAGACCTGAAACCATAAACCTCCTAGAAGAGAACATAGGCAGAGCACTCTTTGACATAAATTGTAGTAATATGCTTTTTGGGATCGGTCTCCTAAGGCAAAAGAAATAAAGGCAAAAATAAACAAAATGGGACATAATTAAATTTAAAAGCTTTTGCAGAGCAAAGGAGCCCATTAACAAAACAAATAGCAAGCTATGGGATAGGAGAAAAATATTAGCAGATGATATGACTGATAAGTGGTTATTATTCACATTATATAAATAGCTCATACAACTTAATATCAGACGAACAAACAATCTAATGAAAAAAACTTGGCAGAAGATCTAAACAGGCATTTTCCAAAGGAGACATGCAGATGGCTGACAGGCACATGCACATCATTAAATATTAGAGAAATGCAAATCAAAACCACAATGAGATATAAATTCACACCTGTCAGAACGGCTAACATCAAAAAGTCTACAAGTAACAAATGTTGGAGAGGATGTGGAGAAAAGGTAACTCTTGTACGCTGCTGGTGGGAATGTAAATAGGTGCAGCCATTATGTAAAACAGTATGAAAGTTCTTAAAAACAAACTAAAAAGAGAACTACCACATGATCTAGATATTCCCCTCCTGGGTATATATTCGGAAAAAACAAAAACATTAATTCTAAAAGGTACATGAACCCCAATGTTCAAGGCAGCACTATTTACAACAGTCAAGATACAAAGGCAACCCGAATGTCCTTCAACAGATGCATGGATAAAGGAGATGTGACATTCCAATATGTACAATGGAATGTTGTGAAATGAAAGTTGTTCAGTTTTGTCCGACTCTTTGCGATCCCATGGACTATACAGTCCATGGAATTCTCCAGGCCAGAACACTAGAGTGGGTAGCCTTTTCCTCCTCCAGGGGATCTTCCCAACCCAGGGATTGAACCCAGGTCTCCTGCATCGCAGGTGAATTCTTTACTAACTGAGCTATCAGGGAAGCCCTACAATGGAATGTTATTTAGCTATAAAATGAATGAAATTCTGCCATTTGCAGCAGCATGGATGTTAGGCCTAGAGAATACTATGCTTAGTGAAATAAGTCAGAGAGAGAAAGACAAATACTGTTTGATAACATTTACATGTGAAATCTAAAAAAGAAAATGAATGTATATAGCAAAAGAAAAACAGACCCACAGATGTAGAAAACAAGCTAGCAGTTACTAGCAGTGAGAGGGAAGTGGGGAGGGACAAAAAAGGGGTGAGGGATGAGATAGAAATTACTATGCATAAAGTAGATAAGCAACACGGATATCTTGTACAGTACAAGAAATTATAACCATTATTTTGTAATAACTTTTAACAGAGCATGATCTATAAAATACAGAATCACTATGATGTGCACTGAAACTAATGTTATAAATCAACTACTCTTCAATAAAAACAAAAAACCAAACCAACCAAAAAAGAATGATGATCTTGATTCATTATTATCTCCTTACACAGTAAGTCTTTTAAAAGACACATTCAGCTGTTAAATTGCTCCCTGGAATTAATTAAAGAGCAAAAATACACCCATGGACAGCAAATGGAGGGGGCTAGTACACGTATCCCAATTTGACATCCAAGGAAACTGAGTCTTGAAAAGGTTAGTGAATTACCCTAGTTTATAGAGTTTGAGAAGTGGGAGAACTGGAATATGTACCATTGAGTAGAAACATTGAGCTCCTTCTGCTTTATCCCTGTTATGGCATACAGTAAAAGCTACAGGGCTAGATATAGCTGTCTTTGTTGGACATAGTTTAAATATATTAACTTAGCACATTATATATCTGAAAGAAAATCCTGAGACCCATCATATGATCTGTATCACCCAACCCAGGGCTCGTTAGAAGTCCTTGAAGCCCTAGATCTGACATCGGCTCTTAAGCTAATATTGTCTTGAGAGTCCCATATTTACATCAAGGCCTGAATGATAGGTTTCCTTTAAAAGCAAGATAGATGCAGATGGATCACAGAAGAATGAAGACAAAGGCTTGCCAGGTGGGGCCCTCCAGATAACTCAGGGCTGACTTGACCAGATGTGTTGTATGGGGAAGAAGTGCTGGCAGGGGAAACCAGTCTTAAATCAGGAGTGGAAAAATCGCCTCACTCAAATGGAATTCTGTAATGTTTACCATCGGGTGGGAAGGGATCACAGCAGTCCTGGTATTTATGAAGGGCTGACTTCATCCATAAAGGACTTTCTGGAGGATAAAAAGCTACTCACGGAGGTTAAAGTATAATGAAGGAGATGGGACATCCATGATGCAACAGTTTGCTCATTAAATAAAATTGTGTCCCTGGTAAAGAATCTGAACTTGGGCAGCTCCTCTAAGTTATAGATGGCACTAGTTATACACTGACTTATCCATTATTGCATAATAGTAGCTATTAGCTCAGGAAGTAAATGAGGAATTTTCCATCTACATAAAGAAAGAGTGTATAGGTTAATCAAGTGGTCTCTTGAGGCCAACTGCCTCCACTTAAATTCCTCATTCATCACTTTTCTACCTGTGTGATATTGGGCAAGTCAAGAAAACAGTTTGTGTCTCAGTTGTAAAATTAGGATAACAATATCTAATTTCTGAGGATTAAATAAACCATCATTTGTAAAGCACATTTAAGGTGTTTGACACATAATGAAAGTTTAATAAAAATAACTGTAACATACATTTTTATGTTCCAGAATAGAATTCAATACATCTTTAGGGTTTCAATTCCAATTGAAGGATAGGTAGTAGACTTTAAGATCATAAAGCCATTTGAATTTGTTGGATTTATGCTGCAATGAAAAATTATAATATACTTTTATCATGGGAAGATGTGTGATTATCATTGGTGCAATCAGAAGAGAAAAAGTAAAATTTATGGTTATTTACTAGCTTGTACTTATATAAAAGCATATACTTTTATGTCCCAGAAACTATTCTAAGATCTTTTATATAAATTTAATTTGCTTAATCCTTACAACAATGCTAGGAGATTGGTAAGTACTATGATTAGCCCCACATTAGGTACATGGAACACAGGCAGAGAGAAACTGAGAAAAAAGAAAAACAAGGCCACCATTTAAATTGCTTTTTTGTCTTATGTTGATGGTAACTCTGAACTCTTAACCTTTCATTAGCTGTCATTCTTTTCTATGCTTATAATCTGTTCGTTTAATTTTTAAAATGAAGTTTAATTTATGAATTATTTATATAAGATTTTGCTGATCCCATGGAGGAGAGTCATTTGAGTACAAGGCCAAGTTGACTAAGGAACCGGACTATAGTGGATGGGAAGTTCCTGAGTATCATTTACAGATGGATCTGAGAACTGGAGAAGGCAACACAAATGACAATTGCTAACAATAGAAATAATTTTGAAATAACATTCTGGTTTAATATGACCAGATTCCAAAATGGTAAGGATGCTTGAATATAGGTACTTAGTTGATTGTTTTATGAAGAGATCCTAATGGCAAAAACTCATCTAGCAAATCATTCCAAGAAGCTTTCTGTTGGAAGTACCAATAAAAGGGTCATGATTTCTAACTATTCTCTGAAATGACTCTTTAGTTAGGTCTTTTTAGAATATGCTTCTGCTTGAAATCCATTGAATTTATTTCCTTATTATAAACAGTAACCTTTGAAAGGAACATAGCCAGTGCTATTACCAGCCACTCAGTTGAATTGAACCAATTACTCAAATCATGATGGATTTGAATTAGTTTTCTTTGTGTTTATGAAAATGTGCTTGTGGAACTGAATTTTTCTTTTCCATCATTCATCTGTAAGAAGAAAGAGCGAGCATTTCAGAGTAACAGCATAATTCCCTATGATGGGTTTACAAGCAAAGTTGAACTATTTGATACTCTAACAGATTGTGGAAAAAGGTTCTAGATATCTGATATTTTCAATTTTAAAGGAAGGATTGTGTATTGAAGTTGCTACTGTGTGTCATCTACAATAGACCTGCTTCTCTTGTCTGCCCCAGAGAATGGCCAGCATATATGTTAGAGCTGGATAGAAGTTCCTGAAAAAGGAAGAGGAGTTTTCCACATCTCACCACACTTCAGAGCCTTAAGTCCTTAGCTTCCAACAGCTGACTTCTGACTCTGCAGGTGAAGACTCAAAGCAAATAGTAATGTAGAATTCCCCCATTCCTTCTGTCTATGAATGAAGCAGTCTATAAGGCAACATTGCAAGCTACTTTTCTGAAAGTCATGTGAGAAAACGCAAGAAATCTCTCTCATCCCCCAGAAGCACTGATGGCCCATTCTACCCTGCAGAGGTAGAAGGGCTTGTACTACCTCCAGTTATCCTGATGGAGGTGATAAGTGTTCTGGTAAGCTCTTCCAATTGATGCTTTTGAACTGTGGTGTTGGAGAAGACTCTTGAGAGTCCCTTGGACTGCAAGGAGATCAAACCAATCAATCCTGAAGGAAATCAGTCCTGAATATTTATTGGAAGGACTGATGCTGAAGCTAAAACTCTGATACTTTGGCCACTTGATGCGAAGAACTGACTCATTGGAAAAGATTCTGACGCTGGGAAAGATTGAAAGCAGGAGGAGAAGGGGACGACAGAGAATGAGATGGTTGGATGGCATCACCGACTCAATGGATTTGAGTTTGAGCAAGCTCCAGGAGTTGGTGATGGACAGGGAAGCCTGGTGTGCTATGGTCCATGGGGTCACAAAGAGTTGGACACGACTGAGTGAGTGAAATGAAGCTCTTCCAAGCATGTGAAAACAGTGGTGACTTTTTTCTTCTGGGCATGTGATAGATGGAGAATCTAGAATTGTAGGTCTAGTTATAACCTTCTTAATAGCTGGGGAGTGTGGGATGCCAGAGTTGAAGATGACTTGGTCCCACAGCCATTGTGAGAGTACAGATGTCTATACTACTTTGCTGCCCCCATGTCACAATCCAAAGGGCCCAGGAGTGTTAGGTAACTCTTCATCTTCTTTTCTCAGTAGATTACACTGTTCTGAATGTGTTATCACATCCAAAATGACATAAAATCCCCTCAAACTACAGTTTGTTTGCATTCTAGTTGTAATATATAGCCTGAGACTCAAAACCATTTTCCCTAAAATAAAGGAACCCAATATTCTTAGAGTAGCAGAACATTGATTGCCATATTTATTGATACTTCCTACAGTAAAACATCCTAGAGATGGAGTGTGGAGCTCACTTTTGGTTCCAAGCCACTAATTAGAGGACAGTGTTGAGAAATGATTTTATAATATAAAACATGAACATAAAAATATTGAGGAATATTTTTGCTTTAAATCAAGTCATAATAATTTACGTGCAATTACAAGTTATACGATCTATCCCCCCAGATCCAGTGCTATGCCCAGGTTGGAGCCAACTATAATGCAGAATTTAACTCAAGAATAAATTTAACTGTCTAAGAGGTGAGGCAGGCAGCAAAAGATCAAGCGACCTCAGCTGCCCACTAGTTGGGTTAGCGGTCTTGCTATATTCATGGTGGCTACGTCAAGATCTGTGTTAACCTCAAAGCTCAAAATTCATGCAGGAAGCTAAATGGGTCCATCCCATTAAGAACATGGACTTCAGGTATGAGGGTGGGTTTTTTCCCTTTTTCTTTTCTTTGTGCTCTGAGGAACTTTTTGCCTCTGCACTCACAAAGGCCTCAGGCTTATGTTCTCCTCAGAGGACCGCACAGAAGCAAAATCCATTAGACAGTGTTTATGCCTTGAGGAGTTCTAGCCTAAATGATCACTTCTACCTTATTTGAAATGATGCCATGCTTTTCAAATTCTGATTCTACATGGATCTTGGAGAGGGGTTGGCCAAGGTCAGCGTGGTTACAAGAAAGATTTTAGAGATTCTGTACAGTTGGAAAAAACCAGTAGAACAACAAAAGATGGCACAGAGGAACAAGTAAGACAAACATGAATAATCTCTAATTAGCAAAAAAAATTATTTTTGAAACATCGCAAGTAGGTCAGAATGATGAAAAGGAGCACCTACATTCCCCTAAGGATATCAAACCCAAGAAATGGTTGGCTGCCTTATTGTGGAGATCTGGCTATCTCCTACCCATACACCTCTCAGATTCATCCAGGCCATGCTGTTTCTCAACTTGCTGGAACAAGACATTCCTGCAGACCAGAGGGGCAATGCTTAAAATTCAGATTGGATGCTACCTCATGTAGTGTCTACATCTACCTTCCCTGCCCACTAAGAAATGAATATCACTGTTTTCCCAAAGGCCTCTATCAAACTCTGAGATATTTTTAGACACTACCATGTCTATTTATCTTAGGCTCTGCAGAAAAGTGAGAGATGGGCAAAAATATTTTAAATGTGATCTTTGTGTTCCTGAGAAAATCACTTCACCTCCCCAAATCATGCCTACATCAGTTCAGTTCACTCGTTCAGTTGTGTCTGACTCTTTGCGACCTCGTGGACTGCAGCATGCCAGGCTTCCCTGTCCATCACCAACTCCCAGAGCTTGCTCAAACCCATGTCCATTGAGTCGGTGATGCCATCCAACCATGTCATTCTCTGTTGTTCCCTTCTCCTCCTGCCTTCAATCTTTCCCAGCATCAGGGGCTTTTCCAATGCTTCCCTGGTGGCTCAGAGGTTAAAGCGTCTGCCTCCAATGCGGGAGACCCGGGTTCGATCCCTGGGTCGGGAAGATCCCCTGGAGAAGGAAACGGTAACCCACTCCAGTATTCTTACCTGGAGAATCCCATGGACGGAGAAGCCCGGTAGGCTACAGTCCACGGGGTCGCAAAGAGTCGGACACGACTGAGCGACGGAACGGAACGGAACGTAGATATAAAATAACACTAATATTTTGTATCCTTGGATAGTATGGTCCCTGTGAGGAACCGGGTATGATGCATGATCCATTAGGCTGGAGCCAGGGTATGGGAGTGGACCGAGAAATGTCAGGCTGTGGAAACCCATTGTGAAAGAGCCAAGATGTCCTGGGATTGTATCAGAAAGACAACGTGCTCAAAAGACTGCCTTATGGCACCCAGCTAGAGAGGAAATAAGATGTAACCCAGAAGAGGATCCAAAAGATCAGAGGCTAAAGAAAGCAAATGAACCAAGACATCAGAATCCAAGTGGAGACTTAGAAGAAAAGGGGAGGCAAGGAGAGGTAAGCAGGAGATCTGACCTGGATGAGGTGGAGCTGGGTGGGAGATAGTCTGAAGAAGATTAAAGCTCAAGGATCCTGAGATGCCAAAGAAAGTTTATTGTGGGAACATAATCTATGGGTGGGGGAGGGAGGGTGCGCTTCCCTGGTGACTCAGGAGATAAAGAATCTGCCTGCAATGCAGGAGACCCTGCATTCAATCCCTGGGGTGGGAAGCTCCCCTGGAGAAGGAAATACCAACCCACTCCAGTATTCTTGCCTGGAGAATTCCATGGACAGAGGAGCCTGGTGGGCAACAGTCCATGGGGTCACAGAGTCAGACACAACTGAGTGATTTAGGTAGGTGGGTAATATATGGGAAGTCACTCTGTAAAGGGTAAAACTAGTTAACTGTAATGGTAGACTCTGTCACTGGGTGTTCTGTGTTCCTACTTGGGGAAGGATTATACTGCTGCTGCTGCTAAGTCACTTCAGTCGTGTCCGACTCTGTGCGACCCCATAGACGGAAGCCCACCAGGCTCCCCCGTCCCTGGGATTCTCCAGGCAAGAACACTGGAGTGGGTTGCCATTTCCTTCTCCAATGTGTGAAAGTGAAAAGTGAAAGTGAAGTCGCTCAGTCGTGCCTGACTCCTAGCGACCCCATGGACTGCAGCCCACCAGGCTCCTCCATCCATGGGATTTTTCAGGCAAGAGTACTGGAGTGGCTTGCCATTGCCTTCTCCGATAAGAAGCTGACAAAGTATAATTTCTTAAGTAACATCAAGTGATTTTATCTTCTCACATTGCAAATGAAATGTTAATGGCCTAAAAACTACACAATCTGCCACGGATGAAGATAAGGAAGAGTAGCACATATCAGCAAGTTATCAAATGTAACAAGCTCATATTTTTCTTGTTTGTGATCCCAAAACTGGCAGCATTTTCACTTCATCAACTCTGTTCTTATGTATTTGAAAAGCAGGTGTTATCCATCTACCACACGAGCACTGTTCACCATACCAATTGAAAGAACCCAACTTGGGATTGCATTTGGGGCAGAGAAGCTGTCCATCCATCACTCCCAACAAAGTGGATTCCATCCACTGTACAGGTTCAATGAAGTAAGGTGTACATTGAGCCTGACTCCCTTTGGAAAGCATGGGGGATGGTGTCATCCTCTTGTGGGCAAAAGCTACAGGACCACTTCCTTCATTATGATCCAAAATGCTAGAACTTCTAAATAAAGATCGCCTGCACTTTCTACATTTGTAGAGACTCCCATCTTTCAATCCTTGTGAAATGGCAGATGGGACAACAGTGAAGAGTTCTTGAGGTAAGTTCTGCAATTCTGGATATTTCTCTGTAACCTTTTGTAAACGATATTGTTTATAAACTACACTGGAGGTATGTACTTCACAGCCCATTGCCTGGTATAATTTCAGTTGCCACTCAAACCTCTCATTCATCTTGGCCTCTGGCTGGACAGTCTTAAGGTTTTCATAGGCTTTTTAAAAGGTAAGCTGGTCAGTCTTCATCACAAAAGCGGTTATTACAGTCACACTTCGACTGACCCCTGCATGACAGCGCACCAGCACAGCGCGGCCCTCGGCGCGAGCCTGTTCAATGAAGGCCACACAGCGGTCCAGATGGCTGAGCAGGTTGGTCTCGGGTCTGTCCAGCGCTGGCACAAAGAGACTCCGTAGACCCTCGACCCCAGGCCCCGTTTTGAAGTCAGGCTCCTCTGAGTCCACCGTCAGCACCGCCGTGATGCCCGCCTCCCTCAGGCGGTCTGGCTCCGCGACGGCCGCGGCTCCCCCCAAGAACAGCCCCGGACACACTTCCAGCATCTATCTGCCTGGCAGAGCAGGCCCGGCTCCGGCCACCGATCTGGTGTTCAAGGCCATGGCTCCCGCCCTGCACCTCCACCATGGCGGCGCCCACTCAGCCTATTAAATTCAGATGTGGCCATGACATTTGCTTTGCCTAAGGAAATTGAAGCCACTTGGCAGAGGTCTTAAGAACTTGCACATACATGCCATGCTCTCTCTCCTCTCTACCTTCATAGAAGGTAGAGGCCAGCCCCTCTATCTGAATCTTGGGATGAGGGTAATGATAACATCAGAGCCAAGTCCCCAAATGACCCTTAATGAATGTGTAGCAAGAAAAAAAGTTTATTTTTTTCCACTGAAGTTCTTTTTTTTTTTTTCCCTTAATGAATGTGTAGCAAGAAAAAAAGTTTATTTTTTTCCACTGAAGTTCTTTTTTTTTTTTTTAAATCACAGAATTATCTAGCTGCTTTTGACTGATACGAATGAAGATTACTGGTTGGAAGGCAGTAATTAATGGTTATGCCTGGTTAGACTTATTTTAATATGACAGGCAAAGTACGAAAATGATGTTGCAAGAGAAAATAACTAGGAAAAAATACCACTACAATGTTTATTTAGGACGATTTGTAACAAAGAGTGAAGTCTCTGGATAAGGTTATTACCTCTACTAGTATTCAGTTCAGTTCAGTCGCTCAGTCGTGTCCGACTCTCTGCGACCCCATGAACCACAGCACGCCAGGCCTCCCTGTCCATCATCAACTCCCGGAGTTCACTCAAACTCATGTCCACAGAGTCGGTGATGCCATCCAGCCATCTCATTGTCCATCATCCCCTTCTCCTCCCGCCCCCAACCTTTCTCAGCATCAGAGTCTTTTCCAGTGAGTCAACTCGTCACATAAGGTGGCCAAAGTATTGCAGTTTCAGCTTTAGCATCAGTCCTTCCAATGAACATCCAGGATTGATCTCCTCCAGAATGGACTGGTTGGATCTCCTTGCAGTCCAAGGGACTCTCTAGAGTCTTTTCCAACACCACAGTTCAAAAGCATCAATTCTTCGGTGATCAGCCTTCTTCACAGTCCAACTCTCACATCCATACATGACCACGGGAAAAACCATAGCCTTGACTAGACAGACCTTTGTTGGCAAAGTAATGTCTCTGCTTTTTAATATACTATCTAGGTTGGTCATAAATTTCCTTCCAAGGAGTAAGTGTCTTTTAATTTCCTGGCTGCAATCAGCATCTCCAGTGATTTTGGAGCCCCAAAAATAAAGTCTGACACTGTTTCCACTGTTTTTCCATCTATTTCCCATGAAGTGATGGGACCAGATGCCATGATCTTTGTTTTCTGAATGTTGAGCTTCAAGCCAACATTTTCATTCTCCTCTTTCACTTTCATCAAGAGGCTTTTTAGTTCCTCTTCACTCTCTTCCATAAGGGTAGTGTCATCTGCATATCTGAGGTTATTGATATTTCTCCTGGCAATCTTGATTCCAGCTTGTGCTTCTTCCAGCCCAGCGTTCCTCATGATGGACTCTGCATATAAGTTAAATAAGCAAAGTGACAATATACAGCCTTGACGCACTCCTTTTCCTATTTGGAACCAGTCTGTTGTTCCATGTACAGTTCTGACTGTTGCTTCCTGACCTGCATACAGGTTTCTCAAGAGGCAGGTCAGGTGGTCTGGTATTCCCATCTCTTTCAGAATGTTCCACAGTTTATTGTGATCCACATAGTCAAAGGCTTTGGCATAGTCAATGAAGCAGAAATAGATGTTTTTCTGGAACTCTCTTGCTTTCTCCATGATCCAGCGGATGTTGGCAATTTGATCTCTGGTGCCTCTGCCTTTTCTAAAACCGGCTTGAACATCTGGGAGTTCATGGTTCACATATTGCTGAAGCCTGGCTTGGAGAATTTTGAGCATGACTTTACTAGCATGTGAGATGTAGCCAGTCAAATGAAAAATACATTAATAGGAGACTCAGCTTTCTTTATTCTCAAGTACCTTACAGTCTAATCAGAAAGCCTTAGCAAATTCATACTCACATACACACACATACCTTTTGATAGATAAAAACATGTAAAAGGGTTCAAGTCTTGCCACTCTAAGAGTCAAAATCCAAAGGAGACCAAAGATACAAGCTTGCTGAATTATATTATTGTAATTGTGTTGTTATTCTAATTATCATCATCATCAGTTTACTCTTGCTTTTGTGGTGTTAGATATTAAGATGATAAAAAGAGTAGTTGTTGACAGGAGTTGAAAAAATAAACTCCATTATTCTTATTTGTCCTATGTAGTATCCTGAGCTGGGTAGCCTTTGAATGGACAATACTTGATGGAAGAAAGGTAATTTATTATTTTCAATAAATAGATGGCTTAGGAATAGGAAACATGGTGGTTTTGTAGTGATGAGACTACAGAAGAGAAAGGATCAAAAAAAAAAAAAAGATGCAAGTGACTATAATCAGGTAACCAGACAAAACATGGACTCCATTCCTAGAGGGGAATGAAGACAGGGGAGCCTCAGGAGCCAGGGAGGGCTTGTCTTGGATCATAGAGGCTAATCCTTAAAGGCTGGACCAGACGAATGTCTTGTTCTGCCCCCCTGACTTGGCCTACAAATGTGGGCATGTGAAGGGAACCATGAAAAGATTTTTCTTCATCCTTTTTGCATTAGCAAACACAGCTTTTCTTGGCTTATACATTAGTAATCCATAGTCCACTGAATATTGTATTGGCATTTGACCCAAGCCCCTAACCATATTCGTGATATGCAACACCAATTATGGGGCTACTGGGAACACGAAATGTTCATTTTTCTCAATTGACCCCACATCTACTTTTGAATTAAGAAAAATGTTGAGAGCAAAACCAGGCTCCTTCCTGAAACTAATGCTGAAGGGCATTCTCATGAGGAAAAAAGCAAATGGAAGTGAGACCTGGCTGATATCTGCTCTGTCTCAGGTCATTTTAAAGTGTTGTTCTTGAGCATTTCAAATGAAGAGCTGACTTTTTGACAAGCTCTCTGAAAACTGTTACTGAATTGTATTCAGTCCCTATTAAATTACTAAGCGGTATTTTCACTTCTGTGGTAGTAATACACACTGAATAAACTTCAGTTCAGTTCAGTTCAGTCGCTCAGTCGTGTCCGACTCTTTGCGACCCCATGAATCACAACACGCCAGGCCTCTCTGTCCATCACCAACTCCCGGAGTTCACTCAAACTCATGTTCATCGAGTCGGTGATGCCATCCAGCCATCTCATTCTCTGTCGTCCCCGTCTCCTCCCACCCCCAATCCTTCCTAGCATCAGACTCTTTTCCAGTGAGTCAACTCATCGCATGAGGTGGCCAACTTAAGTATATGCTGTTGCTCTTGTTTATGTACAGTTGCTGCAAAATAAAGTTTATAAAATATCTAGTTTTTGTTTTTAAATTAAATATGTTATCTAGTGTTTCAGCCAAACAACCATTTTAAAATGATTTCATCCTTCAAAACTTGAGAACAGGTACATCAAGCCTTTCCTAGCAATGGGAAAATTCACCAAATACATAATAAAAATTTTTATGTGTCTGCTACCACTAATGACATATAACCTATTGTACTTCATAGCTTTCTTCAAACGTTCTAAAATTTAATGGGAAATAAATGTATACACATAAATGGATAAATAATTAAACAGAAGTTAGAAACATAAGTGCATAGATAACACACATAAAATAGAGGTTGTAAGAGTGATATGGGAAAGCAAGGGCAATAGTTTAGATTTTAGGGCACTGCATGTGATTACAAGAAACTAGATTTTAAGTGTACATAAGATGTTTGAGGAAGACAGAGAAGGATCTGTTTGCTTGCATGCAGAATGGACCACAGCCCTTCAGGAGTGATTCTGGGTGTGTGAGGAAGCCTGTTCTCAAAGAATTATCCAACCATTCACTGATGGTCCTCAGGATGAGTAAGGACCATTGAGTAAAGAGACTCAATGGGTTTCAGGCAGGGTTTTTATTTACTTCTTAATGTTTGGCTCGTACTACACTGACCATCTTTGCAAAGTGAAATTGCAAATAGTTAAATTACTTAGAAAGAAAGGCTTATCCTGAAAAGTAGCTACTCTGTGAAGCACTCATGTCTCATGGCTAACCTCAGGGAGAATGAAATTTTAACAGTTCCTCCTTTTAGTTCTCTTGATATTTTCTTATTAACAAATTGATGTCACTCTTCCCTATTTGGTCAACGTTGATGTCTGTTCTGTTACTTCCATCAAAGGGATGACTTCACTCGGTCTCCACCCCCACCCATCTTGATAGTTACATCAGGATTCTGGCCTACCAGTTAGTTACCTCTACAATCTTGGAAGGCAGTGGGGTCACTCATTTGTCCCCAGGCCTTCCACTTCTTAATTGCAGCCCCTTTTTTCTTTTTGACCCTAGTCTTCCCTGCCACACAGTTACCCCTTACAAAGCTGCAGCCTCCTGTGTATGTTTTCAAAGCTCAGCATCACTAGTCAATGCTCCTCCATCCACACTCCTCTCTCAGAAATACTTTCTCTCTGCCTCTTGTTCCACCATGCTGTCTTTATCACCATGCGCTTCTATTCCTGTCACTGTATACTACCACTTTAGCAAGAGGTAAGAAGAGGTAGAGGGAGGGAAGAAAAAGAAAAGAGGAGATGCATGTGTTCTGAATGGGCATTTCAGTCAGAGTTTCTCAAAGCAGGTGGTATGCATTTTTCTAATGATTGGTTCATGCATTCAATCCATTTTTTCAAAGAGGTACATGATACCCTAAATTTTAAGCTTAAGGTTCTTTCCTCATAGAATTAAAATACCTAATATGGCCAAATATTCACTGAGAGGAAAAAAATTTAATGATATTACTTTCTAAGTGTAGACTTCAGACACCCTACCTCATTAATCATATTGGTTTCTTATTTGAAATATAGATTCTTGGCCTGATTTAATTAAATAATCTGGGCCAGGGCACACCCCTTAAATCTGCAAGCTTAACAAGCTTGTGATAAAATGTAATATTAATGCTATTTTATTTATAAATTAAATGGATGTAATTTAATATTAATAACAGAAACACAGGTGATTTATAACATTTATGTACTTGCTATACATAAACATGAGAGAAGGAAATGGCAACCCACTCCAGTATTCTTGCCTGGAGAATTCCATGGACAGAGGAGCCTAGTGGGCTGCTGTCCATGGGGTCGCACAGAGTTGGACACAACTGAAGTGACTTAGCATACATGCATGCATTCATTGGAGAAGGAAATGGCAATCCACTCCACTATTCTTGCCTGGAGAATCCCAGGGATGGAGGAGCCTGATGGGCTGCCGTCTATGGGGTCGCACAGAGTCAGACATGACTGAAGTGACTTAGCAGCAGCAGCATACATAAACATTTCAAATATATTATTTAAAGGAAAAATTATAGATGGCAGGCCTCTTATAAACTTTGGGTGTAGAATCAAAAGAGAAACATATTCCCTTAATATCTGCCTTTTAAAATAATATGTTATATGACTAGAACTTCTGACTGATCTCATTGACATGATTGTAAACTTAAATATTTTTTCAATCAGCAACTAATTATGTTCCTCAGAAAATGCAGTGTTGAATCAGCTGAAGTTTGTATTCAGTGATCACACATCATAACTGCTGTTTATTACTATTTCCTCAGCCTTCTTTCAGTCATTTCTACAACTTTAAATATCAGGAACTGAGATTGGTTTTTCACTATATTTTTAACAAGGATTTTTTTAACTGCTTCATATGACTTTTCTCTCCTCTGAGTGTTTTCAAATTGATTTTTCAGTGGCAAGGTTTTTAGTTCCAGAAATTTGTCAGGTATTAAAGTCAGGCTAAAAGGTCAGTAATCCTCAGACACATTCTCCTTCATTTTATAAATCATCTTAATGCTCTAGGCTGCTGAATCCTCACGTTGTCCATGCATCTTCTCTTCTACAGTGCAGATGTTGAACAGAAAGAAAGAACCCTGCCAAAATGACAGCATACAAGTGTAGAGGGATGGTTTGTATAAAACTCTAATTGGTACTTTATATGACATTTTAAAGGCCTTAAGTATTTCAAAGTCATTAAGCAAATGGTTATTATTGTACAAGTCATTTTAAAAGAATAAATTTACCCACCAGGATGTTAACTGCTCAGTATGAATTTCCTTTGAGCAGTGGATAAGCCGCAGTGATGTTCTTATCCTTTCATGCTGTAATTAGAATTAATAACTAAAATTTTGCAAATATTATCTCTAAATAGAATATGATATGATATGTTTTGTGAAGTTGTTCCCTTTTGGGACTGGACATCAGCTTTTTTATGAGCATGATGCATTTCATTCCTATATGCTTTACTGTTTTTGATTTAGGAAGAAATAAACTCGACAATTTTTAGGGCAATCTGTAATCCTGACAAGTATGAAATTCTATTAGTGTTTTCTTTCTTTCAAATATAATTCCACTGAGTTGCACATTGTTTGTCTCTCATTTTCATTTTTACATTTCTCTGTGTTCCAGCTTCATCGACTACTAATTGAGCATTCACCATACAGCAGATGTGATGGTACAGAAATGCATTCAAGAAAAGATTAAACCAGGAGGCTGCCAATTTGCAGTTGGACTTTAACCTGCTTGCTTTTTAATACTGCTTGAATATAGATCCTTATTTATAGGCTTGGTATAAATATTATTAAATCTTTCCAACTATTCCCTTGGGCTTTGAATGTTCTCTGACCTGTGAAGATGGCCAAGTGGATAAATAAGTTTATACTTAGACCTGGCAAATCAGAGGGCTATTAGAGCTCATCTTGATTTTTTTTTAAACTTTATGTTACATGATACATTGATTTTTTAAACTAAGAAGACATTTTAAAAAGACACACTTAAACTGACTTCCGATTCTCTTTTAATGAATTGAAAGTGGTAGAGTCATTAGTGCATACCCCAGCCTGTTTTCACATCCTCAATTTCACATTTGCTGGTAGTCACATAAGTTACACTTGGCTTTAGCCTTGGAAGGCTAAGGAGAGCCTCTGAAGGCAGAAGTTAACAAAGGAGAGGGGCTCTAAGAGCTGTCATGTCCATTCTTGCCACCCCATCGATCTTACTCTGTGTATTCTTTTCCCCATTCCTTTCTTGAAAAGAGTGGTCAGCTATGTCCAATGTCGTCACAAAGAACAAGAAAGATGAATGCTAAAGAGGTTTTTTTTTTTTTGGTTCACAATTAAAAGCTACAAATGACCCTGTGAAATCAGGTCCTGTGAGAACATAGTTCAAATGCTTGCTGGGTGAGTAGCGAAGGGAAGGGGAGAAAGTGGGGAATGGTGGAGGTGGGCTTATCTGTCAAGAAGCTTAGCAACCATGGCTGGAAGGTAAGCTCCCAGGGTTCTTACTAGGAAGCCTCCTAGAGTTGTGCAGTGCACAGCCTGAGCAAACTCAAGCAGGGACGTAGTACCTATAGTTTTGATTCTGAGCCCACTTAACACAGAACATATCTGATTCGCAATGAATGAACGTAATAATGTTTCTTGAACAGCGTCAAAGAAAAATTTACCTAAAAGAAGGAAGAAAAGATGAAAATGAAAAGAAAATCATGTTTCTATTTTGAAAGTTATACCAAGAATCAATTCAATTTGGTTTTGAGAATTAGGTAGAGTCAGAAAGAAACAATTGATAATTAATAATAGTACAGCCTTGTGTTGACATAAAGCTTGGCAGCTCATGAACTTTTCCTCATATTCATTGTCTACTTCTTTATGGAAAAGTGCAGTATAAGAAATTTAGGAAAGAACTATAATCTAAAGAACATTAAAAGTGAGATGAAATTCGAAGGTAGGAAAAGTTCTTAAAATAGATTTCTAACAATACTAACTCAGGGTTTCATGTGGTAAAAAGACTGAAATGACATTCAGGAATAACCCTGGGATCAGAGGAACATAGTATATATAACCTATGAAATCATCCTATTTCACCAAATTTCATGTTAGTCTGAAACATGAAACATCTCTGTGTAGCCTTATATGTTCCTGTTTAAAACTGGACTAGAAAGCAGAAATTTGGGGAGGAATTCAAACAACATAAAGATTATCAAAGACAAAAGGACTGGAACCTACTATGAAATGTTCAAAGAGATAAACTTTTTGTAAGTCCTTCTTCACTGTTTCAGCTCATGATGACTGTCATAATGTAACTGCAGGGGAGAAGGGCTGATACTGATCATTCTGATAATTATTTTAGAACTATCCAAACTTGGCCTGAAGATCTTTGTAGCAGCAGATCTTCCTCAAATGTCCTTTGGCTTACCTAGTTCAGCTTCCTTTGTCGAACAGCATTCCAACAGAAGCTTGCGGTGGTTAATGACCACCGAGGGGATAGAAGAGAAAATGCGCTGACTCACTGAGACGAAGTAAGCAATGGAGGAGTTAGTTTAAACAGAGGTTGTCAGAGGGGGTTTTGGAATCTACTTCTCTGGAGGGTTTTAAAAATAGGCCAGGCACTCATCTCCCTGGGATGGGCTCAGGCTGCATAGTAGCTAGAGGACAACCACAGCCCTCTCGTGTTCCCTGCCACCTCTACTGTCTATAGATGACAACAATATCCGAGGGGCCTCTTGGCAGGGAACTGGTGGTAACCTGGCTCGTTTCTAACTAGAGACCTTTATTATCCCATGGAATGATAAGTATATAAGTGAGGGTGGGGTCAGATTGTTCCCTGAACCGCACTCTGTTAGCATTACCGAGCAGGGTGCTCTGTCTACCAGCACCGTCGGCTGAAAAGCATGGATACCAGTTAGTATTGAATGACAGTGCTCTGTTGGATTTCATTTGTTCCATTGTTTTGTGTGTCTGTGTGTCTTTGTGTGTGTGTGTGAGAGAGAGAGAGAGAAAATATAGTAAGTTACACTAATTGGAAAGGAAATTTGGTTAAAATGTCTGGAAAACATCTGGGGAAAATACCTTCATGTTCTTGTGAAGCATTTGATTCTGAGGTTAGACGCTAACCCTTAGCATTTGAATTTCCTTGGATCTGAGGCTTATCCAGGATTGTTGTCTCTTGCTAGCAGGTGGGGGTTTTCCTCTTAGAGAATGAGCTCCATTCTAGTCCCCTAGAGCTACTGGGTCATGGCCAGCTTCTCAGGAGAGCTGAAGAGACAGCAGAGCTGACAGGCACAGGGAGAGTTAGCTTTCAATACCTTGCACCCCATTATTTGGTGGGTGGGTGTTGTTGCTAATTGTTCTTCCTATTCAACAAAGAAAGTGGTGAGTTGCCAAAAATCAAGGATGTTCCATCTTAAGGATTAGGCTGAGTGCTTTCAAGAGAAGCACTTTTATTTTTTTTTTAAGGTGAATTTTATTCTATAATATTTTTCCAATTTATTTAGGTACTTTGTCCAAGGAAAATAGTATAAGTGTTATGCCATGTAACCAGAATCTTTAGAATTAGTACAACTTTTTCTCAGTGAAGGTCTATCTTTATTCACCAAGTGGGCTCAGATGGCCTGCCAAGGTCACAATCATGCAGGCTGCCCAGAGGAGAGTGGACCTGGCAACCCACCACCACCAATTTACAAACAGGTGGTGAAACTAGGATTTTCTTCTTTTTTACGTGTTCTTTCCTCAATGCCTCGCATAATCATTACTTTTCTGAAAGGTCAACTTTGCTTTTTTAGGAAAGGAGGCTTTCCTTCATCTCCTAAATGCTAAGTTGATGCCCTTCCCTAGAAGTCTTTCCATTAATTAAGTTGGCCTGAAGGTCATAAACCATGATTGATATGGAGGCTGGTTGCTGCAAGGTGCTAATTGACATCCCCAAAGAGGACTAGTGTCAACAATCAATAGAGAAGAGCAGTACACTGGTAGATTTATGGCTTTGATTTTTGAAAAGGTATGGGAATACCCTGTGATGTTTTCCCCCGTACTCCTTTTGAATGTTAATGCTTTCTTGAAGATGATTTCAGACACACTGCTAGGATACTGCCTCTACTCACTGAAGCAGAATTCTCTGAAGAGTTGCTGAGGCAGAACCGAAATCATGGCTCGCCTCAGAGAAGCAGCTGTATTGGCCGCTAATGATGCCTCACACAGAAAGACGATGCTCCTTTAACTCGGGGTTTTAATGGGAAGTTTCTAAGCCTGAAACAACAGCTTTAGCTCTGGGGTGTGCCATCAGCTGCTTGCAGCTACCACTGCCTACTGCTTTCTCACAGCCTGGTCGGGAAGAATGGAAACTAAGGAGGCTTGTAACTACCTGTAACTGTTCCACCAGGAAATGGATCCAGTGTTTGTTCAGCCAGATCCAGGTATTTGACCAAAATCTGTGTCTATGGTGGGCTAATTAAATGCTTTCCTCTTAACTTTAAATATATGCATGAGCCATGATCGCATGGATGCCTTTTGGATCCAAGTTCTGAATTTACATCTAGCTGTCAGATAAAGTCTAATTAAATAGTTGCTAGGTAAAGTTAATGCACGGGGGTGAAATGTAAAGATGCCTGTATTTTTAAAGCATGCTTAAGTTTGTAATGCTACAGATACTGGATAAGAGAATAGTAGAACAGGCTTTTTTTCTTTGCTAAGCTGCAGTAAATTATTCCTGAAAGCTCTTTGCCCATTACATTATTTTTTCTATTCGCCTAAAACATCCAACCTTCCAAAATGTAACAGGGATATTCTAATTTGGTTACAAAGGATCATGACCCGAACAGCTCATAATGATAGTGCTGACTGTCCCTGTTGTCCCTGGGCAGTGTGCAGCCCTAGTCTTTTGAGGTATCAGCAAGCACTCTCTTTCACTAGGAAACACACAAGGAAAGAGAAGGAAACCTGAGTTGAACAGTAAGGTTATTGTTTGGACTTTAAAGTTCCAGTTTGCTTGTGGTGACTTTTGATAGCCCCCTTTACTGACTGGGCACTTGCAGGCTATTTTTCTGATGTTCTCAGCAAGGCTGCAGTCTTGCCCTGCAGTCCCTTTAAAACTCCTAAAGCAGATGTTAAGAGGAAAATGAAAATAGGGAGGAAGTAAAGCTGAGGTCAGGGCTCAGGCTGAGGATAAATGTTCCCTGCTGACCAGCATGGTGAACTGGCTACAACAGGGTTCACTCCCAAAACCAAGCAGCAGATGCCTCTGCAGGCTGACTTTGCAGAGATGAGCAGAGGAATCCGACCTCCTGTACAGCAGTGAGGGCTAGCAACAGTTCTGAAACTGCCTGTTGACATATGTAGCTGACCACATTAGCTCGTCTTTAAAATCGTTGTCTATGGGCTTTCTACTAGCCTTGGGTCTAGTTTCCGAGTGTATAAATTAATATTTACTCCTACCCA
Organism: Moschus berezovskii; assembly: GCF_049115385.1. Taxonomy (NCBI): domain Eukaryota; kingdom Metazoa; phylum Chordata; class Mammalia; order Artiodactyla; family Moschidae; genus Moschus; species Moschus berezovskii. Next base: position 86,750,337 of record NC_142467.1, read on the forward strand.
TCCTGTGAATTTGGAATCATCAGGGCTATTGTATCAGAACAGGAGCGGTGTTGAAAAAGAGGAACATGGAAGTTGCCATGTATTTATGTGAGCCAGAAAAGTGGGGAAGGGGTGGTTAAAATACATGAAGTACTTAGAGTCAGGAAATCTCTACCTCAAGGTCTTGGCTGGCCACCAAAAGGGCCATGTATTCTGTGAATTTGTAGGAAACATTTTGCATCTTTGCATGTATATCCTGGAATGCAAGTTACTCTTCACTGGATTCATACACAGAATTTCTATGAGAAATGAGGTGGCTTTGGTGGTGGGCTCACAGTTGTTGCGGGAGATCTGTAATAGGGTTGACTGGGATGTTTACACGTCGGGGATGGGTGGGTGGGATGGACGATATACCTCCAGACACTCCAGCTATACAGACAGCAATGCAGTTAAGGCTTCCTTAAGCTCAAAAAAGTAAAGAGTGATTCTATTCTGCCTCAGTTTCAGGATATATTATTTCTTTCATTTTTACAAGACATGTTCACATTTCAACAGCCAAGCTTCAGAACTATTGCAGGATAATGCAGCACTTTGAGGAAGTTTGTCCCTGTCAGTTCTTGCAAATTCAGTCCTGCCTACCTAGCCAACTCCCTCCCTATTTCATAGTCTACGGATTGGTCTCACTAGGCTGCTAGATAAATATAAACAAGGTACACAGGATGTCTTTGTGGGACAAGGTGTCCTGTCCATCACATGTGAGTGTAAACTGGACAAGCCTGTGAGTGTTCTTGCTCGATGGATGAACAGTTTTTACATCTGCTTTTGAAAACACATCAAGTCACATAACTAGGTTCGTGGCCTACAAGGTTTAAAAATTAGGTACCGCAATTATATGGTTTCGGAGTACTTAAAATACAGACTGCATTGTTTCACAGCACCCTGCAGGGCATAAGCAGTTGAAGGATGATGACGTTCTACTCATTCCCCTTTGAAGGGGGCTACTCTTTTGAGTTTTTTGATTTGGGGTGGTTTATTTAACAATCTCCATTCCTGCGTGGGAAATGAGCAATAAATCTCATTTTGCACAACAATGAGAGAAAGAGAAAACACTCATTTCTCATCACCTAGTTTTTGAACAGCTCACAATGTGCCAGGCAGGACTGTACACACACTGTATCTACTGCAGCTGTTATTGCAACCCATTGCGAGAGGGATGACCACAAAAGTGAGATGGTGAAATCGAATGCTTGTGTGTGGTTTCCCAGGACAAGGGGCCAAATGCAATGAATGAATTCCGTTGCCGTCACTTGAAAAATAAGAAATATATCATTACTTTAAGATAGTTCTCTCCAGACAAAATATTTTTTCTTACTGTGAAATTTTATAATGAGATGAACAGTCCAAAGGCTCCAAGCTTGAGAAGGATATGTGTTGACATTGATAGTTCCCATGTAAGACAATAGGATTCAGGATATTTTAAATGGCTACCCTTTCCCATCAAAAAGCAATCTAGGTAAGAAAGGATTGACCCCTTAAACTGAAGGGAGAGTGCTTAATTCCAGCTGATTTCTATATTTCAGACCCTACCCATCAGCAGTGAGGTCAAAGAAAATAAAAAAAAAAACCAACAAAAAAACTGTTTCTTAAATCATGAGCTCTGTGACCATTAAAATGTCATTGTGACTCAGACTATTTGTGATTCTTTGAAACAAGATCTATTTCAACCACGATGGTCTGACATCCCAGTTAGGGTGGATGACATGTTCTTTTTCTCACCCCTTCTCTGTACCACCCAGCACCTCCAAGCTTGACTTCAGTTCCCTGAACTCTAAGGAGCCAGAGGTTTGTTTCAACTTCTATTTAGAGAGGCAATGATCCCAGAGCAGCAAGGAATTCCTCAAGGAGCCTGTTATTTAAAAAGGGGACGGTGACGAGCACAGTGGAGATACATCCCGTAATAGGTGCTGCTGCAGGGTGCAGGTGAAATGTTCCCAGGGACAGAGCAGGAAGCGTCGGTGCCTTGGGTGAAGGGAGGATTGAGGCCCTGCTGAGGAGGAGGACTCTGGCGTGGAACCGAGGGAGGGAGAGAACGCCGCAGGTGGGAAGAGGGCGAGGAGGAGAGCATCTGGCGGACAGCATCATGACTCAAAGCTCAGAGGTGGGAACCCTGGAGGTGTGAGCTGGAGCTGCTGAACGGGCAGAGCTGGGACGCTCTCCTCAGGTGACTGCAGATCAATTACGTGTAAGTTCGTTCTTGCCCACTGGCCATTTTGCTCAAAACTAAATGTGATTTGATCTTTGTTCCTTTCTGAACTTACTTTGAAGATGTAGCAATACCTCAGAAAAATTCCACTGACAGATTGCCATCTAATTTGTGGTCCAGAAAACAGGTTATCAGGTCCACAAGAGGGTTAAGGGGTTGGTGAGGGTCTTGGATATTGGAGCACAAGGGTTTTCTGAGGGGAGAAATGGTCAATTCGAGCCTAGAAAGATGAATCATGACGCAGTATAGAGGAAGTATGGGGTAAGAAAGAGAGGGTTTCTCTGCAAACGCACTAAAGTGAGTGGCTGACAGTGAGAATGACTATGGGTGAGCTGGACCCCTCACACGGGGCTTAGTGACTAATTCGGGGTGTTTGCACTTTGTGAACTTACAGTCCCAGGAGCTTAGTTTGCGAAAAGGGATGTATTACATGACTTTTGAAAAATGGCAGCTTTAAATTAAGGTTTCCTTGGTCCGTGTTAAAATTAGATTTTATTTCCTGAGCACATAGAAATGGCCCCAGCAAAGGGAAGACAGGTGTGCTGCGTGATAGGGAGAGCCAGTCAGGATTAAAATACTGCTGCGAGTAACTCTGGTCCTTCTTAAAATAACTGCCTTTTGTTGTTATTCATGCTGATAATAGTTGCGTCAAAATCTTTCGAAATAATTTACTTGCCTGCATTCCACTATTTATCTGAAAGGAACATTTCATTGTTTAGGTAAAAGCAATTGTGACCATTCTCTAAGAATCATTTCTACCAAAAAAGGGACACTTCACTCTCAGGCACTTACAAAATTTGGATGTCTTTGAATATTCTTGTACTGTGGTGGCCAAGTGATTACATTTATTTCTATTTCTACATTTTACACTGATGCTTCCTTTAGCATAAACATGCTGTTGAGCTTTCCAAATTTGTAAATTATTGATTAGTTGATTGCAGGTTTAAAATCAAGCAGGCTCTTCTAGGGATTTCAAGCAGTTCCAGGCAAAACTGGGAAATAGTTGGCATTTCTTTCTGAATCTCTGGATCTCCATCTCCCTTCATAACCATCTCCTCTTCTCATCTCTACCCACTCTCCCTCATCCTTCCTCAGGACCCTTGCTCTGGACCATCAACTCATACCCCCTATGTCTGGTTCCCGCAAGTCCCTCTAGCAGCCCCTTGCTCCTAACAGGATCTTCCTTCAATTTCCTTTCTATCTACCTCTTTTCTCCCTCCTCCAAACAGGAACAGTATTCAAAGACAAATCCCTGCTCATGTGTTAATGTTTCATCTTCCCTGGTAAAATACTGCACTTTAATAGAGACCTGTGATGATCTGACCAAATGAAGTTATTTTAATAGGAACTTGGGCATCATAGTGTGCTGGGAGGGGAGAGGCTTACAATCTGTAAAGATCTGTAGAGTTCTCAAAATGCTTTCATCTCTATTGTCCCCTCAGTTTGGTATATCTAAAAAGGGTTGGTGGTGAAAGGCTCAGAGAACAAGAATATATATATTTATATTTTAGCAGGCTTCTCAAAACACATGATCAGGTTGCAAAGAGGGTTAACTATATCCTTAGATCTGCCTTTTAATCAGCATAGCATGGTAAAATTACAAATTAAAACTGAGTGTTAAGACATTCTAATAGTTGGCCTCCCTATGAAGAAGTGAGGCCCCAGACTCACGTATAGAGAGATGTCGCTGATAATCTGAATTGAGATGACTAGGTTGTTTACTGGGGCTTCTTGGAACGGTTGCCCATCACTGCATCCCCCAAATGAATGGTGTACCAGTTCTAAAACCTGAGTTATGGAATAAGCCTAGGAATTATAGGATGCTTAGCTAAGACAGAAGGACTTGATACTTTGCCTTGTACAACGGACAAGGCTTGAGAAGACTGGTCCGGGGTGTCATTATGGTGCTCGTCACGACAGTAAAGTGAAGAGCAGGGGTGGAGAGGGAGGGACTGAAAAGGTATTGCTGTATTAGTCAGACAGCTTATGGCCAGGGTGTCATTAACACAGTCTCAAAAGGTTCTGTATCCACTTCTCCACTGTTTTCATTGAACTTCACAGATCTAGCAAACTTTGTGTTGTAGATTTACGCAGTTAATGGTCCTCTTTTTTCTTCTATTTCCCTTTTGGATTATGTAATGTTTTCATTTAGAAAATTTCCTAAACATGCAGACCTGTCTCAGCTATGTTAAAGAACAGACAAAGAAATTGGCTCTGGCTTCACTTGGGCCAGAGGGAAAATGGACATAGTAAAATGGATTTTAGTAAGCCGGTGGGAAGGCCAGGGATCAGTAGGACATGGAAAGACAAGAGGCAACATTGCCACTTTGTCTCAGTGGCAAAGAACTCGCCTGCCAAAGCAGGAGACGCAGGAGACGAGGGTTCAGTCCCTGGATTGGGAAGATGCTCTGGAGGAGGAAATGGCAACCCGCTCCAGTATTCTCGCCTGAAAGATCCCGTGAACAGAGGAGCCTGGCAAGCAACGGTCCACGGGGTCACAAGAGTCAGACACAACTGAGCACAGCACAGCTTAGGCATCTATTCCTCTATCGCCACAAGGCTTTCTTTCGACCCAGGTTTTGGAGAATTTTTTGTTTGGTATGATTAAGTCCAGTTTGGGTATTTGGTATGGGTATGGATGTCCTTAGAAGCACAGGCAGAGCTGCCTTGGCTACCTTTCCTGTCCGCTCTTCAGTTCCTATTAAGAATTAGCAGCCAAGACTGGTAGGTGCTTAAAAACAAGCAAACCAAACCCAATCCATGAATATCCTCTATATGCCTAAGGAGATGTTTTTAAAAAATAGTCAAATTTTATTCCAACCTATTTTAAAATAAAAATGAATCATAAATGAATCTACTGCAACTATTCCAACCTTTAAAAAATTCAGAGTCAAGGAGCTGCAAAATATTATTTCCCCTAAACTGGTAACTCCTTCCTCCCAGATACCAGTTGTAATTCTCTTTATAAACTATTTTTAAACTGTGATTTTATAAAATTTGATGTGTCAACATATATGCAAACTGTTGTTATGCTAATTCTATACCTCAAGACAATGATTATAAGTTAACTGAAGAAATACTATGTTAATCCTTTAGGCCATAATTCTATTTTTATTTGGTTGCTTATTTTCATTGAGCATAATTTCTTTTGAATTCATGGTAATTTCCATAGATGACTATGTATTTTTTTTACATACAGGTTCATAAATATGTCCTAAGATTTTCCTATATAGTAATGTCTAATGTAAGTACTTTTCTTTATCAAATTTAATTTAAATAGGTTTAGTTCAACATATGAAGCTTTCGCTGGCCTCGGTGTCTACTTCAATATGCCTGTAAAGACAAACAGTAATATCCATAAACCTTAGTTTTTCTACTAGCAAAGTAGAAATAGTGATAACATTTCTTTCTTTCTCTTCCTCTCACCAAATGGTCTTAAACAAACAGTAGGAAGCTGCTGTAAGGCTTTTAAAAAATGCAATCAATTTCTTTTCCCTAACTCAGTTCTCTAGGTCCTTTCCAGGATCAAGTATTGAACCAGGTTTTTGTTTTTTGATGAAAAGGGAAAAAGCAGCAGAAGTTTGATGGTTTGGGAGTCTGAGACCGCTCCCTCTCCCTTGGCCTAGGCGAGGCGAGAGAAAGGAGGGGCACGGTAGCTTCCTTAGTACTGTCTTCAGCGAAGCAACATTCTGTTTCCTTTGCTTTTCATCTTTGTATGCTTTTCAAAGGTTTTCCCTGACATTCATCTTCATGATAGCACCGTGAGGTAGCATGCAGCCATTTCAACTTCTCATCTTTCCAGCTTAGTGACCTCTTCAAGGTCCCGCACACAGTAACACGGAGGCTAGAGACTGGGGACCCAAACCCAATGCTCCTTGAGAGAGTTTCTATATTAAGTGCCTTTTCCAACCTGGCTCAGACAATAAAGAATCTGCCTGCAGTGCAGGACACCCAGCTTTGATCCCTGGGTTGAGAAGATCCCTTAGAGAAGGCAATGGAAACCCATTCCAGTATTCTTGCCTGGAGAATCCCATGGACAGAGGATCCTGGTGGGCTGCAGTCCATGAGGTCGCAAAGAATTGGATGCGACTGAGTGACTAACACTTTTCCAGCCTCAGTTTCCTCATACTACAGAGATCCCTGCTTTCATGGAGGCTGTGATAGAGTGGCTATCTTCTGTTGTATTTAGCTACAGTCCTGGCACACAGCTGGTGTCCAGTCAATGGTCTCATTATAAGAATGATGTGAGAGTATTATTATTGGAGGGAATCTGGAAGAGAATTGGCAGGGAGGCTAGGTTTGGATATCAAGTTGGCAACACACCTGAGGTCAACATTACCTTGTACATTTCTCATCTTCTGTACTCTGATTGCCCTCCCTGCCATATCCCTCCTGGCCCCAGGTGGCTGCCCTGAGAACAGTCCAGTAATTTCAGGCAAGACTAACATGTTCGTCCCCATAGTTATATGGAATTAAGCATCCCTGTTGAAAAAGCTGAGCGATTGCTTCTTCTTTCTGAAAAATAGGATGGTGAGCCTAGAAATAAAGTTGCCCTTTGATGTTTACCCCCTCTCCTTCCTTTCCTTTCTCTCTGAAGCCTCTCCAAGGTGCAGCCACCATGATCTCGGCAGGCTGATGATGGAAGAGAAAGAAGCCGGTAGACCCTGTGCTCCAGCATCCCTGGACGATGGATGGAGGACAGCCAGTCCCTTCTCCCCTGGTGCCCCTTGGGAACGTGTCATCAGATTCTAGTATGTCTCTGGAGCAGAAAACCACATTTGTTTTTGTGATTTTGTTGTTTATTTTCTTGGGCATCCTCATCGTCAGGTGCTTCCGGATTCTTCTGGACCCGTATCGGAGCATGCCAACCTCGACCTGGGCTGACGGACTTGAAGGCCTGGAGAAAGGGCAGTTTGACCATGCCCTTGCTTAGCAGGACAGCAACAGGAGTCCATCCTGAGGAAGAGAAGTGCTTCGTGTCTCAGTGAGAGGTTTTCTTTAGTCAATATTCTCAGCAACTCAAAGTCTTCAGCCTATCTGGTTCTAGAACCACAATCCGTTTATTCAGTAAACATTTGAGGACATTGGAAATGGAGGTTTCTATTACCAACCCAAAATAGGAAAGTTTCACTTTCGACATTTACTCAATGAATGAATATTGTTGAATGTGTGTGATGATGAAGCCAAGAGTACCAATAGTGACTTTGCCTAAAATGAAGCCCTCCTGGACCTGGGGGACCTGACTAGGTCACCAGGAAAAAAGACCTGATTTGAATCTGAAGGCAGGGCCAAAACAGACTTCCTGGCTCTAATTTTGTCCCCCAGCTTGTTTTATTTTCATGGGAATCTGGGTCCTGGGCAGAGAATGAGGAGGATGCTGCTGAGTGGATGGACCCAAAGCAGGTACTTGTCTTCTCCTAAAGCAAAGAGCAATGGGAGGCAATTGGGAATGCTTAGAAGAAGTGATTGATCCCTGGGAAATACGAGTGAAGATGATGTTATTTTACTTTTCAAACAAAATGAATTCAAAAGCTTGTGGAGGTTTGCAAACTATTTACCAGGCCAAGTGCATTCTATGTATCCATATTAATAACATGAGTAGAGGTAGCGATACATAATCTGAATTTACTTTCTTTGCACCATTGATTGGAATAATAGGTGGCTATTTCAAATTGTGCTTTTTTTTTTCAATAAAAAGTTAACTGTTTGGAGGAGAAGACTTTTATAGTCTTAAGAAGAATGTATGCTTATGACTGATATAGAAACCAAATAAAACTTTTCAAGAAACAGAAGTGTCTCCTCTCTCTTATTTCAGCGCTCTGGAGGCAATGTGTTATATCAAATGCTGAGGACTAACTGTTCTGAGAAAGAGAAAAAGACCAAAGACCATGAAAGGTCATCTAATTCACCCCTTCCACAGATTGACACATGGGACCTATTCTAAGCACTGTTTAAGTCTCCCAAAAAGAGAGATATGAAAACCTCTTATTCCAACTCCATACGGATAGGAAAAACTTTCATCTAAACTCCTTAAGGCTGCATTTAAAGTCTGTGTCTTCTAATTTTCTCCTCAATTAACCTTCATTAAAAAAAAAAAAAGTTTAAAAAAGGAACTATGCCTAAAAAGGCAACCATTAGTAAAATTTCTCCCTTGTCTTATTCTTTCTTTTGTAACATTTTGGAGATTCTTCTGCTCAGCTTTCCCTTGTCCCCCATGTTCCCTCTTGATTTATTTTCATTTAAAAAATAATAGCTCTATTAAAATGTAATTTCAGTTCAGTTCAGTCACTCAGTCGTGTCCGACTCTCCGCGACCCCATGAATCACAGCACGCCAGGCCTCCCTGTCCATCACCAACTCCCTTACATACCACAAAATTTAGCCTTCCAAAGTAAACAATTCACTGGTCCTTAATATATTCACAGAATTATGTGACCATCATCACTGTCTAATTCCAGAATTCTATACCCACCATGTCATGTCCCATCCCTCTTTCTCTCAGATTCAGTAATTTCTAATCCAGCTTCTGTTTCTATGGATTTGCAAATTCAGGACATTTAATACTAATGGAGTCAAAGAACACATGGCCTTTTATGTCTGACTTCTTTCACAAAGCATGTTTTTAAGACAGATTCATCTGTGTTGTAGCATGATCTGTATTTTATATCTTTGCATGGCCAAATAATATCCTGTTGTTTGGCTAGAATGTGTTGTGTTAGTCACTCAGTCATGTCCGACTCTTTGCAACCCCACGGACTGCAGCCCGCCAGGCCCCTCTGTCCATTGAATTCTCCAGGCAAGAATACTGGAGTGGGTTGCCATTCCCTTCTTCAGGAGATCTTCTCAACCCATGGATCGAACCCAGGGCTCCCACATCGAAGGCAGATTCTTTACCATCTGAGCCATTATTCATCTATCATGGTTATTCATTGGCCAGTCTAAAAAAATGCTGCAATGAACACATTTGTACAAGATTTTGTATGAATATGTGTTTTCAATTCCCTTGAGTAAATTCCTGTGAGTGGATTTGCTAGCCTATATGCTAATTCTATGTTTAACTTTTTGAAGAACTGGGAGACTGTTTCCCAAAGCAGCTGTATTAGTTTGCATTTCCACTGGCAAAGTATGTAAGTTTTGATTCTTAACTCTTTCCAACTACTCAGATTTCTTTAGCTATAGAATCCATAACTGTGTTCACTTATAAGAATGAGCCAGATTAAAAAGATAACCACCTCTTGGTTTCGTCATGCTACAAGTTAATCGATGCCTCAGAGATCCTACATTTCTAGTTCCAAAAACACAACACTGATGCTGATCCGTGGTCATCCTGTGGTCTGTTAAGTCACCTAAGTATCGTTTTTTCTGTCTTACTATTGCATCTTTCTTTAACCTACTAATTGTAAAGTTTTCTTTTTTCTTCAAATGTACCATGTCATGTGTATCCTTATTTAATTTTTCTCCTGTTTTATTGAGAGTCTATTCAAACCCATTCAAGTACTTATTGAGCACTTGCTTTGAGCCTGGTATTTCTAGCACTGGAAAGATAGGAAAAACACGAAACTAGTTCTTGCTCTTGAGGAACTGTCGACCTCACTGAAGAGCTGAGAAATGAAAGAAGGCATGTGTCCGCGTCATTGTGCAAACAACTGTGGGAACCTATGGTTCCTACACCATCAGAATCCTCTGAGAGCTTAAAAAATATATATGCACCCCCAGTAATTTTTATTATACAAGGTGTATATGACCATGGTAAAAATGTAGAAACAATATGGAAAGATATAAAATAAACAGCCAAAGTTAAAATTCTGCCTCCTTAGTTCATTCCAGCTCTTTTAGTTCCTCTGGGGGAGCTTGTTGAAAATGTAGATTCCTACAGCCTTCCCTCCCTACAGAGTAATTCTGTAGAGGTGGGTCAGCCAACAGATGCTCCAGGAGATAGAATGTGGGAGAGATGGATGAGGGCCAAGATAGTCAAGGAAACGTCCCAGGAAACAGTGAGTCAGGTGAGGACAGTGCGTGTTTAAGTGTGTGGTATAAAACTTTATGCAATCTAAGTTGCTATTCTGAAATGAATTATGTCTTGACCTAAGCTGATAGGTGTGTTTTAGATATGTTCATTGGAAGAGAAGAGGGAAAGTTGTAGAAGAGGAAGTGGGGTGAGGGTGTGGGGCTTAGAGGAAGGAGAGCAGCCTGTCCAGACAATATAGTTGGAGGGAGAGTTGGAACTCTTATGGGAAGGATAAGGGTAGAGCTGAACATCTGAAAGATGGAAAAGGCAAAATGAAGGGTGAGAGTCACTGCAGATTCTTCAGAAAGAAAATGACACGGGGAGTGGTGGTCAAGGCCAGTGTCTGCACCCTCCCTTGGGGCCACGCTAGGATCTGCTACTAAAACAGGACAGACGTAAATAGCCATCTGCCCTCCACGAGGCCTTGGAACACAGGATTGCCAGTAAGTGCCACAGGGCCTCCCAGAGCCTGCTCTTCTTTCTCTCCTCACTTTATCCCCTGCTCTATTTTTGTTTTTCCTTCTCCGATTACTGCTCCTTCTTCAACCACCCCCTCACTGGTTGGGCCAGTTTGATCCCACCCTGAATATGGGTCTCCCACGCTCCATCCTCCCTTGTCCAGAGCCAGAGACCAGAATAAGTGATAAAACGCTTTGGGGTGTTCAGAGTAAATTGATCCCTCCAGCGAGAAGTGCTAACCCTCTGTTTTAATTACTCAGGACTCCTTGGGGTGAACAGCCTATTCTTGAAAGGTCACAAAAGCCCTCTCTCTCCTGGCTTTCTGGCTACAGGAGTTATAGTGCAGCATTTTCCTACCTTACAAGATATTTATAATGAGTGCAGCTGCCCTCTATCATGTATATCTGTATCCCAGGATGACAAAAATTACTTTCCCAAGGTCACGCTAGAATAGAGCTGACTTTTGATTCAGAAAAATGTGGCAACTCATTCTCAGTCTGAGCTCTGCTTGTGCTCCCAAGAGACACCAAGTTCTAGATCAACACTGCTTCTTCCAAAAGACCTCTTTTTTAAAACATCTTAAACCCTGGAAAGTAAGTCTAATATGGGGTTTGAAGGAGATTAACTTGACTCCTGCTGTTAAACTAATGAACATTCCAAGTAAGATTGTTCTTTTACTGTTTTTAAGGGTTAAAGCTGAAACAAAATAAAGCAACAGTTTTAGGAGGCAGAAATTAGAGTGGATGTTTGCAGGGGGGGAAAAGTACCCATTCAAGTTCCATTGTTTTATTGAAACACTGAAACTTTTATATTACATTGATAAATTTGGTGTGATGACAAATTTTACCTGACTAAATCATCGAAAGAAATCTCATAGTTTCAAGAAGATGTCAACTTTCAGAACTGACCTATAAACCATATGGAAATATAATTATTTTTGCAAAAAATATTTAAAGCTCCAAAGCATTGAATACATTCTGAGATGTGATTTGTGAGATCTTAGATGTATGTCTTCTGAGACAAAGTATACAAAGAGGGGTTCCTCAGTTATTGATTCATCACAAAGTTGTAGAGAGCTGTGATCTCCAGAAAATGTGTTCAGTTCTCTATATGTGCATATTCAGGGTGGGATCAAACTGGCCGAAGCCAAAAGAGTTTAGTTATTTGCTTGTTTTGAGATGTAAAAGAAGGACAACCATTTAAACTTTGTCTCTCCTGTTACTTAAAAGAATAAATGAATTATTTCCAGAGAGGTATCTACCTCTTTAGAAGCAAGTCCTCCCTACCCTTACAGCTTGCTCTGGCCTGATGAGTCAGCACCCAACACTTCAGCCAGTCTGGGGCTCTTACCAAGGTCAACTTTTTAGAACAGGATTCCCTGATGAATTTAGAATACAGTTGAAGTTTTCCTTCCAGTTTCCTGCCATAAAGTGCACTCACATCTTGTCACAAAGCACCACAAGATATTCCTATATAATTCCATCCCACAGACTTCCCCAATATCCTGATTGATGTGTCTATGCTTTAGCCTAAGAGAGATTCCCCTAAACCATTTTTCAAAGGGGATTTCCATTTTCTTTTCCCTTCTAAGCTTCCCATTATTTTCTTTTAAGCCCTATTATATTCTTAGAGCTCCGAATATTAGGCAGCTTTTAAGGAGGCAGCTCTTCCTGGATTCTCTGGAGTTTGCAAAGCTGGAAAGAAACACTGCTATCATCTATTTCAACCCCCTCACTTTTCATGGAGAGAAAGAGGAAGACAAAGAGGTCGAATGGCGGCCAGAGCCCCATCTCCACCCACCCCTTATAGTTGTGTCATCTTACACATGTGGTGTGTGTGCACATGAATTCAAACAGAATGAACAGTTAATAAACCTGCAAAGTGAAAAATGTCCTTTTGCTGTCATGAGAGTTACTCTTAAATAATCTCCTTTTTTTTGGCGGGGGCGGGGGGTGGTGGTGGGAAGACGTGTTGTATTTCTTAAAAACAACCCTACGGACGGTATCTTTTCCTTTGGGATGTTCCTAAGCTTCAGTTTCGGAGTGTGGACAACAAGAGGCATTTCCAGGTAAATTATAAAGGATCCCTTAGCAAAGATTCTGGTTCTCTCGACACAGGATAATCAATCTAGGATAAGGCTTCAGAGTTTATTTCCAAATAGATCTTTGAGCTGTTTTTCTTAGCTGAAGAGGCCTGCCAAGGGAGATTACAACATAAAGTTCATAAAGGTTTTGGATAGAGCCCTATCTCTGGTTTATCAAAGAGATGTCTGGATCCTCTTAGGACAGAACTAGAGCTTCAGAAGTTATACAACGAAGTGTTTCAAGTTTGCAAGTACCCTTTATCCTTTTCTGTCATGCATTTTTTCCTAGTTACCTCACTTATTTCTTATCCTCTATTTTCTGATAAGTGGAGTGCTGGAAGAAGCTGAAAACAACATTAAATTCAGTACTGCTCTGGTGTATAAATATTTCTTCAACAGTCACAACAAATGGCTGCCTGAGCTCTGCCTGAACATGTCTAACTTCTCAAGGAGTCCATTCCATCTTGAGCTTGTTCTGTTTTATAGGAAATAATTGTAACCTACTGTAAACTTGAGTTCTGGCCATTTTTGCCAAGTGGACACCATTGTTTTCTTCTGAAGTGGCAGATTTCTGATATTCTTTAATAGGACCACCCTCGAGATGTAGCTGTTGTTGAAAGACAATTCTTCACGGATCCCTCCTCCTTTTCACATGTCCTTCTAGCTGAGACACTGACAGAGTTTAATTCCTTTGAAAGCTCTTTGTTTAGAGATAGTATCTCTCTTGCCCTAGGTAGATGGTTGGGCAGATTTGCTTGTTGTTGTTCAGTTGCCCAGCCATGTTCGACTCTGTGACCCCATGGACTGCAGCACACCAGGCCTCTTTGTCCCTCACCATCTCCTGAAATTTGCCCAAGTTCATGTCCACTTCAGGGAGCCTATTATAAAAGATTGGGATTTCCTGAGCTTGGGATTCCTCTCTTGTAATGCCACCTATCATGTGTCTAAGCATCATCTCCTCCGATTTGCATTGCCCTGTGCGAACTGGGATAAGGAGCTGACACAGGGAAATGCCGATACTCTGGGTCCTTTGATTGTTGTGAGTAATGAACTGTTCTCTGACTCTGAGTCTTGTGTTGAGAAATCCATAATTTGACTATCTTGGGCCAGGTCTCAAAAAGCCCCTAGAGGGAGGAGGGGATTGCGACACACAAACTTGAGTCACAGACTCCTCCCTAAGAAGATCCCGCCGGCGCCAAGAATTAAGAAACTCCTCCCAAGAAAAGTCCCGCCGGCGCCAAAAGTCGAGCCAATCAGGAAAAGAGGGAAACCCCCCCCCCCCTAAAAACCGCGCGCGTATAAGCTGGCCAATGAGCTTCCGTGCATGTATAAACTGGCCAATGAGCTTCTGCCAGCTTGATCTTTTGAACAGAAATAGGTGCTTATGTATCCTGGAACCTGTCCCCGCCATATTTGGTTTTCTTTTAAACCAACCAATGAAAACCCTGTAACCAAGCTTCTCGCTTCTGTACCCGCGCTTTCTGCATCCCGACCCCATAAAAACCCCCTGCTCCAGCCGTTGGGCGCGCAAGTCCACCGAGAGACTTTGTCGCCCCAGGTACCTGTGTATCTGAATAAACCTCTTGCTGTTTGCATCCGAACGTGAATGGTCTCGCTGTTCCCTGGGAAGGGTCTCCCTTGTGGGAAAGATACTCCACGGAGTTCTTTCATTTGGGGGCTCGTCCGGGATCCGGAGACCCCCCCTCGCCCAGGGACCACCGACCCCTCGTCGGGAGGTAAGCTGGCCAGCGTTTTATGTTTTACTGTTTTATGTTTTCGTGCTTTCTGTGTGTCTGTTGTGGTGCGACTTGAGTTTCAGCTGAAACAATCTGTATCTGGCGGAGTCAGGAAGGAGCTGACGAGCTCGAACTTCCCTCCGCAAGCCTGGAAGACGTTCCAAGGCTAACTGGAGCCCGATTTTTCGGTGCTCATCCGTCTCAGTTCACGACCAGAGTCGGACTTTTCGGGGCTCCGCCCTTGTCCGAGGGGTACGTGAAACTTCAGGGAGGCGAGGGATCCGGACCCTCATCTACGCCTCCATCCGAGCTTTTGTTTTCAGTTTTGCGCAAAAACCGTGCCGTGCGATTTTGGTGTATTAGTCTCTGTGTCGTGTTTGTTTGTCTTATAACAGGAGTACTCTTACTAAAAAAAATGGGTCAATCTCTAACCACCCCCCTGAGTCTTACTTTACAGCATTGGAAAGATGTCCAAGACATCGCCCATAACCAGTCAGTAGAAGTCCGAAAAAAAAAAAAAAAAAGAAATGGACAACCTTTTGCTCGTCCGAGTGGCCCTCCTTCAATGTGGGCTGGCCACAGGATGGGACCTTTAACTTTGATATTATTTTCCAGGTAAAGGCAAGAGTGATGGATCATTTCTCTGACTTTAAATCTAGGGCGCGAGACTTGTCTCTGCTAGTGAAGAGGAATAAGCTGGTGACCCTCTGCTCCTCGGAGTGGCCCACTTTTAATGTCGGGTGGCCGAGGGAGGGAACCTTCAGCCTGCCCACCATCCGGGCTCTTGGGGGAAGGTTCTCATGCCCGGCCCTTCCGGCCACCCGGACCAGATGCCCTATATCCTGGTCTGGCAAGATCTGGTGGAAAACCCACCAGCATGGATAAAGCCTTTTGTTTCTATCCTTTTCACCCATAAACCCACCTGGGATGACTGTCAGTAGCTGTTACAGGTGCTCTTCACCATGGAAGAACGGGAGCGGATTCTATCGGAAGCTCGGAAACATGTCCGGGGTGTGGACAGGAGGCCCACCCTGCAGCCGAACCTAACTGATGAGGGATTTCCATTGACCCGGCCCCAGTGGGACTTTGAGCGCGCAGAAGGTAGAGAGCATCTCCGAGTGTACCGCCAGACTCTTATGGCAGGCCTCCGAGCAGCTGCCCAGAGACCAAGGAATTTGGCTAAGATAAAGTTGTTCAGGGATTGGTTTTGGCTATGGAGATTAAATGAAAATTACGCTGCGAATACAATCCCCAGAGCTCTGGTCAAGTAAAAAGGATGAATCGGACCCTAAAGGAAACATTGGCAAAATTGGCAATAGAGACTGGCGGGGACTGGGTGACTCTCCTTCCTTATCCCCTTTATTGTTTATGGGGTCCCTCCGCCGACCCCCTATAGAATTGGTCCAACTGTTTTATAAACTAGTAAATTTTATATTGTAATGTCTAATTCATGACTGAAGACTCACACTGTGTCTGTCTTAATATGTCTTGGTATGTCTTTGTCTCTGAGTAATATTTTTGAAGTTAATTTGTAAATGAGCTCTATTTAATTGGCTTAAAGGGTAAGCGCTTACAAATCAGATAATTCTAAATTAATAAATTCCAGGTTCAAGTAAAGTGGAAAATATTCAGTATTAAATACCTGATATTAATGTTTGTTGATCTATCTAATATAGACATGTCTTAGAGTAATTAACATTAAGTAGAATATTTTCATTGCACCTAGGTTCAACATAAATATATCTGGTACAAGTTTGTCGACAAAGAAATTACCTTGAGTGAAAAAAAAAAAAAAAAAACTTCTAAGAAATGTAAATGAGACAAGAGCTTTTAGATAAACTCTATTAAGATTAAAATGTCTGTCTAAAACAGTTTCTCTAGATTTTGGTAACCTGAATTTCTAAGGTTGTGCTAAATTAAGTAACAAAATTTTATTGAATAGCTAGGTCATTTCCAAATAAAATAAGGTTCTGAAACATTCACTACTGAATACTAACTTATAGAAAAACTAAAGATTTTAGACTATTAACAAATAATGTTTGATGCCATCCTGAGATGTTTGCTAAAATTTTTAAGTTATCACTGGTGTTTATGTTCACCAATCTATAAAATGATAATATAAAGGTCAAGTCTTGGTTGCTTAAGGGAAGTAAGATGTGTGTGTTCAGTAAAGAAGGTATGAATAATGAAGTTACATTTATGAAGGAAAAAGGTAATAGGTCTGACTTACAGTTGGCTGTTTCAGGATGGGAGAACAAATGGGTACAGAAAGTGATAAAATGGTTTTGTGGAAAGTGGACCCCAAGGAAAGAGTTTTGTGTATAAACAAACGTTTTCTTGAGATGTTAAACTGCATTTGACAATAGATTTAAGATTATTTGCCTCTTAAATGGTCTGTTCTATATTTGCCTCTGAAATCCTATATTGTTACTATGGCTGAGTGACTAGCTATTGTTTCAGTGACCTATAATCCCATCTGAGTGAGTGTTCTAAACCTTTCTGATATTTGTTGACAAAACTTCCTAAATCAATCTGATGAAGCACTTTTGGCTTCTAGCTGACTTTGGGATGCTTCAGAGGGCCCCTGAAACATCCCAAAGGGAGATATTATACTAATTGGGTTCAACTTCCATGTTAAATTACATGGGAAGTACTGTCAAGTGAATAATAAGTCTCGGGTATATTGTATGGTAAATGTTACGAATATAGATATCCTAGAAACAATTTATATATAAATTCTGATATATTCAGGTAAAATGTTGCTGTAATTCTGATCACTATCTTAAAGTGTTGTCACAGCACTAACCAAGTTTCTTGTGAAAATGCTTCCTCTTCCAGAAGATTTATAAAAAAGGACTTTTGGATAAATACAAGTTTCTGAACTGGGTAAGAAATTAAAAGATTCTAGTGAGAAACCTGATGACTGTACAAAGGTTAACAAAAGGACCGAATGAACTGGCAAATATGCTTATAACTTTTATGGTTTCTGAAAAATTACTGGTTTGAATCTGTGTTTTAATTATGACTTAACAGTAATTTGGTAAAATGGTATTTAATACACAAATTGAAGCATTTAACATTTTTCTCTGTCTGACCCCTTCAGAGACTGGAAACTCTTAGGCTTCCAGTAACTTTATCAGATAAACTAAGAAGGTTATCTCACTAACAGGTACAGAAATCTCAGTTTTGGAGACCTTAAGAAAGGGAGGAATTCACTCACATCTGTTAGGCAAAATCTGTGATAAGCCTTTGAGATGACTTTCCTAGCCCTGAAAGGTTTTAAAGTCAAGTTAAAGACTCCATAAAAGTTTCAGCAAAGCAAAAAAAAAAAAAAAAAAAAAAGTCTATGGTTATATAAATAATCAGGTCAAGTTTATTGAGAACAGATCTATTTTGTAAACAAGTCTTAATCTGGTTATATTTGATAAAAATGAGGGTGATTTTAGGGAAAAAAAGATGTTTCAATGAATGTTGAATCCTAGTTTGTTAATGGAAGTCTGTATCTACTAAGACTCATTTCCTGAATGATCTTTGCTGTTATGTGATATTAATATGGGATTTGGTTGAGTTCTTAAAGAGCACCCTAGGTTTGTTTCTGAAGCTTGTCTCAGTGATCTATCTTTGGATGAAGATCAGATGCCTTATGACCTGCAACTAGGACTGGAAAAAAGACATAATTTAAGGGACTGTCTCCAACCTGGATGGAAGGACTTTTTCCAGAAGAAACTACACTACACCAGGATGAGAAGACGACGACATCAGAGGTAGACAGCTTGCCCAAGATGCTGGACCTGATTCGTAGGATTATTTATGTTTTCTTGACTTCTTAGATCTCTGCATATAAATCAAATGCTTTTCTACCATAGGCCTGATCCTATGCTAGTTTTAGAAATTAATCCAATTGTCGGGTTTGTAGACATGTAAAAGCTCATTCTGCTTATACAAAAACTCTGTTAGACTTGTGCCATCCTAATGTCCTTAAACCATGGCAAAAGTCTGCTTCTAAATTGGAAAATGAAAAACAATAGCTGAAAATCAGAGTCAGGGCTATGGGAAATCCAAGATGGCTGCTTGGCTTTTCTCAGCTCCCTGACAAACCTCATTTTTTATTTGATGGGTTAAAGCCTTCCTGGCTACAGGGTTAATGCCTCCATAATGAAAAATCATGGAATATTAAGTTTGTAAATTGTTAAATTAAGTTTCTAGTTTTGTTAATGTCTAGTGTTTACTAAGACTCATGGCTAAACAGTCCCTTGTTACGTGATACTGCTAAAAGATTTAATTAAGTTATTAAAAAGGACACTCTAGGCTAGTTTCTAAGGCTTATCTCAGTAACCAATCTTCAGATAAAGGTCAGATGCTTCATAATGTACAACCAGGAGATTAACACCAGGCTATAGTCATTTAACAAATGAAGTCAGGTGACTTGGGGTATACCAGGCTTTACCTAAGAAAAGTTCTTGACTTATAATTCTTATTTTACTCTTAACTTCTAGCTATGGCTATATTATTTTCTATGTCACTTGTTTCACTGAGCCTGTGATATAATGCTGATATGCAGTTCCATATGAGATCAATAATTGTAATAGTGTGACTCTGGGTATGAGAAAAAGCAACAAGAGGGAATATTTTCCTGGACCAGGAGGCTAGTGAGACAGTGGTCCAGAGACTTTTGCTACTTGCAAGGCCTGGTCCAGTTTTAGCACACTGAGTGGCCCATCGCTTCCCTAGACCTGGGAATGAGCCTTCCCAGCAACGCGGGACACAATGGCCATGAAATGGTGTCACATGGTCAGATATGTGGCTATGAAGGGACCCTGCTGACTGGAAGTTGGTACTTGCCAGCTGCCTCTACAAAGATTATGTCACGACCATTGCAAGCTGCTGCAACACCCCCTGAAAGAAGTTCAGGGTGAAAATCAGGAATGAGGCACTCTGTGCTCTGAAAAAACTGGCAGAACAGGCCTTCAGATAGTCAGATCTTTTCAGAAAAAGGTTTTATGAGTTCCCATTCTTGCATCTTCTCATACCTAGAAAAACACTGACGTCATTAATGGTGACATCTGCTTTGGCTATTAAAAAAAAATTTTACTATTAAAAGTCAAAATAGAGTAGCTATGGTTCAGACATCCTGGGAAATAGCTATTTCCCAGATATCCTGAAAAATGATATTATGGGTGTGATTTCAGATTGGACGCTGTGACCTAATGTAGAACTTGATGTTCCTGTAATGCATTTTTGCTTCTGTACTTTGCTTGCTGCTCATAGAACTAAAGATCCCTGGATCAAACTCTACCCACGGAGGAAGATTCCTCCGTTTGAACAAAAGAAATGGGGGAATGAGAAATCCATAATTTGACTATCTTGGGCCAGGTCTCAAAAAGCCCCTAGAGGGAGGAGGGGATTGCGACACACAAACTTGAGTCACAGACTCCTCCCTAAGAAGATCCCGCCGGCGCCAAGAATTAAGAAACTCCTCCCAAGAAAAGTCCCGCCGGCGCCAAAAGTCGAGCCAATCAGGAAAAGAGGGAAACCCCCCCCCCCTAAAAACCGCGCGCGTATAAGCTGGCCAATGAGCTTCCGTGCATGTATAAACTGGCCAATGAGCTTCTGCCAGCTTGATCTTTTGAACAGAAATAGGTGCTTATGTATCCTGGAACCTGTCCCCGCCATATTTGGTTTTCTTTTAAACCAACCAATGAAAACCCTGTAACCAAGCTTCTCGCTTCTGTACCCGCGCTTTCTGCATCCCGACCCCATAAAAACCCCCTGCTCCAGCCGTTGGGCGCGCAAGTCCACCGAGAGACTTTGTCGCCCCAGGTACCTGTGTATCTGAATAAACCTCTTGCTGTTTGCATCCGAACGTGAATGGTCTCGCTGTTCCCTGGGAAGGGTCTCCCTTGTGGGAAAGATACTCCACGGAGTTCTTTCAGTGTTTTCTATCAGCATCCATGAAACTGTGTCAGGCTAACAGATCAGCTTGCAAGTATGGTAAAATCTCAGCTCCTTCAGATTTCTTGACAGTTATCATTCCCCCAGGATAAAAAGACTCCAGTTCCTTCCACCACCCTTTATAGTGTCATATGTTTTGAATCATCTCTTGTTCTTATCAAACATTCTGGATGCTCTTCAGTTTAGCTATGTCCCTGCTGCAGAGAAAGGAAAATAATAACTCCTATGTGGCTGACTAAAACGAGTGGAACCAAATTCTGATTTATTTTGTTCTGAGAAGCCCATGTTACAAGATGCAGCCCAAGAGGAAATGATCTTTTTTTTTTGCAGCCACATTACTGTTCATAGTAAGCCATTCAAAAGCCATCACAGGTAGTGGAAACTCTCGGGTATTTTTATTTATGCCAAGGTAGAAATTTACCTATGCCATGTGATGCCAAATATTATGTCAGACATTAAATCCCATCTTCATCTGGTACAGTTTTACAATTTTGCACTCTAGCCTAAGAATTTAAAATTTCTCTTTTTTATTTCATTGTATTCCATTTAGTTCATCGGTCTATGCTTTTTATAATCTGATTCCCTCAGTATCATATTCATTGGGCTCACCATCTTTGTGTCATCTGTACATTGGCTCAGTAAGCCTTCCATATTTTTTTTTTTCACATTAATGGCAAAACTTCAAACATATCAGAGCCAAGTAGAAAGCCCTGGGTCATGCCATAGAGATCTCAATGCATTTAAGGAGTCTGTTGGCAGACGTAATTGTAAGCAAATTACAATTTGCTCCCCACAGGAAACTCCATGGAGATAGACACTCCATGGAGACGTTTAACCAAGAGGAAACCTAGGAAGCATGATGACTCATGCAAGTCTGCAGCAAAGTTCCAGAAGACAGGGAAACCACCAAAGTGATATTCTCACAACTTTCCAAACTCAGCTGAAATGTTATGGATCCAAATTGGCAAATGGAAGTCACACAAACGGCAAAAAGAGCCTCTATCCTCTTTTGCTAGAGCTTCAAACTCATAGGCAGTGAAAAGACTGTTAGTTCTACCTAGCTCTCTGCCCAGCATTGTAACTCTGGTTACACATGAAAATAATCTCACACTATCTGCTGAAGAAAACTCCTAGTGGCAGAGAACATCAAGCATATACTAATCCACCTGAGGTAGTAGATATTAGATAATAGTATGGATCAGTGAAGGAGCACACACTGGGCACTCAGGCAGCTTGAATCTTTACTGGTCCTACCAGGAACCAGCTGAAAGGTTTTGTATAAGTCCCTTAATTCCTCAGGGCCCCATTTTCTTTTCTTGTAAACTGAGATATATGGATTAGTTAATCTCGAAGTAACCCCTTTTCACTTCCTAAAAAAGCATTTATAGCTAGAAACTTGGGAACCATTTACTGAACACCAACATGAGATCTGAAAAACTTAGACAGTGTGTCTCAGATCACATGGCCAGTGTGAGGTTACATGAGAATTTGAATGTAGGTGGCACAGTGGGTAAAGGATCTGCCTACAATGCAGGAGACAGCGGTTCAATCTCTGGGCTGAGAAGATCCCCTGGAGGAGGGCATGGAAATCCACTCCAGTACTCTTGCCTGGAGAATCCCACGGACAGAAGAGCCTGGCAAGCTGCAGTCCATAGGGTCACAAACAGTCGACCGTACGGTTGCCATCTCAGCGCAGCATGCACTATCTACCAAATAGCACTAGGAACGGAACCAACAGCAAAAACTCTGAAAAGAGGAAACACTCTAGAAATAGAAATAGTTCTCTAGAAATACGAAATTGAATCAACATTCTGCTGACACTTTTGTTGCTGTTGTTATTTTTAAGAAACTACCTGGAAAAGAGATTTTATGGGCTAAAAAGTAGCCTTTCACAGGGCTGTGAGGTTGACTTAACATACTTAGGTTTGTTTTGGTATGGATATTCAGCTTGTTTACATTCAGCCTCCAATCCTCATTCATTTTGTGACCTGGGGAAAATAACTTTTATACCTCATTTCTCAACTATAAAATGGGCATGATATTAATAGCATTTTCCACACACACCTTTTTTCAAGAACTAAATGAGACCAACAAGCTTTTGACAAACACTGACTTGATAACTGTTACAATGAAGGAGGGATATTTTACGTATGCGCCTCATTGAGACACCAAATTATTTAAATATGTACCCCAAACACAAGACTCTACCTTTAAAAATTAGGCTATTAAGGGCAAATTTTGTAAAATTGTACTTTGTGATTAGTTCGTGTTTCTAAATTCAGGATATAATGAAGAAAATATCCAGTTTTAAAGTAATGATTGATTTGAGCTCAGTACTTAAAAGCTTTATCTTTGGAACTAGTTCAGACCTCTAGGCATTGAGAGACAAGGTTTCTCTTTTTCATTCCCAGAAGTGCTCTTTCATCATACAGATTTTTTTCTTTACATGAGCCAACTTTCAAAATATTTGGAAACAGAAAGGATTCACTCTTAGGTTTCTTATCATTGCTTTGCTTTTGACCTTGATAAAGTCAAATGAGTTCCTTCATGTTCTCCATAAAATGGAAGTAATAAATGGGACTGCTGCTGCTGCGTCACTTCAGTCGTGTCCGACTGTGCGACCCCATAGACGGAAGCCCACCAGGCTCCCCTGTCCCTGGGATTCTCCAGGCAAGAACACTGGAGTGGGTTGCCATTTCCTTCTCCAATGTGTGAAAGTGAAAAGTGAAAGTGAAGTCCCTCAGTCGTGTCTGACCCTTAGTGACCCCATGGACTGCAGCCTACCAGGCTCCTCCATCCATGGGATTTTCTAGGCAAGAGTACTGGAGTGGCTTGCCATTGCTGAAGCAAATAAATCAATGATCTTTTAAGTGTGCAAAATCTTGCCAAACTATTAAATATAAAAATATGAATATTTGAAAATAATGAATTTTTGTGTGTCCCCCAAAAGAAATAGATTATGCATAGACTTTACTGATAAAACAAGATAAATGGCAAATATTATAAATGCTACTTCATAGTGCCCAAGTAATGTATTTAATCCTGAATTATTGGAGAATTTATTGTGGATGTTCTCTAGCAGTATAATCCCTGCCCCTTGCCAGTCTGCCACCCCCTCTAAGATAAGTAGAGGCTTTTGCAGCTATTTTTAGCTTTAAATTAGTTTTAAATAGGGAAAACATTAATCTCGTGATTACCCTCCTCAAAGAGTTCCAAGACTGAGCTTTCATGGAGGTCACTCTGTTCCTCTGAGGGGTCTGTAACCGAAGTTTCAAAGAATACCCAGCTAACTGGTCCAGGAATGAAATTATGTGTTTATTTAAATATCTCACCAAGGAGGGCAAAACATGAGAATGATACGTCCTCAAACTTTTGCAAAGAAATTCTTGGCAATAAATCTCGTTGACTCTTTGGAATTGGATAGGTCTGCTTAGTACATTGGACCGTTTTCCAAAATATCAGGTTATTGGCCACAGCTTTTGCTGGTGAGGTTTCTATGGGGTAAACACCTCTGGGGAGAAATCTGTAATTGGTGCATCCTAGAGGATGTCATTCGGAGAAGGCAATGGCAAGCCACTCCAGTATTGTTGCCTGGAAAACCCCATGGACAGAGGAGCCTGGTGGGCTGCCGTCTATGGGGTCGTACAGAGTTGGACAAGACTGAAGTGACTTAGCAGCAGAGGATGTCATTGGGGAATTGAATAGAATAGCCCCTGTGGTCAGCTATGATCCTCCTCCAGACTTTTCTCAAAATGTAACTTCCCCCTGTGCCCTGGAAAACCCCTACCTGCTTTCTTGGATTGTTCTACATTGCTGAGTCATTCTCTACCTTTGCTTACCTTTCTGGGTGATTTTAATTTAAGGAGTGAAAGTTTCCAAATTCTGTGAGATCACATTTTGCATTAATCAACTAATTCATTCGTCCATGTACATTACTGAATACCTAATGGCTATCAGGCACTGTACTGGGCCCTCATTAGGTTTACAGAGATATATACATATACCTAAAAGATGCTTACTCCTTGGAAGGAAAGTTATAACCAACCTAGATAGCATATTAAAAAGCAGAGACATTACTTTGCCAACCAAGGTCTGTCTAGTCCAGGCAATGGTTTTTCCAGTGGTCATGTATGGATGTGAGAGTTGGACTGTGAAGAAAGCTGATCGCAGAAGAATTGATGCTTTTGAACTGTGGTGTTGGAGAAGACTCTTGAGAGTCCCTTGGACTGCAAGGAGATCCAACCAATCCATTCTAAAGGCGACAAGTCCTGGGTGTTCATTGGAAGGACTGATGCTAAAGCTGAAACTCCAATATTTTGACCACCTCATGCGACGAGTTGACTCACTGGAAAAGACTCTGATGCTGGGAGGGATTGGGGGCAGGAGGAGAAGGGGATGACAGAGAATGAGATGGCTGGATGGCATCACCGACTCGATGGACATGAGTTTGAGTGAACTCCGGGAGTTGGTGATGGACAGGGAGGCCTGGCGTGCTGTGATTCATGGGGTCGCAAAGAGTCGGACATGACTGAGCGACTGAACTGAACTGAACTGAACTCTTGAGGAGTAGACATGCTAGTTGGGAAGCAGAAAAAAGGTTAAACGCCTTTTGAAGAAGCTAACATTCTGATAAAATTTTGCCCAAGATGCCCCTTAAGTTTGATTTGTTTCCATTTACCTTCTAGAAACAGTTCAGTTCAGTTCAGTCGCTCAGTCGTGTCCGACTCTCCGCGACCCCATGAATCACAGCACGCCAGGCCTCCCTGTCCATCACCAACTCCCGGTATTATTTCCCATTAGTTTTTAAATGAATTTTAAAATGTTTCAGAGAATTCAGTGAAATATGATAAATGAGTAAATGTTATTGAAATATATAAATGTCTTAAATGACGTCTTCAGATCCTAGGACTACCCAATGTTTTCTTTTTTGAAATGTCCTTAAGATAGATTTAAAGAAAACACTTGGATATAGGCCAAATGATGAACCCTAAGTTCTGGGAAACCAAATTAAATCAGTTAAATGGTGAATAGAAAGAGTTCTCCCCTAAGAACCAGTGCTAAAGTCTGTAAATGAGGAGAGGGTTGATATTCTGATCTGCTGATAGAAAAATAGTATCCACAGTGCCTGAAAACTCTGGTTAATCAGATGATAGTGATTATTTTAATCATCTTTATTTCCTGCATATTTCCTAGTCAGCACACTGCTTTAGATATAACAAATACTTAATCATTATTGGTCACATAGAAGCGAATTGTTGAGGTTAAGTGCCTGAATATCTACTTTTCCCTGTGGCCACTGAATACTGCCCGAGATAAATTTCCATACTCTGACTCTTAATGTCTGTACTCTGACTCTTAAGGTCAAAAACACAAAAGGCCAGTTACTGTCTTTTCCTTTTTTTCCCCATTAAAAAAATTACTAGTAGGTCCTCTGTGAGGCAGTCGTGTGTGTGTGTGTGTGCATGTAGGAATTTTCCTTAGGGCTGACTCTCATTTGGGGAATAAGTTTTACTTTCTAACCATCCTTTGAGCCCCATGTAAAGAACATACTTAAAAGTAGAAATATTTTGGTGATTTTGTCTCTTTTAAGCTAAACCCATATTATATGAAATTTCTGCTTTTTAAAAGTTACCCTGTAACCACAGTTTGAAACGGAATTTAGCATGATAAACATTTACTTAAGAAACATACCAGGATAGAAGAATTGGGTGATGGATTATCATACATTTAAACAGCCACTGGCAAAAACTAACCAACTCTTTTTCAATTTAACTTGACTGGATCTTTTTGGCTGGCAGCCTTTCTGTACTCAGCTGAACTGGCACTCCTCATATTTTAAAGAGACACATGGATTTCCAAACTTAATCTTTAAATCCCTAATAGCTTGGTCTCTGCTATAACTCACTAATTCCCTTCTGCTTGTTCTAATGAAAGGAAAGGTTTAACAAGGAGGGATGAAATTATTGTTATTGTTTTTTTTAAATCAATAACAAACTTTGAAATGAATGTGGAGCCTTTTGTTAAAGGAGACCAAAGGCATCGCATTATGGCTTATACTTTTTTTTTTACATTCTCATGCATCCATTTTTCTTATTATAGATTTAATAGCTAAGGTTTCAAGTTACTATGTCATTTTCCTTTGTTCAATCATCTATTTGACAAGAATACATGAAGAGTTTTCTATGTGGATGGCATTCTACTGGATATACACTGAATCGGACAGCATCATTGGCTTTGAAATATTTAAAATCCAATAAAGAAGCTAAGGGTCACAAACATACATCAGATTTCAGACTGAGTGTGGGCACAGAAGGATGTCTCTGCTGGTTGGTCATAATGAAGGAGGTGACATTTATCTTAGGTCTTAAAGAATAGATGGAATTTCTATATGCAAAATCAGGAGAAAGAGGAAGGATGAATGAGGGGGTGAAAAGGTAGAAGATTGGAAAGTGGAGGAGTTGTGTTCTGGAAACATCCAGAAATTCACTTCAGGGGCTCTAGGACATCAGGGTCTTCATTTGTAAAATGAAGAACTGTGTCAGGTGATCTCCACCTTCCTTTCCCACTCTATCATTCTATGGCCATGGAAAAGCATGGAATTAGCATGAATGGTCTGGAATGACCAGTAATCAAGATGAGCTGGTGTTCAGGGGTTTGTGTTGAAGGAAATAGTAGTAGGCTTTGGTCTTCAATATCAAACTGGGGAGACTACCTTCAGTACTATTAATAATAATAACAGGATCTAATGTTCAATAGTATTATACTTAATGTGGAAGAACAACAATTTTTAAGTCTGCCCCACCCATCAGTTGACATTCAGAAAACTATCTTGAATGACCTGATATTTGCATGAGGTTTTGTCACTCATCCTTTGGTACTTCCTGTTATGTCAATTAATTGCTTCAGAAAAGTTTGGTTGTTTCTTCTCTTCTCAGAGACAAATCAGGCTCACTGATGGGTAAAATTTAGGTATTTGGGATCTTAAAGACACAATTAGTGTTGGCCTCTCAAAGAAGGAGCCAACCCCCTGCAGTGGCATCAGGAACTCCTCCTTCTATCTTGTTTCTATGCAAATTGCTGGGTTTGGTTAACAGATTGGTTGCTTTAGGGACTCATGAAAGAATATGTATTATTTTGGCTTGTAAAATAGTTGCAAGGGTAACTTTTTCTGAGCCAGGCTTGTTCAAGTTAGTTGTTAAACAGCCCCTACAGAAATACCACATGATCTCTCCCCCAGCCCCTTCTCAAAAAACAGAGTGAAATTCTTCCAGCTAAACAGAGCTCCATCTTTCTGCGCTACCATTGCTATTCCAAGGCATCACAGCTAACATGCGAAGAAGCAAAAAGCTGGGGGGCGGGCAGCTATAACAGTTTAGACTTCATCTGATGAACAAAGGATTTTTTTTTTTTTTTTGAGTAGGGAATGGGTTGATCTGAATCATTCACTATGAAGAATGATGGATACAACACGGATAAGGGACACTGGAGGAGGGAGACTGTACAGGCAGAGAAACCTGGCTGGATACATTTTAAGAAACTGGAACTAGATGGTAATATTAAGACTGAAATGGAAGAGATTCAAGAAACATTAAGGAGGAATACTAGAATGATCTGGAAAAATGCTGTCCAATAGAAATATAAAGTAATTCACATATTTAATTTAAATTTTCTGGTGGCCGCATCAAAATAAAAAGAAATAGAAATTAATTTCTATGATAGTATTTCATTTTGCACAATATATCCAAAATAGTGTCATTTCAATATGTAATCTAGGTAAAAAAAGTATTAATGAAATATTTTACATTTCTGTTTACTACACTAAGTGTTCAAAATATAATGTGCACTTTGCACTTAAATCTCATCTCAATTCAAACTAGTCACATGTGGCTAGTGGCTACCATACTGTTCAGGGCAGCTCCAAATGACAAACAAATCATATGTGAATTGGCGCACGGAAGAAGAAAGGAGAGAGAAGGTTAGGATATGAATCTAAAGGAAGAAGCAGTGTGGTTCTCTTATTAAACCTGGAAATGTTAGAAGATGCATGAGGTTGGGAAAAAAGATGAATGTAGAAGATGAACAAGTAGTGAGCCTATCACTGTGACTTAAAGGTTTCAGTAAACAACTACAGGAAAACATGAAGTGGGCAATTGGAAAGGCAGGGTTAAAATTCAGCACGAAAGACAGAACTCAGAAATGAGGTACAGACTCAGGAACTGGTTCTAAGAAGGTGACAAATGGGATGGTTATCAAGGGCAGGGAGAGGAAAGAGCCTTGAGAAATGCTGCAATTGAAGGGTACAAGAGTGAAGGCAATTTGGTACATGAAAAAGGGTCACAGCCAGAAGCCTGGGAGGAGATCAGGTCTGGGAGAGCCAGAGTGAGGGGCCCATACACTGCAGTCTGTTAGGATTCAGAAGACACACTGGGAAATGGAAGCACAATGAGAAAAGTTGTGGTAAGAAATGTGTGTTTTAAGTTTGAGATTCATTCTTCTCTTCACTGACCTTAGAAAAACTGTCTTGCTGAGTTTCCATTGTTTAACTGTAGTAATAAAATAATAGAAAGTGAAAGTGAAAGCTGCTCAGCTGTGTCCGACTCTTTGCGACCCCATGGACTCTACAGTCCATGGAATTCTCCAGGCCAGAATACTAGAGTGGGTAGCCTTTCCTTTCTCCAGGGGGTCTTCCCAATCCAGGGATCGAACCCAGGTCTCCCACATTGCAGGTGGATTCTTTATCAGCTGAGCCACCAGGGAAGCCCAAAATAATAGAAGGTAACACATATTACTTGTTTCCTCTTCTGTACCAAATACTGTGCTAAGAGCTTTACAAACATTACCTTATTTAGTTTTCACAAAAGACTTATGAAATCAATTTTAGGGATTATGTTTAGATGGTATGGCTAAGGGATCCATTTATCACTTATTCTAGACACCCCTCTTTTTAATGAAGCTTTCAAGAGGTAGACAGATGTATATGGGACATGGAAAATAGCAGATTCATAAGTTTATTTCATGTACATATATATACTTTTTATCCTTCCCCCAAGAAACACTGCTTATGTCAGTTTAAAAACATATTTTATTTTTGGCTATTTGTCACATGATCCCCCAAACACCAAGTTATATGAGGGTTGATCCTGAAGTCAACTTTGCTGTACTAATTTGGTCTAAAGTCTCTTTAAAGAATCTGCCTGCCAATTCAGGAGACATAAGAGATGCAAGTTGGATCCCTGGGTTGGGAAGGTCCCCTGGAGGAAGAAATGGCTCTCTCTTCCAGTGTTGTTACGGGGAGAATCCAATGGACAGAGTAGGATGGCAAGCTGCAGTCCACAGGTTCACAAAGAGTTGGATATGACTGAGTGTGCACACACGCACACACACACAGAGTCTTTGGTTAGAGATCTAGAATATATCTAAGACAAGAGGAAGACATTACATTTTAGACTTCTGGTACAGGTTAACCTTGATTATTCCTGCCTTGTGTTTGGCATAGACCTGTGATTTAATTCAAGATCCTGCCTTCCCTTATCTTCTTAAATAGATTATTGATCTTCAAAAAACTGGGCCGAAAAATGGCATTGGTTTTTTTCAAATGAATAATAGCCAACTTTTTGTGCAAGTTGCTAACTTGGAAATATAAACAATGATTTTTATTCAGCCATAGCAAAGTAGTCAGCATATGTAGAGTGTGATCTATGTACCAGGTATTCTACATGATGACTGAATTAATTCATGTGATTATCCCAAGACTCTGTGAGTTAGATGCCGTTATTATCTCTATTTTATAGAGTAAGGCTAGGTAGAGGACATTTATGTTACTTGCTCAAGATCACACAATAAATAAATTGGAGAGCAGGATTCAAAGACAGTGTGGCTTTAACCCCTATTACATTTCAAATAGAGGAAATGGATATCTGGAATGCATAGAAACATTCTAAAAAGTTTAGGCTGCAATTTAAGAACCAATTACAATTTCTTAATCAAAATCACAAGCTAATTGGAGATTCTGTCTTTTCATTATATCAATGCTCATTTACTTAGCATCCATGATGCAGCATAGCAATGGAAGACATGGTCATGCATAATTATAATAAAGAGTTCTTGCCCTTGAATTAGCTATAATCTAGTTGGGAAGACAAAACTGATGCACAGAACATTCAGAGAGCACTAAAAGGATGTAGTTAAATATTAAGTCGAATGGTGCATAAAATTGTCCACTAGATAGGCAAGAAGAGGGGGAATTGAGAGGACTGGTGGGCTAGGGAGGAGTCACAAAGGATCTTAAATGATAGGAAGAAGCTGGATGAGGAGCTAGAAGGCTATACCTGTCAAGAAGATCAAGGTGAAGATAAACGGAAGCAATTTAGCTCTTGAAATAATATTCCCCTATCTGGATGTACCACAGTTTATTTATCCACTTACCAACTATAGCACATCTTGGTTGTTTCAAGTTTTAGCATTTGCTCAGTTTTTCTGTGTACCTAAAACTGCTCTAAAAAATAAAATGTGTTTTAAGAAAAGAGAAGTGAGGAGTAAACATGGTGCAGTGGTTTCGACTCTTCACTCCTTTCTCTCCAGCTTCTTCATCTTCTCCCTCTGCCCCATCTCTGTTACACCTTCACGTTCACACATCACGCGTCCATGCCTCTGGCACTATGCATGTGTGTGTAGGTAAATATATACAGGTTTACTTCCAAATAGAATTTGTCTTCCACCAGTCTTAACATGTTTCTGATAAACTCAGAAGCATGATAGGTTCCTGGAAGATGACAATCCGTAATTTTTAAATCTGCCTTTTACACCTAACCCATAAAATCAGAGGGTATGGGAAAGAAATGAGGTACTGGCTGCCCCTGACTAAACCCGACAAAAATATCCTCCTTTCAGAAATCAGGGGCAGGTCAACACCTACATCAGGGAGATATTTTTATTAAAAGAGAACTCTTTATTCGGCAAAATTGATTGTTTTTTGATTGACACCATACTTTAGTCTTACCTGTTCACATTTTTGGTTTATCATTGCTATGGGCAATAGAAAGAAAATTGCTCTGTAATATTATACCTCTGAGTTCAACAATAAAATCTAAGAAAAATAAAATACTCCTCCAGTACAGCGAGTTAGGTGACAGAGATGAAAATTCAGTATTATGGGTTGAAGTAAAGTTGTGAATCATGGGTGCTATTACCAAAACAACTAGTTTTTTAAGACCAGGATAAGGAATTCTTATATAAAATTCACAATAGCCTCTTCTACCTTGATTGTATAAAACAAAGGGACCAACATTTCTGTCTTAATTTTGAGACACAGTAAATTGGATTGAACTGGTAAAAATATATTACTTTGTTTTTAACGGAAAACTTCTGTAATTTACAGACTAGGACTTAAAAGCTATCTTCTCCAACATCAACTGAGTATGATATTCTTGTTGTAGTACTGTATTTTCAACAACCTCCATGAGCAGTTTCTGGAGCAGTAGCCATATCTGTATTCTGCAGATGTACTCAACTGGGTCACTGCTATTTAGACTGTATCATATCTGTAAATTCACTGACACAGTATAACCAGGGGCAAAATTGATCCTCTCTTTTCTTTTACAAAACCCACCATGAACTCATAGATGTGATAAAAGGCATCAACAGTAGCATGATTTCTGATTCCATCAATAGGAGGTCTATCTGTATGTGAGATTTTGTGCCTGCGTATGTAACCAAGACGCTAGCTTCTTGAAGTAATCAGATATATTCTAGAATTCTGGAGTCATTTTTCCTTTAATATTTAAGTAAAAAGTTCACTGATTCCTCTTTTCATATATTGTTGCAAACCTAGAATATTTTTCAGTAACTACATTGGTTTTGTTGCTGTTGTTGGGGTTTTCTTGGTAAGGGATATCGCTTTACATTTTCCCTGATGACTTCTGCTTTCTAGTTCTTGTTCTATTGAATTCTCAATCTCTTCTCAGCCTTTCACTCACTGTTAGGCCATTTTCTGCACTGCTTTATACCATCTGAATCTCTCTACTAGCATAATTCCTTTGAATATAGGCTATGTGTCTAGCAGATTTTCCTGAAGGACTTGGAGGGCTAAAGAAGAGTTATATAAAATATGCAGCATATTTGACAGACTAACTTTCAATGTTAGTCTTGTTCTTAAACTCAATCATTCTTTTTGAGTTAATTTTTACTGGTTAACTTGACTTTGGCTGCAGTCTACTGTCATATTGTTTGGTTCCTCTCTCTTCCTTCAACTATTTCTCTCTCTCTTCAGCTTGCTAATCCTTAATCATCAAATTCCTGTTCACTTCTTCTTTAGAATCCATTCCGTCGCTCAGTCGTGTCCGACTCTTTGCGATGCCGTGGACTGTAGCCTACCAGGCTTCTCTGTCCATGGGATTCTCCAGGCAAGAATACTGGAATGGGTTACCGTTTCCTTCTCCAGGGGATCTTCCCGACCCAGGGATCGAATCCGGGTCTCCCGCATTGGAGGCAGATACTTTAACCTCTGAGCCACCAGGGAATAGTTTATGTATATCATCAAGTTATAGAAGAATATTTCCAAGTGTGGTTACACTAGCCTCTGCTCTGAAGACCTAATCTTCATCATCAAAACAATCCTTGATATTATTTATGTGGTTAACTTGTACACTTAAAATGTTTTCCTAAAGAGTAATATATGCTGAAAATATTACAGACGAAATGATGCATCTTGGGGTTGTTTCAAAATAATTTGGGGGAGAGGCACAGGCAGAGGTAGACATGAAACAATGGTGACTGCAGGTTGTTATGTCAGTATTGCTGTGTTTTGTCAGTATTGATCATGACTGTTGAAGTTGGATGATAGATGATACATGAGGTCCATTATGCTTTTCACTCTACTTTTGTATATATTTAAAATATCCTGTAATAACAAGCTGATGCTTTTCTACCTGATATAAATATATATGTATAAGTATATATAAATATATAATATATAATTTATATATTAGTTAATATGTACTGTAATAAAGTTGTGTGAAATCGCTCAGTCGTGTCCGACCCTTTGCGACTCCATGGACTGTAGCCTACCAGGCTCCTCCCTCCACGGGATTCTCCAGGCAAGAATACTGGAGTGTGGTGCCATTTCCTTCCCCAGGGGATCTTCCCGACCCAGGGATTGAACCTGGGTCTCCCACATTGCAGGCAGACGTTTTAACCTCTGAGCCACCAAGGAAGCCTTATAATATGTACTATAATATACTATATGATTAATAACTTTATATAATGATATATACAATATCTATAATTAGTGTAAACAATTTAAGTGATTAGTAGACTAAAAGCTGGAGGACAAAACACATATTGGATGAAAGACAAAGTTAAAGGCACACTTAGATATATTTTAAGAAGAAATAAAATGATAACAAATATATTATTTTGTGCTACTAAACAACCAGTGGATCACTGAAGAAATCAAAGTGGAAATAAAAAAATACTTCAAGACAAATTAAAACAAAAAACATGATAATCCAAAACCTATGGGACACAGCAAAAGCAGTTCTAAGAAAGAAGTTTATAGCAATACGATCTTACCTCAAGAAACAAGAAAAATCTCAAATGAACAAACTAATGTTACATATAAAGCAACTAGAGAAAGAAGAACAAACAAAACCCAAAGTTAGTAGAAGGAAATCATAAAGATGAGAGAAGAAATCAATAAACAATAGAAAAGGCCAATGAAACTAAGATTTGGATATTTGAAAAACCAGGAAAATTGATAAACCTTTATCCAGACTCATTAATAGAGAGCTCAAATAACTAAAATTAGAAATGAAAAAGAAGTTAGAATTGATACCACAGAAATACAAAGAATCATAAGAGACTATTACAATCAACTCTATGCCAATAAAATGGATCAACTGGAAGAAATGGACAAATTCATAGAAAGGTACAGCCTTCCAAGACTGAACCAGGAAGAAATAGCAAATATGAATGACAATCACAAGTATTGACACTGAAACTGTGATTTTAAAACCCCGAATGGAGCAGCATTGACATGTAAACATTACTGCGTGTAAAACAGATAGCTCGTGGGAAGTTGCTGCATAACACAGGGAGCTCAGCTCACTGCTCTATGATGACCTAGAGGGATGGGGTGGGGTGGGGTGGGAGGGAGGATCAAGAGGGAAGGGATATATGTACGCATTGACTTTGCTGTAAGAAGAAACTAACACAACACTGTAAAGCAATTATCCTCCAATAATAAAGTTAATAAATAAATAAATATTTCCAACAAACAAAAGTCCAGACTAGATGGCTTCCCAGGTGAAGTCTATGAAATATTCAGAAAAGAGGTAACATCTATCTTCTGAAACTATCATTCCCAAACTCACTCTATGAGGCCACCGTCACCCTGATACCAAAACCAAAGAAAAATATCACAAAAAAAAGAAAATTGCAAACCAATATTACTAGTGAATATAGATTCAAAAATAGTCAACAAAATACTAGCAAAATAAATTTAACAGTACATTAAAAAGTGTTATACACACAATCAAGTGGGATTCATTGAACAGATGGGAGAGTTCTTTGATACTCACAAGTTGAGTGGTTTGATAGACCACATTAACAAATTAAATATTTAAACCATGTGACTCTCTTAATAGATGTAGAAAAAGCTTTTGACACAATTCAACATCCACTTATGACAAAGTTATTCAGAAAGTGGGCACAGAGAAAACATATCTCAACATAATAAAGGTCTTGTATGATAAGCCCACAGATAATACTCTCAAGGGTGAACAGCTGAAAGCATTTCCTCTAATACCAGAAATGAGAGATGGGTGCCCACTCTGATCACTTTTATTCAACATAGTTTTAGAAGTCCTACAAGGTGACCAGAGGGGAAAAAAAAGAAATAAAAGGAATCCAAAGTGGAAAAGAAGAAGTAGAACTGTTTGCAGATGACATGATACTATACAAAGAAAATCCTAAAGGTGCTACCAGAAAACCACTAGAGCTCATCAGTGAATTCAGTAAAGTTACAGGATACAAAATTAATACATCAAAGTCTGTTGCATTTCTACACACTAACAATGAAAAATCAAAAAGAGAAATTAAGGAAACAATGCCACTTACCTTAACATGAAAAAGAATAAAATACCCAGAAATAAACCTACCTAAGGAGGCACCCTGCTTATTTAACTTCTATGCAGAGTACATTATGAGGAACGCTGGACTGGAAGAAGCACAAGCTGGAAACAAGATTGCTGGGAGAAATATCAATAACCTCAGATATGCAGATAACACTACCCTTATGGCAGAAAGTGAAGAGGAACTCAAAAGCCTCTTGATGAAAATGAAAGAGGAGAGTGAAAATGTTGGCTTGAAGCTCAACATTCAGAAAACAAAAATCATGGCATCTGGTCCCATCCATGGGAAATAGATGGGGAAACAGTGGAAACAGTGTCAGACTATTTTTTTGGGCTCCAAAATCACTGCAGATGCTGATTGCAGCCAGGAAATTAAAAGACGCTTATTCCTTGGAAGGAAAGTTATGACCAACCTAGATAGCATATTAAAAAGCAGAGACATTACTTTGCCAACAAAGGTCCGTCTAGTCAAGGCTATGGTTTTTCCCGTGGTCATGTTTGGATGTGAGAGTTGGACTGTGAAGAAAGCTGATCGCCGAAGAATTGATGCTTTTGAACTGTGGTGCTGGAGAAGACTCTTGAGAGTCGCTTGGACTGCAAGGAGATCCAACCAGTCCATCCTAAAGGAGATCAATCCTGGGTGTTCGTTGCAAGGACTGATGCTAAAGCTGAAACTCCAATACTTTGGCCACCTCATGTGACGAGTGGACTCACTGGAAAAGACTCTGATGCTGGGAGTGATTGGGGCGGGAGGAGATGGGGACGACAGAGAATGAGATGGTTGGATGGCATCACCGACTCTATGGACATGAGTTTGAGTGAACTCCGGGAGTTGGTGATGGACAGGGAGGTCTGGCGTGCTGTGATTCATGGGATTGCAAAGAGTCGGACACAACTGAGCGACTGAACTGAACTGAACTGAAGGAGGCAAACAGAGGATGAGAGGGTTGGATGGTATCACCAACTTGATGGACATGAGTTTGAGTGAACTTTGGGAGTTGATGATAGACAGGGAGGCCTGGTGTGCTGTGGTTCATGGGGTCGTGAAGAGTCAGACGTGACTGAGTGACTGAACTGAACTGAACTGAAGGAGGCAAAAGATCTGTACTTAAAACTATAAGATGCTGATGACAGAAATTGAAGATGACACAGATGGAAAGATATACCATGTTCTTGGACTGGAAAAATCAATATTTTCAAAATGACTATTGAAAGCCAATCTACAGATTCAATGCAATCCCTATCAAATTACCAATGGCATTTTTCATATAATTAGAACACAAAAATCTTAAAATTTATATGGAAATACAAAAGACCCTTAATAGCCAAAGCAATCTTGAGAAAGAAAAATAAGAGCTGGAATAATCAGGCGCCCTGACTTCAGACTATATTATAAAGCTACAATAATCAAAACAGTATAATTCTAGCATAAGAACAGAAATACAGGCCAATAGAACAGGATAGAAAGCCCAGAAATAAAGCCACACATCTATGATCAATTAACACATAAAAAAGGAGGCAAGAACATACAATGTAGAAAAGACAGTCTCTTTAAGGGGTGGGAAAACTGGACACCTACACATAAAAGAATGAAATTAGAACATAACACCATACACAAAAATAAACTCAAAATGGATTAAAGACCTAAATCTATGGTCAAATAAAACTCTTAGAGGCACAACACTCCTTGATGCACATCTTTCTGGATCTGTATCCTGAGAGTAATGAAAATAAAAACAAGAATTAAAAATGAGACCTATTTAAACTTAGAAGCTTTTGCATAGCAATGGAAACCATATTCGAAAGAAGACAACCCACAGAATAGGAGAAAATATTTGCAAATGATGTGACTTACGAGGGCTTAATCTACAAAATATACAAACAGCTCAAACAGCTGAATAGAAAAAAAAATGAGCAGAAGATCTAAATAGATGTTTCTCAGATGGCCACAAAGCACATGAAAAGATGCTCAATATCACTAATTGAGAAGTGCAACTCAGAACTACAGTGAGTATGAACTCACACTGGTCAGGATGACCATCATCAAAAAGTCTTCAAACAATAAATGCTGGAGAGGGTGTGGAAAACGGAACCCTTCTATTTTGTTGGTGGAAATGTAAATTGGTGCATCCACTGTGGAGAACAGTATGGAGGTTCCTTAAAAAATGAAAAATAGGACTACCATATGATTCAGCAATCCCTCTCCTGGGCATATATCTGAAGAAAGCCATAATTTGAGAAGATACATGTACCCCAATGTTCATAGCAACATTATGTACAATAGCCAAGACATATAATCAACCTAAATGCCCATTGACAGAGGAATGGATAAAGAAGATGTGGTACATATACACTATGAAATATTATTCAGCCATAAAAAAGGATGAAATAATGCCATTTGCAACAACATAAATGGACATAGAGATCATCATACTAAATAAGTCAGATAGAGAAAAATGGATATCATATAATATCACTTATATGTGGAATCTAAAAGAAAATGATACAAATATACTTATTTACAAAGTGGGAACAGACCCACAGACTTAGAAAACAAACTTATGGTTACCAAAGGGGAAAGGTGGGGAGGAGGGATAGGTTAGGAAGTTGAGATAAAATATACACACTATTGTATATAAAATAGATAATCAACAAAGACAGTACAAACACAGTACAAGAACTCTACTCAATATTCTGTAATAATTTAGATGGAAAAAGAATCTGAAAATAATCTGAAAAAAATATACGTATACCTCAATCACTGAAACTAACACAACATTGTAAATCAATTATATGCCAATATAAAATTTTAGAAAATTAAAAAGGCACACTAGAGAGGTTTCCTGGTGGCTCAGTGGTAAAGAATCCACCTGCCAATGCCAAAGACATGGGTTCAATCCCTGATCCGGGAAGATCCCACATGTGGTGGAACAACTAAGTCTGTGCACTACAACTATTGAGCCTGTGCTCCACAGCAGGAGAGCAAGAGAAGCCACTGCCACCTCAACTAGAGAGTAACCCTTGCTCTCTACAACTAAAGAGAAGCCTGCACAGCAACAAAGATCCAGCACAGCCAAAAATAATTAAATAAAATGTAAAAGGCACATGAGAAATATTTTAAGAAGAGATGTATTGATAACAACTGTATTAGCTATCTTTCAGTACACAAGAAATTATGACAAATTTAGTGAATAACAACAAATATTCATTATCCCAAAGTCCTGTGGGTCAGGAATCATGGCTTAGATGGATGTCTTTGGATCAAGGTCTCACACGGCTGCAAGCAAGTTGATGATCAGAGCTTAAGTCATTCCAAGGCTTGACTAGGTAAGTATCTGTTTCCAAACTCATTTATGTTGCCCTAGGCAGGTCTCCGGAGAAGGCAGTGGCACCCCACTCCAGTACTCTTGCCTGAAAAATCCCATGGACGGAGGAACCTGGTAGGTTGCAGTTCATGGGGTTGCTAAGAGTTGGACACGACTGAGCTACTTCACTTTCACTTTTCACCTTCATGCATTGGAGAAGGTAATAGCAACCCACTGCAGTGTTCTTGCCTGGAGAATCCCAGGGACGGGGGAGCCTGGTGGGCTGCTGTCTATGGGGTCACACAGAGTCGGACACGACTGAAGCGACTTAGCAGCAGCAGCAGGCAGGTCTCAGACCCTCACTGATCGTTGGCCAGGGACATTGGTTCCTTGTCCATGTGTGTCTCTCCACTGGGTAGCTCCACAACACAGCAGTGGTTTCTTTAGAGAGTGATTGTGTGTGTCTGTGTGTATGTGTGTGCACGCGTGCTCAGTCACGTCTGACTCTTTGTGACCCCATGGACTGTGCCCTGCAAGGCTTCTCTGCCCATGGAATACTCTAGGCAAAAATACTGGAATGGGTTTGCCATTCCCTATTTCAGGGCATCTTCCCAACTCAACGATCAAACCTGAATCTCTTGCATCTCCTGCATTGGCAGGCAGATTCTTTACCGCTAGTGCCACCTGGGAAGTCCAGAGAGTGATTAAGAGACAAATTTAAGCTAGAAGCCACAGTCTTTTATCTCCTAATTTCAGATGACATGCCATTGCTTCTGCTATATTCTGTTTGTTAGAGGCATGTCAGTAAGTCTAGTCCAGAAGGGAGAGGATTACATAATGTTAGAATGCCAGGAGATGAGGATCTTTGGGGGACATGAAGGAAGCTGTCTACTACACAGTCTTTAGGCCCCAGTGATTCACATTCAAAATACACAGTCTCCCTTCCTAGGTCCTCAGGGCCCCATTCCTTTACAGCATCAGCTCAAAGTCCAGATTTTTATCATCTAAATTAGGTCCAGGTACGGATGATATTTCTCAGATATAGTTTCTTAAATATAGCTTTTTGTGCACAATTTTCCTCAGCATACAGATCTGTGAAACTAAAAGTGATCACTTCCAGGTGATCTGCTCCTCACACACTCAATATATAATGATGAAAAAGGCCTATATGATAGCCATTATAAACATTCCTAATCAGAAAAAGCAAAAAATTGGAGCCACAAAGGAGAATCTGCTGAATAGGAATTCTTAAATCTAACTGGGAAAATGCTGGAAATCCCTTGATTAGTTCCAGCAATCATTCTTCATGGCTTTTGACGATGCCCTCTGGCCTTAAATTGGTTGGCTTGGCCTGCATAGCAATACCACAGGCTGGGTGGCTTAAACAACTGAAATTTATTTTCTCACAATTCTGGAGGCCAGAAGTCCTGTGTCAACGGGCCAGCAGTATTGATGTCTG
This sequence comes from Moschus berezovskii, assembly GCF_049115385.1. Classification (NCBI taxonomy): domain Eukaryota; kingdom Metazoa; phylum Chordata; class Mammalia; order Artiodactyla; family Moschidae; genus Moschus; species Moschus berezovskii. The sequence goes on from NC_142467.1 coordinate 86,790,708, forward strand.
GTGAGGCCTCTCCAGACAGCAGATAGCCACCTTCTTGCAATGGCCTCAAATGGCCTTTCCTCTGTGCGTGTGCGATGAGAGAGAGATCTGAGGTCTCTTCCCTCAAAAAGATGTTGGTCCTGTCCAATTAGGGCTCAACTCTCATGACCTCCTTTAAGCCTCATGGCCTCCTTGAAGGCCCTGTATCCAAGGATAGTCTCATTGAGAGTCAGGGTTTCAACATACAAATTTTGAGAGATTCAATTCAGTTCGTAACAGGTTCTTAATTCAGCCTCCTGACTCATCCTTCCTATTTCATGAAAGATATCACATTTGCCCACGAGTAATTTTCCTAGCCTACTCTCTGATATCTTGGGGGATCCATTTGCTTCTTTGTACTTTTATACTGCCTCTGTCCTTTTCAACCCAAAGTGGCATGGAACATCTTTAATCTCAGAGAACCTTTTTATGACTGAATAATTCTCTGAGGCCCTACCTTTCATCTTGCTGAGGTCTTAACAAAAGATTTTGCTGTCATACCCTCAGGTTTATCTCTAGACCAAGAGCATAATATTATGTCTTTGGTGTTTTTCCCAAAAATGCACAACTGAATTTAATCATAAGGAAACATCAGACAAACCCAAATTGAGAAGCATTCTACAAAAAACTAACCAATATTCAAAAGAGTCAAGGTCATGAAAGATAAAGAAAGAACCATCTCAAAGGAGACAAAAGGTATGTGATTAAAAGAGATGAAAGGGTGTGACAACTAAATACAGCGTGGGGTCCCAGACTGGATTCCAGTCCAAAAAATGGACATTAGGGAAAACTTGGCAAAATCTGAACAAAATATGTAGATTACTCAATAGTACAGTAATTTAAGGAAGCTAGATGAAAGTGTACAGGCATAGTACAATGTTATTTTAGAAATATTTTTTGTAATGGTGATATTAAAAATAATAAGCTTTCTTAAAGCTTTAAATAATTTACCAAGGAGCAGTTATACAGAAAAGAGGTGAATTTTAAGAGTGTAGACTAGGAAGTAGTAGCAGAGGAATTGTCAGTAAAATGAGCCAGCAGGCAAAACACATTACTTAGGCATTTCCAACTATTTCAAGTTTGAGGCCTCCATATTAAACTGATAATGGTCAGGAAAATTTGGTCTGTGTTGAACATTGAATATCTATGTTGATTTTGCTCATTTTTTTTATGCTTTATAGATAGAAATGTAAAGATACAAAATAGAAATATTTTCCATTCTATCCTTTAATGTCAATTCAATAAATTACTCATTTGTAGATCATTTATCTTCATAGCTATTAAATAACAAACCAATAAGTGTATAATAGTACATACTCAAATAAGCAGTGATGACATAGCAGAAAAACTCTTATCCCTACAGTTTTTCGTGCTGGAATGCTGTTATGTTAGTGGAATGTTAGTATCACAGTCTTACAAGAAATGAGACAAAGTAAAACAAAGAATGTCCGTTATCTGGAACCAGGGCCACAAATCTAAGTTTAGGACAGGGGCACTGGAAATGAAAACTTGTATACCATGTGGGTGGAAACACTGAGGCATAGTTTAAGTTTGCCTCAAGAATGACACTGAGGCGTAGTTTCAGTTTGTGCTGACATTCAGGGATATAGTCATCTCCAAACTGGCAAGTTTGCAAAACCAAAGGCCTTGCTAGACAGTCCTGATTCAAAACTGAAGTCGTATCATATGGGTTAGAGCAATATAGACTTGTATCCAGTTTAGCCAAGCAGGAAAGAAATGCTATATGATTAAGATAATTCCAAGAGAATAACAGTCGGTGAAAAAGGGTATACATGGATAGTGGAGTATAGAGTAGTCATTAGCACAGTCTTTTATCATTGTAGTTTCTGTTGTTGCCCTTTCCCAGTGACGTGAGGTTTGCAACGATAGTCAGTTCTGATCTTTGGTTTCAGCATAGCACACCCTACCTCATAGGTGTTACTGTGAACATTGATTAAAGAAATGCATATATCAAGAACATGACACGGTAAGCATTTGATCAATGGCAGCCTTCATTTATGTCCTGATGATGTTAAGCCACATCTAAGCAGACTAATGTTTTGGGGAGAAGTGTCCCACAAAGACACTGGATAACAAAGCAGATACAGGGAAAAAAATTGAAAGAACTTTCATGACCATCTGTTCATATTCCATGAGGTAAGGCAAAAGTGATAGCTAAATAAGCCTTGGAAGTTTCAGGGTTCCACTCAGATACTACAGATCTGTGACTTAATCCAGAAAGACTATTTCTGGCCTCTCTGCCCATAGGTGGAAGTGGAACTAATGTGTTCATATTATTGCTCAGGAAATGAATATAATTCAGCTATAGCATCATGTCTTAAAGAAGCACTTGGATAAGATAATTCTGAACCCGGTCCCCTGAAGAGTGGGTAGATGGCGAGAATTCAGTAACTGGAAACTAAGGGATCCTGAAGATGAATTTATCAGGCTTACATTTCATACGCATGAACTGAAGTTCAAAAATGTAATGCTATTTTCTACAATTAAAATATATCTTCTGATGTTGAGCCTTTATTTGGGTTCATGCACACACACATAATTCATTTTTGGTAAACTCAATGAAAATATGGTAGTTTCTCAGGCAATCTTAGTTTATAATGCAGAAACATTCTGGATAGAGCTTCCTTTTTGGCTTTTATCCCTGGATTTGAGTCTAAGAATGAGTGGGTTGATAAAGAAATTTTGCTCCAAATCCATGCAGTATTGTTGGGAAGGAAGCCATCTGCTTCTTAGTCCTGTTGTGTTCTGACCCTATGCAGATGTCCTTTGAGCTGTAACTTACCTGCCTTGATTTTCATGGCTTACCACCTGCCAAAATGCATAATGTTACAGTCACTGTTTGATTGTTAGACTCTACCCAGGGTTTATCTATTTAAAAGTTTGTGATGCTGCCATGGTCTCTGGTTATCACACTGCATTTTCCCTGGCCCAACCTCCAGTATTCTCTTGGTTTCCCTTTCCATGTCCTAATTTTTCTCCCAATCTTGAGACTCAGGGTTCAGGGATGCTCAGAGGCTCTCACTCCATCCCTAACACTGTTTCAGACTCACCTCTGCTCTGTTATCTGCAAACTCTGTTCTCATTAAGGACATTGGCTTGGCTTCTGTTTCTGGGGTTCAGACTGCACTGGTGAAGTATGGTGCTAGGAACTCCACCAGGCAGTGAGACTAACTCAGAATACAAGAGATGTGTCCTTTCTGTTATCAGAAATCAAAATTTAAGGGACAATTCCACTGTTTTTTCCCTCCATCTTCAGGTGTCAGGTGAGAGATGGGGAGGGGCAGGGACAGGACACAGAAATAGACAAAAGTCTTTAGTCTTGCTTTTTGTTTGTTTGTTTGGTTGGTTCTTGCTTCTTTTCTAAATTTTCTTTTTTCTAGCACAGCTCAAATGGTTTCTGGTCTTGGGGCAGGGGTAGAAGCATGGGTGAGCTTTACCAAATTGCTTTTACTTTCAAGACTTTTTGGTCATACATTACACCCACATTAATGCTTTCGAAACTAGGAGCCAAGAATCTAGAGTTTTTGCTCCCCAGCCCTATCAGAGAAGAGATTCTAGGTGAACGGCAGCCCCATATCTCAAGACCTATCATGGAATGAGCACAGGAGGAAAAGATGAATTGGCATCAAATGATTACCCTGACAAAGAAATATTGTTCAGGTCTAATGTGGCTTCTCATAGAATTCCTTCTGTTCGCACCTCTGCTAATAGTAGCTTGTAGAGCACCCTAAAAAAGAATTCTAGCATCTCATACACGTGCTCTGATAGAGCACCACCAATTCTCCTTGGAGGGGTAATCTGATCTCATTCATTCCGAACGCATTCCCCTCTCTGTTATCAGGTTCCCTGTGGTCTCACAGGCTCGTCCAACCTTCCCTTCACTTTCCTGGTTCTTATCTCTCAGATATAAGGTAAATTTTAACTGTCTCAAGACATTTTTCCCAAGCATATATCTTCTTTGATGAGCTAAAACTTAATTCCTTCAGTTTTCATTAGTTTAGGATTTATTTCATGATTGTTACATTTTTTTTTATTCTACAAGAATATGTCACTTGAATGTAATTACCGTGCCACATACTCTATTTACATGCTATGAATTGTTTATCATGTTATTAGTACATGGTAGATGCTAAATACTGATTCATTGTTCTACAATGAATAAAACAGTTTAAAAACAAACATGAAAGTTTAAGCAACGTTCTAAATTGTTTTCTAAGTTTCAACAACAGTTTGGTTTGTGTTTCCTGGACACATAAAAGGTTTCTGAAAAAGCTAAACTGAATAAACCTAATTTCCAAAATTTTTACCAAATGATTTATAATTAAATATTGATCGTAGATATCAGTTTAGTTCAGTCGCTCAGTTGTGTCCAACTCTTTGTGACCCCATGAATCGTACCATGCCAGGCCTCCCTGTCCATCACCAACTCCTGGAGTGCACTCAAACTAAAGTCCATCGAGTCGGTGATGCCATCCAGCCATCTCATCCTCTGTCGTCCCCTTCTCCTCCTGCCCCCAATCCCTCCCAGCATCAGAGTCTTTTCCAGTGAGTCAACTCTTTGCATGAGGTGGCCAAAGTATTAGAGTTTCAGCTTTAGCATCAGTCCTTCCAATGAACACCCAGGACTGATCTCATTTAGGATGGACTGGTTGGATATGAAAAGCTTTTAAATTTTCTGAGAAAACAGTCTGGTTTGCTTCTGTGTATTTGTGATTACTTTCTTTCATCATGTTATGCTGTTTTCTGAGGCAGCTGTCCTTGCCATTTTAAAGGTCTCATTACAAGGCATGGATACAAAAATATGTTAATAAATCAAAGAAAGACCAGTATACCATTAATATAAAGATTAGAGGAATGAGTAGAAATATTATTAATATCAACTATAATAATAATTTCCCAGAATGTCTTGTAGATAAAAATAAATTAACTAAAAATTCCAATGAATAGATCAGAACTATGTTCATTTATAAAGTTAACTTTATAATTGTATATTTTTCTACTATTATTATTTTTCTCTTACTAATAAGATTTGATTTTGTCAGTATTCCATCCATCTATTCATTCATTCAACAAATGATTATTAAGCACTACTCACTAGGCATTGAGGTTACAATAGTCTTTACTATCAAATAACTTAAAATTGTAATTTCTAATTCGATTGACCAATTTAATTTTCTATGTCAGAAAGAATTATAACTGAAATTAGATTTTTTTCAAGGGGATTTACCTGGTGGTCTAGTGGCTAAAACACCATGTTCCCAATGCTGGGGGCCCAGTTCGATTCCTGGTCAGGGAACTAAATCCCACATGCCACCAACAAAGAGTTTGCATGCCTCAACTAAAGGTCCTTTGCACAGGCAAATATATAAATACTTTTTTTTTTTTTAAAAAAAGAGGGTTTCCCTGGTGCCTCAGTAGTAAAGGATCTGCCTACCAGTGCAGGAGACACATGTTCAATCCCTTGTCTAGGAAGATCCTACATGCAGCAAAGCAATTAAGCCCATGTGCCACAAATACTGAGCCTGTGCGCTAGAGCCCAGGAGCTGCAACTACCGAGGCGGGAATGCTCTAGAGCCTGTGATTTGCAACAAGAGAAGCCACTGCAGTGGGAAGCCTGTGCACCACAACTAGAATAGCCCCAGCTCGCTGCAACTAGAGAAAAGCCTGCACAGCAACAGAGACCCAGCACAGCCAAAGACAGAGAGCAAATAAATAAAAAGAATTTTTTTCAAGCATCTTATAAACTCTGTAACCAGCATTATTTTTGTAAACACTTCTAGAAACTTTTAAAATAATTCATGAATATGTTTAAAAGTTAAAAGAGCAATAGAATTTTCTAAATATACGACTATTCTAAATTTTGATTCAAAATATGTATTTGCTTTTTAACTTCTGACCAAGAAAACACTTGTGATTTGTATTGGAAGAGGCACACAATGATATAATTTTCAAAGGTAACTGCCTTGATGGGAGACTCTATGAGAGAAGAGCTTTCTTTGTGGCTCAGATGGTAAAGAATCTGCCCACAATATGGGAGACCCAGGTTCGATCCCTGGGCCAGGAAGATCCCCTGGAGAAGGGAATGGTAACCCACTCCAGTATTCTTGCCTGGAGAATTCCATGGAGGCGGGCTACAATCCATAGGGTTGCAAAGGGTCGGACCTGACTAAGCAAGTAACACTTTCTTTAAGAGAAGATATGATGTGCAGAAAGTCAGGCTCACTATCGCCTGGATCAAGAGGCTTGTTTTATATTAGCACTTAGAAGATAAACACTAGCAGCGACCGAAGAAGGTGGCAGTCACTGGAAACCATCTGACTTTGAGTGGTTGGACAGAGAGAAACAAAACTGCTGAGAAGCAGAGGCAAGTAAACATTTGTGCCAGAAATAAACACACTTACCATCATAATATCACCCCCACTTATCTGCTTTGGTAGATAAATAGACATTCTATTTATTCTTCCCAGCAATATGACATTTGTAGGATATTATTTTCCTTTAGATAGCTTTCAGTAGGATATGAAAGAGGGTCTCTGTACAGACAAACATACAGGTATCTAATAACTCTTTGGATAATTTAATATAGCCCTACCTAACATTCTTCATGGCCAGAGACTATCACTTGACAAAGCTACAATATTATCAGCATCTCTGTTCTTGTCACTATGCCAATTTCTGCTAATGTCTGTGGTGCTTTGCTGGCCCAGGAGTGTATGCTAAATATTAGGAATGACTCAATGCTCCACATTCATTTTGACAAATGATATACAGTCCTGGAGGGAAGAATGGACCATTTTCTGTCCCATCTTCTGGGCCATTATTGAAAGCATGGTGCACAGAATCCCAATTACATTTCTTTTTCCTTTGCTAGAAATGGCACATAAACTGCCAATCTCCCTTCTAAAATTCAAAACTAATCCAACAATTAAAATGTATCTCTGTTTAGAAAATATTAGAGCCTAGTTGCTCAGCTTTTTTTACTTCAAAGCTGAACAATGTATTTTTCAAACAGCATTCTCTTTAGAGGAGATTTTTGTAAGCTTGCTTTGATTCTTTGCCTTTGATTCTTTGAATGCTCAATTGGTTCCTGGTAGGGTTATTTTAGTTTGTTGAGTAAAGCTCACATTAGGATTTTTTCAGTGTAGGTAAAAAGTTCTAGTTAATTAAATCACATCAATCAATTGCATCCATCTCAATTACTTTTTGAGATGTGATATACTAATAACTGTTCCTTTTAAAAACTATATTAAATAGGTCATGAGTGAAGGCTAAACCACTTGAAACATGACCAAGTAAGGAAAATTTACCACTGGAAGGGGTCTAAAGGATAGAGGGATTTTTCTTCATAAATACCGGTTAGGTTTTTTGGTGGAGAGTATTAAAATATCAAGTTACAGAAGGCTAATTCACATGGGGTGGGGGTGTTCTGAATTTCTCATCTGATTTGAATGGAAACACAGGTAATTTTTATCACCCAGGTCTTCACTTTTGCCAAAAGTGAAAGAAAAACCACTTTCTTACATGGGAGAAAACCACAGTGTAAGTCAGGAAAAAGAAAAAAGTAGCTGAATAATCATTTTCCATTGTGTAAGTTGTTATGAGATTCTGTTTTTATAATAGACACCACAGAACATAAAATGAATGGAAGAGAAATTGCCAAGGATCTCAGAAAATGTAAAAAGAAAAAAAGCCACTTAAAAACTTGCCTAATGTATCTCTCAGGGCTGAAAGAACTATATTTTACGTCTGCCCTTCTGATCCCACTTTCCTTCTAGTGAGTCAACAGAATTCAATAATCAAATGCTTCAACGGATGGCAAAAGGTCTGACATAATTCACAAGGAAATGATTGGAATTGCTGCTAGGGGAAGGCAGAAACTCTAGGTGCAACTTTGTTGAGTCTAGATTTGACTCAAAACCAGAGGAAAGTCATAAAAGCATCAGGCAAAGAAGACAACTGAATGTTTTTCCTTCCTATAGCGATGGTTCAGTTCAGTTACTCAGTTGAGTCCGACTCTTTGTGACCCCATGGACTGCAGCCCGCCAGGCTTCCCTGTCCATCACCAACTCAAAAAGCTTGCTCAAACTCATGTCCATTGAGTCGGTGATGCTATCCAACCATCTCATCTTCTGTCGTCCCCTTCTCCTGCCTTCAATCTTTCCCAGCATCAGGATCTTCTCAAATAAGCCAGTTCTTCACATCAGGTGGCCAAAGTATTGGAGTTTCAGCTTCAGCATCAGTCCTTCCAATGAATATTCAGGACTGATTTCTTCTGGGATGGACTGGTTGGATCTCCTTGTAGTCCAAGGGACTCTCAAGAGTCTTCTCTAACACCACAGTTCAAAAGCATCAGTTCTTCGGTGCTCAGCTTTCTTTATAGTCCAATTCTCACATCCATACATGACTACTGGAAAAACCACAGCTTTGACTAGATGGACCTTTGTTGGCAGAGTAATGTCTCTGCTTTTTAATATATTGTCTAGGTTTTTCATAACTTTTCTTCCAAGGAGCAAGCATCTTTTAATTTCATGACTGCAGTCACCATCTGCAGTGATTTTGGAGTCCCAAAAAATAAAGTTAGCCAATGTTTCCCCATCTATTTCCCATGAAGTAATGGGACCAGATGCCATGATCTTAGTTTTCTGAATGTTGAGTTTTAAGCCAACTTTTTCCCTCTCTTCCTTCACTGTCATTAAGAGGTTCTTTAGTTCTTCTTCACTTTCTGCCATTAGGGTGGTGTCATCTGCATATCTGAGGTTATTGATATTTCTCCCGGCAATCCTGATTCCAGCTTGTGTTTTATCTAGCCCAGCATTCCTCATGATGTACTCTGCTTAGAAGTTAAATAAGCAGGGTGACAGTATACAGCCTTGACATGCTCCTTTCCCAATTTGGAAGCAGTCTGTTGCTCCATGTCCAGTTCTAACTGTTGCTTCCTGACCTGCATACAGGTTTCTCAAGAGGCAGGTCAGGTGGTCTGGTATTCCCATCTCTTTAAGAATTTTCCACAGTTTGTTGTGATCCACACAGTCAAAGGCTTTGGCATAGTCAATAAAGCAGAAATAGATGCTTTTTCTAGAACTCTCTTGGTTTTCCCATGTTCCAACAGATGTTGGCAATTTGATCTCTGGTTCCTCTGCCTTTTCTTAATCCAGCTTGAACATCAGAAAGTTCACAGTTCATGTACTATTGAAGCCTGGCTTAGAGAATTTTGAGCCATTACTTTGCTAGTGTGTGAGATGAGTGCAACTGTGAGGTAGTTTGAGCATTCTTTGGCATTCCCTTTCTTTGGGATTGGAACGAAAACTGACTTTTCCAGTCCTGTGGCCACTGCTGAGTTTTCCAAATTAGCTGGCATATTGAGTGCAGCACTTTCACAGCATCACCTTTTAGGATTTGAAATAGCTCAACTGGAATTCCATCACCTCCACTAGATTTGTCCATAATGATGCTTCCTAAAGCCCATATGACTTCACATTCCAGGATGTCTAGCTCAAGGTGAGTGATCACACCATTGTGGTTACATGGGTCATGAAGATCTTTTTTGTATAGTTCTTCTGTGTATTTCTGCCACATCTTCTTAATATCTTCTGCTTCTGTTAGGTCCATACCATTACTGTCCTTTATTGTGCCCATCTTTGCATGAAATGTTGGTATCTCTAATTTTCTCAAAGAGATCTCTAGTCTTTCCATTCTGTTATTTTCCTCTATTTCTTTGCATTGATCACTAAGGAAGGCTTTCTTATATCTCTTTGCTATTCTTTGGAACTCTGCATTCAAATAATATATCTTTCCTTTTCTCCTTTGCCTTTAGTTTCTCTTCTTTTCTCGGCTATTTGTAAGGCCTCCTCAGACAACCATTTCTCCTATAGAGACAATGGTAGTTCTATTAGGCTTCCACAAGGTCTCAAAGTAAGTTTCTGGATTTTATCTACCATAAATTCCTTCCTGAGACTCCTAGAGTAACCCACATTCAAGGACAAGGTGCTGTGTAAAAAGATTTAATTAGGGACCCAGGAGGTGGCAAAGATTTAGGATTATGCAATCAAATTAAATATTCTTCTGAAGCTTTCTGTTTTCTCAACAACTTAGCAAAGTTACTCAGAATATAATAAATCCAATGGAGAATAAAACCAAGTGATTAATCAATAGTGGCAAACTCTATGACCTTTTCAGAGGGTACTTGGTTTTCCATTTTTGCTTGAATCCATTCCAAGAAGAACTAACTTCAGAAATAACATGGAAAATCATTTGATCCAGTGACAAAAATTCAGGATTTGGTTAGAAAGGATAAAATTGGGCCTTCATGTCTGAGGATTTAGGGAGTACTATTTCGTGAGTTCTTTACCTTTAAAAGTTTTAAGTGTCCACTGTGGACTAGCTTCCCAGTGATAGGGAAGCTGCCTGACAAGCAGGAGACATGGGTTCAATCCGTGGTTTGGGAAGATCCCCTGGAGTAGGAAATGGCAACCCACTCCAGTATTCTTGCCTGGGAAACCCCATGGACAGTGTAGCCTGGTGGGTTACAGTCCCCGGGGTTGCGAAAGAGTCAGATACAACGTAGTAACTAAATATCAGACACAGTGGACTAACTGTGAAAGCGCTGGGATCTCTGGCTCCAGCTTCATTCATTAATTTGTGTATTCATCCATTTACTCACTGCCATCACTCATTCTTTCCACAAATACATGTCAGAAACTACTATGCGCTAGGCACTGGTGATCCTCTATCAATCAAACTCAACCTTTGTCCTTCAAAGCAAGGAGAAACCATGTTACCCAATGATGACGATACTATAAACTTCTTTAAAGAAACTTGATATTATGATGGGAGACCTCAACTATTCTGGGCACCAATGGCAGGCCTCCTTGAGGAAACAAGATTTAAGCTGAGATCTGACAGATGAGTAAGAAGATTTCACTATGTGAAGAAGAGAGAAGAGCATTCCAGGTGGAGGGACTAACATACACAAAAGCCTTGGGCAGGAAAGAGCAGGATGCTCTGGGAAAGTTAAAGAAAGCCTAATGTGATTGGAAGCAGCAACAATCCTGAGAGTTTGATTCTTGGTTTCTAAAGACTATGTTTCAGTAACCAAAACCAGGACTCCCTGGAAAAAATGATCAATTCCAGGACTGGAGAGGGAAAGTACAAGATGAGCCTCAAATACCTTGCTGTCAGAAAGTAACAAAGTGCTCAAAGAATAGAGAGGACTTGTCAAAATAACACTGAAGCAAAGCCAGCTTTAAGAAGCTTAAGTACTGAAATAAATAATGATAGTGGTATATTATAAAACAGTGAATTAAAATAGGAAATTATGAACCCATGTTGATATATTTACTATACACACATAAATGTAAAGTTTGGTAAGAAATGAGATATTTACATAGTCTCAAATTACCTTCCTAAAAAATATTTGTTAATTACAAAGGGAAAAAGAATACTTCATGATGGAGGATCTTGGCAGACACCATGATCAAAATTAACTGAAGGTAGGAGGAGAAGGGGATGACAGAGGACGGGATGGTTGGAAGGCATCACTGACCCAATAGACATGAATTTGAGCAAGCTCCGGGACATGGTAAAGGACAGGGAAGCCTAACATGCTGCAGTCCATGGGGTCACAAAGAGTCAGACATGACTGAGCGACTGAACACCAACAGTAATCATAAAAATAGAAAAGTGAAAGTGGAAGTCACTCAGTTGTGTCTGACTCTTTGTGACCCCATGGACTATACAGTCCATGGAATTCCCCAGGCCATAACACTGGATTGGGCAGCCTTTCCCTTCTCCAGGGGATCTTCCCAACCAGGGATTGAACCCAGGTCTCTCACATTGCGGGCAGATTCTTTACCAGCTGAGCCATAAGGGAAGCCCATAAGAATAGAAATTGTATGTTATTTTATAGTAATCAATGAGAAGGAAAAAATATAATTTCTCTGATGTGCACAACCATCATGAAGAAAAACCAGACCAATTCAAATTCAATGATATTTTCCAAAATAATTGGCTTGTTATCTTCAAGTTTCAAGAAGATAAAGGCAAGGAACGGATGAAAAAATGTTCCAGGTTTAAGGAGACTAAAGAGAAGTGACAGCTAAACACAGTATGTAACTCCAAATTGGATATTTGACTCTAAAGGACATTATTTGGATACTTCATAAAAATTAAATAGGATTTGAGAGATGAATTTCATGTGAAGATTTTGATGGTTGTATTGTAAGTATGTAGGTGAATACTCTGCTTTGAAAGAGTTCGTGTGATTAGGTTAGGCCACCCAGATAACTTCTCTATCTTAAGATCAACCGATTTTAGTAATCTTAACTGTATCTGCAAAATCCCTTTTGTATAAAACAACACAATAATGGGGTGTAACACCAGGATCCAAACATTATGGGGGTCATTTTAGAATTCTGCCTGTCCCAAGATGGAAGAGAGAAATGTACAATAATCGAGTCTTCCGCCAAACAATATATGTAAAGAACTGAAGGAGGTGAAAATCTGCTTCTCAGATTCATGAATTGGGGGTTGGGAAATTCTGGATTATGATCTTTGAGACATCTTCAGCAGTGAAATTCTTTGATTTGTCTTTATTAGGCAACAAGAACAGCCACAGTATGTTTCTGATTGACTTAGCTTAAGGTCTGGCATACAGGAGATGCTCAGTAATGTTGAGGATATGAAGAATAAATGCTGAGTGAAGGATCAGCTACGGCAACCAAAGATTTATTTCCTCATCTGACTAATCAAAATCTTCAGTGCCAGTCTCTCAGCGAGTTATCCTTCCAGAGCAATCAGGTTAAGGAGAAATCTGATAGTTAATTTCCGGTTTTTTTGATTGATGATATTTGTGTGTATATAGAATTCCAGAGGTGTTTTTCTTTCAAAAATACAATTTGCCAAGACGACTTAGAACATATTCATTTAGTAATAGAAGTAGCTACTATATTCAGACTGAAAGGATCTTACGATGCTATGTTGTTACAGTTAACATGTATTATGATGAAAGCTTAAAACATTATTATATAGGGATATATGAGGAAATTGTATTCAAGATTATTTTGGAAATAATTTTACTGATTTTTGTCATTATACAGTGTAAATATGCTCAAAGCAAAAAAAAAGAAAAATACAGAAGATTATGAAAAATAAACATTACCTGTAATCCCATAATTCAAAGATAACCACTAATATTTTGATGATATCTTTTCAGATTCTTTTCCTCTGCAATGATGTGTAAAACATTATCAGCATATATAATATATATATACACAGTTCTTAATATGGAGTTATTTTTAATAGCTGCAATATATTTTATCATATGGTTCTAGTAACATTTATTTATCTAATCCTTTATGATGGCTATTTAAACAATCTATAATTTTTCTAGAACTGTACATACCACCAAAATAAATATCCTGGTGTATAAATCCTTACACTTTGGCTTAATCATTTCTGTATAGTAAGTATCTAGAACTACTATTGATAATTTGAAAGGCAAATCTTGATATTACCAGACTGCCACCAGAAATGTTTAATCCATAAACAGATTATAAAGTACTCTCTTCAGTTCAGTTCAGTTCAGTCGTTCAGTCATGTCCGACTCTTTGCGATCCCATGAATTGCAGCACGCCAGGCCTCCCTGTCCATCACCAACTCCCGGAGTTCATTCAAACTCATGTCCATCAAGTCGGTGAGGCAATCCAGCCATCTCATTCTCTGTTGTCCCCTTCTCCTCCCGCCCCCAATCCTTCCCAGCATCAGAGTCTTTTCCAGGGAGTCAACTCGTCACATGAGGTGGCCAAAGTATTGCAGTTTCAGCTTTAGCATCTTTCCTTCCAATGAACACCCAGGACTGATCTCCTCTAGGATGGACTGGTTGGATCTCCTTGCAGTCCAAGCGACTCTCAAGAGTCTTCTCCAGCACCACAGTTCAAAAGCATCAATTCTCTGGTGATCAGCTTTCTTCACAGTCCAACTCTCACATCCATACATGACCACAGGAAAAACCATAGCCTTGACTAGACGGACCTTGATTGGCAAAGTAATGTCTCTGCTTTTTAATATGCTATCTAGGTTGGTCATAACTTTCCTTCCAAGGAGTAAGCATCTTTTAATTTCATGGCTGCAATCACCATCTGCAGTGATTTTGGAGTCCCCAAAATAAAGTCTGACACTGTTTCCACTGTTTCCCCATCTATTTCCCATGAAGTGATGGGACCAAATGCCATGATCTTAGTTTTCTGAATGTTGAGCTTCAAGCCAACCTTTTCACTCTCCTCTTTCACTTTCATCAAGAGGCTTTTGAGTTCCTCTTCACTTTCTGCCATAAGGGTGGTATCATCTGCGTATCTGAGGTTATTGATATTTCTCCTGGCAATCTTGATTCCAGCTTGTGCTTCTTCCAGCCCAGCGTTCCTCATGATGTACTCTGCATAGAAGTTAAATAAGCAGGGTGACAATATACAGCCTTGTACTCCTTTTCCTTTTTGGAACCAGTCTGTTGCTCCACGTCCAGTTCTAACTGTTGCTTCTTGACCTGCATACAGGATTCTCAAGAGGCAGGTCAGGTGGTCTGGTATTCCTATCTCTTTCAGAATGTTCCACAGTTTATTGTGATCCACACAGTCAAAGGCTTTGGCATAGTCAACAAAGCAGAAATAGATGTTTTTCTGGAACTCTCTTGCTTTTTCCATGGTCCAGCGGATGTTGGTACATCTGAGGTCTGGGGCAGCGGCTGAGAGGAGCTACCCCACGTCCAAGGAGCGGCGGCTGCCTGTGTGCAGGAGGGCCGAAAGGAGCTACTTCACGTTCAAGGTCAGGAGGGGAAGCCGTGAGGAGATACCCCTCATCCAAGGTAAGGAGCAGTGGCGGTGCTCTGCTGGAGCAGCCATGAAGAGATACCCCACGTCCGAGGTAAGAGAAACCCAAGTAAGACGGTAAGTGTTGCAAGAGGGCATCAGAGGGCAGACACACTGAAATCATAATCACAGAAAATTAGTCAGTCTGATCACACGGACCACAGCCTTGTCTAACTCATTGAAACTAAGCCATGCCATGTGGGGCCACCCAAGATGGGCGGGTCATGGTGGAAAGACCTGACAGAATGTGGTCCACTGGAGAAGGGAATGGCAAACCACTTCAGTATTCTTGCCTTGAGAACCCCATGAACAATATGAAAAGGCAAAATGATAGGCTACTGAAAGAGGAACTCCCCAGGTCAGTAGGTGCCTAATATGCTACTGGAGATCAGTGGAGAAATAACTCCAGAAAGAATGAAGAGACAGAGCCAAAGCAAAAACAATACCCAGCTGTGGATGAGACTGGTGATAGAAGCAAGGTCCGATGCTGTAAAGAGCAATATTGCATAGGAACCTGGAATGTTAGGTCCATGAATCAAGGCAAATTGGAAGTGGTCAGACAGGACATGGCAAGAGTGAACATCGACATTCTAGGTATCAGTGAACTAAAATGCACTGGAATGGGTGGATTTAACTCAGATGACTATTATATCTACTATTGTCAGCAGGAATCCCTTAGAAGAAATGGAGTAGCCATCATGGTCAACAAAAGAGTCCGAAATGCAGTACTTGGATGCAATCTCAAAAACGAGAGAATGATCTCTGTTCATTTCCAAGGCAAACCATTCAATATCACAGTAATCCAAGCCTATGCCCCAACCACTAACACTAGAGAAGCTGAAGTTGAACGGTTCTATGAAGACCTACAAGACCTTTTAGAACTAACACCCAAAAAAGATGTCCTTTTCATTATAGGGGACTGGAATGCAAAAGTAGGAAGTCAGGAAACACCTGGAATAACAGGCAAATTTGGCCTTGGAATATGAAATGAAGCAGGGCAAATGCTAATAGAGTTTTGCCAAGAGAATCCACTGGTCATTGCAACCACCCTCTTCCAACAACATAAGAGAAGACTCTACACATGGACATCACCAAATGGTCGACGCCGAAATCAGATTGATTATATTGATTATCATCTTTGCAGCCAAGGATGGAGAAGCTCTATACAGTTAGCAAAAACAAGACTTGGAGCTGACTGTGGCTCAGATCATGAACTCCTTATTGCCAAATTCAGACTTAAATTGAAGAAAGTAGGGAAAACCACTAGACTATTCAGATATGACCTAAATCAAAGTACCCACTTATCCTTACCCAAAATGGGTATTATTAAATATTTAATATTTTCAAATTTGGCACATGAAAAATAATATATTGTTTTAATTTGCATTTTGTATAGCATTTTTTCTTCTGAATTTTAAAAAGTATTTTAAGATGAGGTTGTTTGAATGGCTCTTAGGTGTTATTTCTTCTTACTTTTTTGTGCAAAAGTATATTTTTTACCCCTTATAAATATTGAAATCCTTATTTAAATAATTTCTATAAGGCTGTGTTAGCATGACAGGCAGCCTCTAGGATGGCCCCCCAATGGTCCCAGCCACCTGGTATGCACAACGCCCTGAAAATCCCCTCCCCCACTGAATGCTACTGTCCTTGTGAGTCCCCTTTTTGTATTTCTAAGAGAATATAGTACAGAAGATGGGATGTCATTTCCAAGATCAGGTTATAAAACTCTGTGACTTCTACTTGTGAGCAGATTCTCCTATTGCTGTCTCAACTGCATACTTTGAGGAAATAAGCTGCCACGCTGGAGAGCCCACCTGACAAGGAACCTTGAGAAGACTCCGGCCAAGATCCAGCAAGGAACTGATCCTCAGTCCATAAGCCCATGAAGAGTGCATCTTTCCCCAGCTGCATCTTCAGATGAGACCCTAGGCCTGCCTGACATCCTGATCACAGCCTTGGTTGTAGCCATTTTATTGTACTATACTATCTTGCAATGAGATGTCCTCTGTGGCATATTATATCTCCAAAGTTTACAACAGAGCCTTTTGAATATACAGAATTGTGTCTTCAACATACTATATTTTATAGTACAGGGATCCAATGTTTATTTTGAGATTCCAGTATAAATGGGTTATCATATACTATATGGCAGTAAGTAGATTTTAAAATAGCCAAAAGGAAATTTGACCTCAGGGTTATTTACTTTTGACACAGAAAGTTGACAACAGCTCTAGTATTTGTGCTTGTTATTTTTGTTCAAGATCTTGTTGGCTACTTACTCAACATTTTACTTTTCAATTAGCAGTGGCATTCTTAAGAACACTCCTCTGCTTTGACTTCCCAGTAAAGATTGGAAATTCTATGCCAGTTTACTTATATGTACTTGTATTTATAAGATTTGAGCACCTGCTTATTTATGTCCAGAATTGTCTAGATTCTGTGAAAGATAAATAAAATAAATATCTTGCTTGTTGACCCTGAGATGCATTTTTCCTTAGAAAATGTTTAGTGTGGAGAGCTCGGTATTATACAAAGTCACATTCATTCTGCTTATGGAGATTGGAGGACACCTCTGGTGCCTCCTCTAGAATAATGTTTGCCACTTAGCATTTCTGTGTTAATGTGAGTCAAAGTGTTCAAAAACTTAGGAGCAGTTTGCTAATGTAAGTCATTTGTCTAAGAATGCCTCATTTGGCTCCCTGCTTATGAGGCATGGCCGGGGATCCACAAATTGTCATTTAGGGAAATATGGAAGGCCTCTCTTCCCTTTCCACCTTGCCTCTGCCTCCTTGACTTTGCCTTTATCACTTTAAATCCCACCTCAGGAGAGTCCTCTGATAGAGATGAGGGTAACATGACTTACTTCTACTCATTTAAATGTTTATTATTATGATAGTTAGAGGAAAAATTTTAATAATTCCTTATAGAGATTCTATTTACACATTCACTAAGGAAAGATTTTCACAGAAAGAGGAATTCAGCAGTGCACAAAATATGCCTATGTGCAAGTCTTTCTTTCTCATACAGAGGAAGGCGACAACATCAGAGTTAGATGTAGACTAAATAGGCTGGAGAGAAGGGCCAGAATAGAGGAGTGAAAGAGAAGGGGACGCCTACCACCTCACTTGCAACTTTACCCTGGCTGAGTCATCCTTGAGTGACCACTACACATTCTGTTTTAAACAAAACTGAGTAGTTGCTTCCCCTTCTGCCCAAAGTCAGAGTTTGTTTCCTTATTATCAGCTTTTACCGTCTGAATTTGATCAGTTAAGAGAAGTCAAGAAATCTATGTTAAAAGTTCAGAGAGTTCCCAACCTTGGCAATTCACAAGAAATAAAATTCATGATGCCTCCCATAAAGGAGTTGAGAGGCTGTTATACTTTCAGACTTCAGTTTACAAGTACAAAGGGAAAGATTGTTGTCAATGGAAAGTTCATATACATCTCAGTAGGAAGATGAGAACTGATCCACTAGGAACAGCTCTAGTACTATCCACAGAGCACTTAAATAATAAGGCAGTAATTCAGCATAGGACTTCCCAGGTGGCTCAGTGGTAAAGAATCTGCCTGCCAAGCAGGAGAGGCAGGTTCAATCCCTAGGTTGGGAAGATCCTCTGGAGAAGGAAATGGCAACCCACTCCAGTATTCTTGCCTGGGAAATCCCATGAATGGAGGAGCCTGGCATGCTATAGTCCATGGTGTTGCAAAAGAGTCAGACACAACTTAGCAACTAAAATGAAATTCAACCTAAGAGAAACACCTTACATCATTTTCTCCAAGGAGTGATTAGTATCTCAGGACGACACCTACTCAGGGTTCCACCTCTACCTTCTAGATTTGGTGACTTTCAGAATAACAAGATAAGTCACACAGTGTGACAGAGAGACAGGACAGGATTTGAAATCAGAACATTTGGAGTCCACTCAGTACTTCCAGCTATGTGAGCAAGTCATCACATTTCTTTAAACCTCAGTTTCCTCATTAGCAACAGTCTCATCAAGTTGTTCAGAAGTTCATTGAAATAAAAAGTGTGGGATATGTTGTTCTACACATTACACTCATGATTTTTGTTGCTATAGGTGTGTAATAATTCCAGAACATTCCAAGAGAAGCAGCATGACTTATTCAAACACAGATGTTATGACAGTAACATAATTGCCACTCATAAGCAGCATGAAAGATTCAAGTCTTCATTCTATTCTATTAGGATCCATCCAAAGATATGCCTGGAACAGAGGACCCCTGGGAAGTTCTCTCAGTAGACATAAAAATATGTCTTTGAGGTTCATTATGTGTATTTTTAAAATGAAAATAATTCAACTAAAATAATATCTTCTAAAAGTAAATATATTTTAAATTCTACCACACACATACAAAGTAAGTCTAGCCAGCCATTTATATAAATAACAATCCTTTCTGATGATAAGAGTTTTAAGAGAAACCAATCCTTATATTAAGTTGCCATGCCTTTTGCATTCAACAGAAAGTGGATGCAAAAAAAAAAAAAAGTGAAGTTGGAGATTATGCTAACTAATTTTTGTTCTTGAAAAGATGTGAGGTACTGAGATAGCAGGGAGGGAAAACTTTTTCAGTTTCTAGAAGCACCTGTAGTTGCTACGCCTTTGATTAAATATTCAGTGGATGAATTTGAGTACTCTACTTCATGACTTAAAAATATCCATGGTAACATTTTTGACTAACCTAGACAACATATTAAAAAGCAGAGATATTACTTTGCCAACAAAGGTCCATCTAGTCAAAGCTATGGTTTTTCACTGGGGAGTTGGACTATAAAGAAAACTGAGCACCAAAGAATTGATGCTTTTGAACTATGGTGTTGGAGAAGACTCTTGAGAGTCCCTTGGACTGCAAGGAGATCCAAACAGTCCATCCTAAAGGAGAGCAGTCCTAAATATTCATTGAAGGACTGATGTTGAAGCTGAAACTCCAATACTTTGGCCACCTGATGCGAAGAGCTGACTCATTTGATAAGAACCTGCTGCTGGGAAAGGTTGAAGGTGGGAGGAGAAGGGGACGACAGAGGATGAGATGGTTGGACGGCATCTCTGACTCGATGGACTCAATGAGTCTGAACAAGCTCCAGGAGTTGGTAACAGACAGGGAGGCCTGGCGTGCTGCAGTCCATGGGGCTGCAAAGAGTCAGACATGACTGAGCAACTGAACTGAACGAAAATGAACATTTTGAGTGGTGGTGGGCTACAGAAAATACATATAACACAGTGATGAAAAGTATGGATTTTAGTAACAAAAAGACATGTATATGAATTTCAGGCTCTCTAATTCCTAGCCATGAGATCTTGGGTAAATTATTTAACTTTTCCAAGTCTTACTTTCTTTATATGGGAAAGAGCAATAACAACGATCACCACAACAGTGTTAAAATGAATAACGTAAATAGAATATATGTTTAAAGATAAGTTTTAAAAGATACAAAAAGTCTTGAGGACGTACACTGTAACTACTTGTTAACATTTAAATTTTCGTTTCTGAAGTTGTCAATTAAATGGAGAAACGTTATTTTAAGGAGAGATTGTCAGCCTAAGATAACCTGTAGTGTCATCTCATTTGTGGTTTTGATCTCCTTTGCATCTCCAACTTCAACTAAGGGAGTCTGATTGTTTATTTTTATTTCATAAGCAAAATTCATGAAATCTCAATGTGAGACTTATGTTTGCTTTTTTAAGAATTGTCTTTAGGTAAATCAAGAGACAAATGAAAGTAGGTCCTGTAGTTGTTACTGGGTAACCACCTCCACTGGCAGGAGTTTTCTTTGGTTGTTGCTCTGCTGAATCTGCCATGTGTGAAATGACAGGAGGATCATTCATGAAATTCAATCTACCCACAGAAAGCAGCCAAACATGACAGCTTATTTTGGGAACCATTCTATCATGAGGATACATTTGTTCTTGTAGCAGCCTCAGAAAGCCTGCCTTTTATTAAACCGTGTCTTGATTAAAGGAACAACTGACATCTACTACCTAGAGAATGGTTTTCTCTTGACAAAGTTGCCGTATCATCAACACATATTTTATTGTTAAATATTTGTTTATTGCCTGTTTCCAGCAGCACAGATTGAAAGATGGCTCCTGGAAGGTTGAGCACAGTCATCTCATTAATTACAAATAGAAAATTCTTATAATAGTGCATATGACATTTTAATCTGATAAAATGTATAAAACAATATACTTCTGAAAAAGAGGACACGGGAATGGAACTGCTAATTTTCTATTCTTTTTAAGTTTCAGACTTGTGGTATAGTTCAAAAAAATTTATTTAGTAATTAAAATTTAGAAACCAATTTAAAAGTTACTATGTTTTTACCAGAGTCTTCAGTTCAGTCGCTCAGTCGTGTCTGACTCTTTGCGACCCATGAATCACAGCACACCAGGCCTCCCTGTCCATCACCAACTCCCGGAGTTCACTCAAACTCATGTCCACAGAGTTGGTGATGCCATCCAGCCATCTCATTGTCCATCATCCCCATTCTCCTCCCGCCCCCAACCTTTCCCAGCATCAGAGTCTTTTCCAGTGAGTCAACTCATCGCATGAGGTGGCCAAAGTATTGGAGTTTCAGTTTTAGTATCTTTCCTTCCAGTGAACACCCAGGACTGATCTTCTTTAGAATGGACTGGTTGGATCTCCTTGCAGTCCAAGGGACTCTCAAGAGTCTTCTCCAATACCACAGTTCAAAAGCATCAATTCTTCGGCGATCAGCTTTCTTCACACTCCAACTGTCACATCCATACATGACCACTGGAAAAACCATAGCCTTGACCAGAGTCTTTAGGTGAAAGCAAATAATTGTTTATTAATTGTAGCTAAAATTAAAAGAGTGACATTTGTTAAGGCACTTAATTGTGCTTTTTATTCTCTTCAATTATTTTCTTAATCTATATTCTCTACCTGTAATATAATAAATTAACTATGATCTCTACCCAATCTTGGGATTTACAGTTCATGTAAGTTCTTTTACTAATATAACTCCAATGGCCAAAATAATCCTTTGAATGATGAATAATAAGTGTGATACTTTGAAAGTGGGAAGGTAGCTCCATTTTACCAGTTTCTAGGACTTCACACTCTTGTTTAATTATTTAAGATTCAGTAAGCATCTCACAAACTTGTTCATAAAATAATAATAAAGGCTTATCAGGACAAATAATAATTCACTGGTTGAGGAGTATCTGGTAGATTGTGAGCATTTTTTCTCCCTGTGTGGTATAGGTTGAGTGTTCTTAAAATTTAGAACACTGACAAAATTGCTTTCCTTTTTAAGTTACTCTATTTAAACTTTTTCCCTTATTTTTGACCTGCCACACATAAACCACTCCAAGATCAAATTTCTTTTCCTCCGATTGCAGTTAATAATTAATTTCTTCCCTAAAATTAAAACAATAAATACAACATTTTCAGTGCTTTTTAGTTGTTTCAGAGTAACTGCTTTTTGAATAATTTCTGTATGTTTTCTGTGAAACACAAATACTGTCCTGTGCTGAAAAGGGCAGATTCTAAGAGGAATTGTTTCTCTACCACACTGATAGCTTATGATGATGAATGCTTCTAGAATGGCAAAACATCCCGTGCTTTGAATGAGTACAGATGGTACAAATTGTCTTTCCTATTTGTCATTTACTTTCGACTCACATTCACATCAAGTTCCAAAGTGCTGTCTTCTTGGTGAAGGATAATGATGAAGCCGTGACTTCCAGGTTAAAGAGGTGACTTGTCAGTCATCTTCAGATTCTCATAGTTGGGGCTGAGACCTCTTTCCCGGTGCTCAGTGGCCTGATGTTAGCCTTTTTGTAAGGGCAATGTGTGTACTTCTATCGTATTGCTGCTCTCTCCTGTCTCTATCCCAACTCTGAATCTTCTGATCTCTGTTTCAGTGTTCTGGGCACTTCGGGAGAGTAGAGAAGCCTCTCAAATCCTTGTCCATTGTACAAGTAAAACACACACACATTTTCAGTGCCTAGTAGTGCCTGGTACAGACTGAGTATTCAATCAAGTGAATAAATTCAATGAATGGTAGAAAAAGTGAAGGAAAAATAATGAAATGAACTGTGAAGGAAGATTGAAGGAAATATGAAGGAAGATTTTATGAATTTTTGACACAATCAAGATGTTTTGTTTTGCTGCGGTTTCTATAAGAGTAAAGATGAAGCTTCATCATTCTTGGAGTAAAGAGATTAAAATGAATGTCTTAAGTTAAATAAACATATCATTAGATAAAAACATTTCAAAATAATTTCTAATCTATAGCTACAAAATGACTGGTAGTTTTATGACTATAATAGGGTTAGTGAGTACAGTGTATTTTAAATAGAAATATTGTATTCTGAGGATAAATGATATACAAACTAGTATAGGGCTACTGTTTATAGTTTTATCTAAAATAGTGATTCTCAAATTATATTTGAGATAAAAATATTAAGTGTTCTTATCCTTTAATTTTTTGTTTCCCTTGCTGGTATATACCTCAGTGAGGAAGAATAAAAACACAAAAATAGAGGAATAATGACCTTAAGGATTATAATAGTAAATTAATCTTACTGAATATTTTCTTGTCTGGATAACATGAAAAAAATATGTAAATCACTTATATGGCAACATCCTGTATTAATAAGATATCATTGTTGTTTCTAATACAAAATAACCAAATAAGAAATGCACATGCAAATTATATAAAGATTATGTGCAAATATATGCCTGCACTGGATTGTTCAGTTCAGTTCAGTCACTCAGTCGTGACCAACTCTTTGCAACCCCATGAATCACAGCACGCCAGGCCTCCCTGTCCATCACCAACTCCCGGAGTTCACGCAAACTCATGTCCATTGAGTTGGTGATGCCATCCAGCCATCTCATTCTCTGCCGTCCCCTTCTCCTCCTGCCCCCAATCCCTCCCAGCATCAGAGTCTTTTCCAGTGAGTCAACTCGTCGCATGAGTGGCCAAAGTATTGAAGTTTCAGCTTTAGCATCAGTCCTTCCAATGAACACTCAGGACTGATCTCCTTTAGAATGGACTGGTTGGATCTCCTTGCAGTCCAAGTGACTCTCAAGAGTCTTCTCCAGCACCACAGTTCAAAAAGTCTCCCAAATACGTTTCATCATTCCTCACTATGTAGTAGCCATGGGATTTGAATGGCATTGATACCCCACCCTTAGTCCTAAAGGGTGTGTTCTCCCTGATCCTTTCCTGTTGCCACAGTAGTTGGTTTGACGGTGGAAATATATTTCAGATTTAAGTTAATCACATTTTCCAAGTCAATGTAACTCAGCTACTTAGGATCACTCAACAAAACATATGACTTCTGTCTAAGATTAGGGAAAGCAACCCTCTTTCTCTATCTCTAGCTGTGAACAAAGTCACCTGGAATCACATTTACTATTGGCAGCCATTGTATGCCCACGAGGAAAATAAATCATCAGAAGAAGCCAATGCTGGTGATAGAAGAATGGCAAGATGGAAAGATACTGTGTTCAGATACCATCTATGGTTAACCTTGAAGTACTTTTAATCTCTGAACCCTCTACTCACACGAGCCAGCTAACTCACTTATGAGTTAATTGCCATAAGTTACCTTTCCTGTAACTTGTAACTGAAAGTATCCTTCACAATACACTGTCCATCAAAACATGTTCATTTATTTGGCCATGGGCCATGAAAAAAGTCCTAGCAGAGAAGGTGATTTTCCTGAGAAACAACTTAAGATTCTCTACTGTCACCTTTGGTTTTACTTATTTGAGTCTAGATTCTTTATTGGAAGTATAAAAAAATCATTAGAGATGAAAATATAATATTTAAATAAATTATATTTAATTTTACAGCTAACCTACAAGAAATTTTAATAGAGATACAATTAGAGACTCCACATAGATTCGATAGAACCTAATGTAGCAGAGTATTTGGAAAAACAGGAAAAATATTTTAAAATATATTAACCCAAAAAAGAAATTTCTTGGAACCATTACTGTTTTTAACCTATGTCTAACTCCAATATCTTACACTGTGATAGGAACATGATAACAAATGTTTTTAAATGAATGAGTGATTTACTCTCAAGAAATAAATAACTATAAAAGAACAGTTTGTCAATCATAGAAGGAACACAAATATGTCCTCAACAAGACAGTGTAACAGTTAAAAGAAAGCAATGACTGTAAGCAAAATCATGAACGAGGACTGGGCTGTAGGTTGAACAACTGGGTTTCCTGAATAAAAATAAACAGGAATATGAAAAACAGAAGTGCATGAATTAGAGCTGGGTTCGAAGCAACAGAAACCATTCTGGGTTAAGAAAATAAAATCGAACTAACTGGCAGTCTATCAGGGCTCATGAAATCAGCAGAGTTTGCAGTTAGAGTTGGTTAGGAATGGACAGCAACCAAGGCCATTCCAGAGACTAAGAAGCAGGGCTCGTAATAGGGAAAGTTTAGCTCAGGATGCAGCTATGTAAGGGAGATGACAAAGTGAAGGTTGTTTGTGGCCTGAATGAAAGCCATTCCAGTGGATACTATGAATAGTTGGAGAAGCCTGAAGAGAGATGGAAAAATACGCAACTTTTTGGATGAATTTTTCTGTGAAGGGGAGCACAGAAAGACATGATGTCGGACAGGTTTTAATGCTGCTACTTAGCATGTTTCTATGACAATGGGATAGGACTGAACCACTGGCTGGAACACTCTTCTTTGCGAAGGTCCCTAGGCTGCTTCTTTCCCATCCTTTGTGTTTCAGTTCTATGCTGTCTCCTGTTCCTAGTTGTACATTCTTGTTTTTAAATTATCTTCTGCAATTTTTTTGACTCCACCAACTAAAGTATGAAATTTATGAGGGCAGAAACTTTGTCTTACTTTTTATCACTATATCACCAGCATCTAGAAAAATATCTGACCTGTAGCAGAGCCTCAGTAAATATTTGTGGTAAAAAATAAATGAGCATATGGATAACTAGAACTTCAATTGCTTATTTCATTTTTTATATCACTTGTTTGAGATTCTAAGTCCCAGGATCAGTTGCTGAAGTTCAGATGCTATGCAGTCCTTTGGATGGATGGTATTTGTCCCTCCTTGGGTTATACGGTGAGTGCTGAGTACATGAATTTATTGTCTCTCTAAAACTGAACACAAGGGACAGAGACAATTCTCATAGGGGCATTGAGAGACTATTTGGGATTCCTAATGTGACAAATGTTCATGCAATATAGAACTGTGAGGAAGAAAAAGAATATTGACTTTCTTCCATTAAAGAAGCCAGAGATGAAAAGCTGCCACTCCTGCTCATCAGCTAACAGCTTTTAATTTTATTCTTGTTTTCTGAGCAAAGACTTTAGGACCAAGGGGTAGGCAAGCCTCTCTGCTCACCCAGATAAACAACCCTCTTCATTAAAGCATGCTGGAAGCCTGGAGATAATTAGACCCACTGTGTCAAGCAATCAGCAACACAGGGAAGAGGTCACAAAAAACAATGACAAGAGAGCTGGCTAATTCTTGAGAGAAACCCAAGGAAAGCTGTTGCAATCAACTGAAAGATGTTTGGGTTGTTAACAGTTCATGGACTGACAGTCCATGTACTTGTTTGTGAGACGTCACTGTGGTTTCTCTCCCCTTTACCCTCTCTTCCTGTCCCTGCCCAGGTCAGACACACCCTGACTCCCAGCCACGGTGCTGTCACCTTGTGTCCATTACAGTGAAAACATAGTGAACCTCCCGAGGTCAACTCTGTGAAAAGTGGTGATTAGTCTCCACAGAATTGTGCCTCCACAGGAGGAATATCTATGAGGTACATCTGCTTGTTTTTATTCATTTATTCTTTCTTTTGGTGCTTGGGATTTTTTAAGCTAGGACATCCTTTGGAACACCCAACACTTTCTTCATTTACTCTTTTTCTAATAGAACATTCAAGGCTATTAGAATGACAGCCTTGATAAAATGATCGGTTCCAAGGGAATGGGGACCAGTATTGATTTTATTTATGCCTCACACCAGGCTTAGTGCACAATGGGTCTTCAACGTTTGGTGAATCAGTGAATTCAAAGTGAGCGACAGATAAAAGCCAAAGGGCTCTTTCCCTAGCAGAGACTCTCAAGACCTCCACTGCAGCTCTGTCTTCTCTCCTCAGACATTCTAATTCATTGTAATCTACTCTCTGTTCTGTCTTGCTCTCTGCTCATTGTATGCTTATTTTCTACCTTCTTTTCTGGTCTTATTTCTTCTCTGACCTAAGTTTAACAAGAAATCTTGATAAGTATTAGGATGAGAGCACATAAATTATGTATACTCCTTAGGATTCTTCTTTGTTATATATACATATGTGATTTCTGATTCTAAAATAAGATGTACTCCTGACAGACAAGTAAGTTTTCAGATTATGTAGAGTGGTCTTTAAGAGCCCTGATGAGCTTATGATTTTTTTAATTTAAAATGCTGTTAATGGAGGAAGTGCCAATGATTTATATTTATTTCTAGAAATTTTAAAACTCTCCCCTTTTCCTTTAGTCTAGAGGGAAATTTTGTAGTTTTTCCTCAAGATTTAGTCCATCTTTAAAAAATAAGTTTGTTTCAATGACTTTCATTAATAAGTTTTTTCCTTCAACTTAACCACAAAAGGATAGAATAATTTATTCCATTATTTAGCCTGTTCAGTCAAAAATTCTGTAGACTAATATGCCTTCAATAAACCTGCTAGCTTCTTCATCACTTCCTTCTGAAATCCTTCCCTGTAGCATTCATTTAAGGAGAAGTAATAGTGGAAAAACAGTGGAAACAGTGTCAGACTTTATTTTTTGGGGGCTCCAAAATCACTGCAGATGCTGATTGCAGCCATGAAATTAAAAGATGCTTACTCCTTGGAAGGAAAGTTATGACCAGCCTAGACAGTATATTAAAAAGCAGAGACATTGCCAACCAAGGTCCGTCTAGTCAACGCTATGGTTTTTCCCGTGGTCATGTGTGGATGTGAGAGTTGGACTGTGAAGAAAGCTGATCGCCGAAGAATTGATGCTTTTGAACTGTGGTGTTGGAGAAGACTCTTGAGAGTCGCTTGGACTGCAAGGAGATCCAACCAGTCCATTCTAAAGGAGATCAATCCTGGGTGTTCATTGGAAGGACTGATGCTAAAGCTGAAACTCCAATACTTTGGCCACCTCATGCGACGAGTTGACTCACTGGAAAAGACTCTGATGCTGGGAAAGGTTGGGGGAGGGACGAGAAGGGGACGACAGAGAATGAGATGGCTGGATGGCATCACCGACTCTGTGGACATGAGTTTGAGTGAACTCCGGGAGTTGGTGATGGACAGGGAGGCCTGGCGTGCTGTGATTCATGGGGTCGAGGAGAGTCGGACACGACTGAGCGACTGAACTGAACTGAACTGAACTGAACTGAACTGAATAGTGGAAAGGTCACTTTGTTTTTCAAGGACTTTTTGAAAGTCTGTTTTTGTACCAGCCATATTTCCTCACCTCTTTTTGATCATGAGATGTAAGATAAAGATTAATAAGCACTATAAATAATTAGTGCTTACACTGCCTTTCACCAGCCATTACAGAGATGACCTTCCTTTCAAAAACTGGTATGAACCAACCACACAGTGAATATCTGCACATTCCTCTAAAAGGCGGTAAAGAGTAATCCACTTTGTGGGTTTTTTAATAAGATGAGCTAGGGAAACAGAACAGAATGTTAAAGCAGGAAGGGTGACAGAAACAACTCTTTTATATAAAAGAAAAGTCACAAAGAGGTAAGATGATTTTCTGAATTTCACACAGACTGCTAACTAGAGGCAAGGCCAATACCCCAGTTTTTATCTTTCCACATCCACCTAATTAGTGTTGATTTTTCCTCCTAGAACACCAACTGCTCATTGGTTCATAACTTTACCTGTAGCGTTTACTTGTTTTTACCAGGGATCTGGGTGACAAAGTTCTGTTGGAGAAGTAAATGCTCATTATACTCTTTAGTTGATAAGCTACCACTTATTTCACATTACTTTGCCAACAAAGGTCTGTCTCAAAGCTATGGTTTTTCCAGTAGTCATGTATGGATGTGAGAGTTGGACTGTGAAGAAAGCTGAGCACCGAGGAATTGATGCTTTTGAACTGTGGTGTTAGAGAAGACCCTTGGGAGTCCCTTGGACTGCAAGGAGATCCAAACAGTCCATCATAAAAGAAATCAGTCATGTGTATTCATTGGAAGGACTGATACTGAAGCTGAAATTCTAATACTTTGACCGCCTGATGAGAAGAACTGACTTATTTGAAAAGACCCTGATGCTGGGAAAGATTGAAGGCAAGAAGAGAAGGGGACGACAGAGGATGAGATGATTGGATGGCATCTCCGACCTGATAGACATGAGTTTGAGCAAGGTCTGGGAGTTGGTGAAGGACAGGGATGCCTGGTATGCTGAAGTCCTCGGGGCCACAAAGAGTCAGACACGACTGAGTGACTGAACTGATTTCACTACTGTTGCAGTTATCTGGTCTACATGCTCCATCCGTAGAAATAAACTCTTGATTAGAAAAATTTCTCTCCTACCAATCTAATCTATTTTGGATGCACTGTGTGATTAGGTTTGTGTGAGCCCAGGACATAAGAGTTCAAAGCCCAGGAGTGATTCTGTCTGTAGACTGCAAAGGTCCTATATGTACTTCCTGCCAGAGCAGGAAGTGGAGTGAATACAAGTTGTTCTGGGTCCACAAATGCATCCAGGGAGAGATATAGCAACTGGCTGGGAGAA
This sequence comes from Moschus berezovskii, assembly GCF_049115385.1. NCBI lineage: Eukaryota > Metazoa > Chordata > Mammalia > Artiodactyla > Moschidae > Moschus > Moschus berezovskii. Next base: position 86,820,363 of record NC_142467.1, read on the forward strand.
AGTGGCTGTGTTTTTGAGACAAACAAGGAAGAAGGAGCAGTGACTACAGATGATTTGTGACAGTGAGCAGATCACCAGCTAATCAGCATAATTTATCACTTCTGCAATCCTAAATCAGGATCAGTTCATTTCAGTTCAGTTCACTCAGTCGTGTCCAACTCTTTGCGACCCCATGAATCACAGTACGCCAGGCCTCCCTGTCCATCACCAACTCCCAGAGTTCACTCAAACTCATGTCCATCGAGTCGGTGATGCCATCCAGCCATCTCATTCTCTGTCGTTCCCTTCTCCTCCCACCCCCAATCCTTCCCAGCATCAGAGTCTTTTCCAGTGAGTCAACTCTTCACATGAGGTGGCCAAAGTATTGGAGTTTCAGCTTTAGCATCAGTCCTTCCAATGAACACCCAGGACTGATCTCCTTTAGAATGGACTGGTTGGATCTCCTTGCAGTCCCATCACTTCATGGGAAATAGATGGAAAAACAGTGGGAAAAATCTCAGATTTTATTTTTTTGGGCTCCAAAATCACTGCGGATGCTGATTGCAGCCATGAAATTAAAAGCCACTTACTCCTTGGAAGGAAAGTTATGACCAACCTAGATAGTATATTAAAAAGCAGAGATGTTACTTTGCCAACAAAGGTCCATCTAGTCAAGGCTATGGTTTTTCCCATGGTCATGTATGGATGTGAGAGTTGGACTGTGAAGAAAGCTGATCGCTGAAGAATTGATGCTTTTGAACTGTGGTGCTGGAGAAGACTCTTGAGAGTCCCTTGGACTGCAAGGAGATCCAACAAGTCCATTCTAAAGATGGAAGCCTTTATTAGGATGTGGCCAGGTGCAGTTTTCTGCCTGGGGCCTATGGGTCCCAGGAAAGGAATGTTATCACAAGAGGAGGTGGTCTATGGCAAAAACTACTGGCAGCCTGTAAAGCAATTCATTTCTGTGACTACACACACTCAGACAAACAGTGTGATTGTTTCCTTAGCACTGGCTCTGAATGTAAACATGTCATGGTTTGATCACAAAAACCATTGTTTGTGGCCCACTTTGAGTGCATTTTCCAGAAATGATGAATACATAGTGATTTTCATCACACTCATGCCTGGATCTGATTTGTGAGATGTTTTTAGAGGTTACTGTGGCTTTGTAACTGAAACTTTTTCTCTGGGAAGCTAACTGTCCTTTCCTCAGCCATTGTGGTTGCCTAGTAACGGGGACAGCAGAGTAGTAACAGGGATTCTAAATGTCTAAGGAATGGGGAAAATCGATGTTTGTCCCACAGACAGGGTACCTCAGGGGGCCCGATTTGAGATGGGAGAATGTTACAGCAAGACATCTGTGGCCCCAGAGTGTGAAACCCCAGGGAGAAGCAGGTGAGTTCCTAACTACTCCGGTTCCAAAAGAATTCATGGGAATTTATAGATAAAGTAGCCTTCACTTGGTGCTTCAAAGAAAACCTTTCCTTCATGTCTGGGGGAAAACATCAGACAGACTTTTTCTCCTTTCCTGGAGAATGATCTCTTTCTTTGAACATGGATGCCTTCTCAGATCACAGGGCAGGGTCTGATATGCAGAAGGTGTTCGGTAAATATTTGTTGAATGAATAAAATGTTCCTCACTCATTCTCCTCAAAATCACATACTCACTCCAACCATTATACTGGTGTGAGAAGGGGAAGTTGAGGCAGCCCTTTTTTAGAGTCACTGGAATGAAATGTCATCTTTGCTGCTCCCCTTGCCAAGAGATATACACAAAAGAAGTTAGGTCATTCCAACCTTACTCAAACAGAAATCCAAACCAACTCTGTCTATAAATATGGAAGTACGGCTCCCTGCTACAATTGATCTATAGTTAATCATTAGGAAATCTGCATGTTGACACAATGTTCCTTTCCCCTTAAAATGTAGACATACCTTCCACTTAGAATTTTCTTTTAAACCTTGTATGAGAGATGACCATAACTTTTCTGTACAAAGAGCTATATCCTAGAAAATGGTGTACTTGTGATATGCACACATGTAACTCTAGTCCTGATTTATTAAGATTTAAAATATATTTTCATTACATGAAACGTGTGCTCACTTGCTCAGTTGTGTCCGAGTCTTTGCAATCCCTTGGACTACAGCCCTCCTGTGGGGATTTTCAGGCAAGAATACTGGAGTGGGTTGCCATTTCCTTCTCCAACATGAAATGTGTGAGCCTTGTTTTTATTTACTTAACCTATGTCTATGGTCCATAAATGAAATGAGAAATTCACAAATTCTCCTGTTTGTGAGAACCCTTTCTATGTGCAGAGGAGTCTGTGACTCTCAAAAGATTGACAATCTTTTGGGGGAAGGAAGTTTTTTGAAGGTAGTTTCTGTTAAAGAAAATAAAAATCTAGCAAACACTTGTTTTCATTTCTCTGAACATGGCACTTTTAGAGATGACATGTCAATGTGCTGACAATTGGAGAGGTGAATGCAATATTACCAAATGGAGGAAAAATGGCCTGTGACAAAAACAACAACTTTGAAAGGAACAGCCCAGGGTACCATCAGCAGGGAAGTCAAGTGGAAAGCGGGGCTTTGCTCTCACTGTAAATCATAAGTGGTGTGTCTGTTCTCTTGGTATATGGAACAGAGTCCTCTGTGCAAGCATGGAGCAGGGCTCTGATGAAGGAGACAGTGGACAGCCATGAAACTCCACTTCACCTTTAGAACGGTGCAATTCAACTCTTTCACTTCTAAGCAGGAACAAACTGGTCCCATGTATCTGCCTGCCTTAATTTCTGCCCCCTCCTCTTCCCAGGCCCTTGAGACAGACCTTCTCCACAGCGTATATAGTTTAAACCAAATGGGAACTCGCACCTGTGCTGTCTAAGCCAGGGATGCTTAGGCACTGGATGCAATTAACCTAGGGAATGAAACAAATCTCTTTATCCTCTCCTAGAAGAGACGAGGTGCTCAATTGATGTATTTCCAAATGATTTTTATTAAAATATGTATCCGCTTGGACCAACTGGTGAAAAAAAGGAGGTAAAAGTTGAGAGAACAGATATAAAGATTTTTTTCACTGAAAGGAATGAAATATTTATGTCCTTATTAAATACTGGAAAAAACAACTATAAGGCCTATATGTCATATTATTACTTCCTGCCAAAAGAAATTTGAAGATGTTTTTTCAGATCTTCTATGAACCCTGAAGTAAGAAATCACTGCAATAAAAACAAGCTTCATAAATATATTTGTTAATCTTGTTTTCTCTCAAGGCTAATAGGCTTTCTAAAGCTTTTGTTCCCTTAATTATGGTACAATATGACTTGTCCTGTGTTATGCCGAGTTACTATGGTTACCCTGAGGCCATGACTCACGACCTTTAAATATTATTGTCAGGCAGCCAAAGCTGCCTTTTAAACCAGTAGTTTTGTTTCAGACATTACTAAAAGAAATTAGCTTCAAACAGTACTTTTTCTTGTATATCTGTGTCATATCTGAATATGCACACGTACTGGACTCAATTTTTTGGGGGGATTTGGCTTCATCCAGTGACCGAATATTAATTTCTTGATTAAGCACAGTCCTTGTCTTCTGGAAGGTGTCACTGAGAAATGCAAAAATAAAGGTAGACAAATAGCTGTACAACATCATGAAATGAAATAAAAACTATAAAAGACAGACATCCAAAACCTGCTTGTGGACACAGAGGCAAGAAATGGTTCTGACCAGTAGAACTGAAGAGGTTTGTGGGGAGGGGCAGGGAGCAGCATGTGAGTTGTGGTATGAGGAATGAGAATGGCAACCCACTCCAGTATTCTTGCCTGGAGAATCCCATGGACAGCAGAGGAGCCTGGCGGGCTACCATCTCTGGCGTCGCAGAGTCAGACACGACTGAGCGACTAACACTTTCACTTTTCATTTTCATGAAGAATAGGTACGATTTTAACAAACAGAGATGAGAGCATGAGGAAACAATCTAAGAAAAAGATAAACACATGCCCTGGAACTACAGGGTAGCAAAAATCAAGTTTGGTGAAAATAGTTCTTGTGAGATAGATTGATAGAAAGTAAAATTAGTTAAAAGGCAAGAGGGGCCAGCTTATTAAGGTCCTTCAAATGGTTTGCTGTTTTGCCCAGCACCTGTGATGATCAGAAGCGTGTTTTCCATTTCATGATGAAGAGGTACTGTCAAGTAGAAAACTGATTTAGGTATGATTCAAGAAAAACAATTATATCTCTCAGAACCCCAGTGTGTCCTTCACTAAGTGGGAATTTAATTAATTTTGTTCAATAGTCACTGATTACTGTGTGAACATTTTAAACGGTTTGACTTTTTTAGAGTAAGAGACATGCACAGAAATATGGGAATAAAATAACACACTCATTAGAGAGATAGTAGGAGAGAAAATAATAAAAGTGCCCCAGTATTGTAAAAAAAAGGCTTGCTGGTTGGTAACAACAGAATGACTTCTTAAGATTGGAGGTTTATTAACTCAACTATTCATTCACTTATTCATTCAACAAGTGTTTATTGACCATCCTAGCCCTCCTGAAGATGTTAGGGATAGAGTAACAAAATAACAGAACAAAAAATTCCCTATGTTTAAGGAATTTGTATGTTCATTTGAGAGGAAACACAATGGACCTAATAAACATGCAAGTACATAAAGTGCTAGAAGGTGGTAAACACTGCAGAGAAGAATCAATCAAGGTAATTTGGGTGGACAGAGTCAGGAGCTTAAAGCTAAATGAAGTGTATGTGGCAGGCTTGCCTGAAAAAGGGATATTTCAGCAAAGAAAAGAAGGAATTAGTAAAAAGCCCAGTGGACAAGGATAGATGAAAACTTCCTGGCATAAGTGATGGATGAACAATAAGAAAGCCAGTGTGACTCAGAAGGGAGGAGTTGAGAAGAGGAATATGTGATGAATTCAGACAGGTAAAGGGGGGGTTGTGCTGGGAGGGGAGGAAGGGAATGGAACAGAATCCTACAGTAGGTGGAAGGACTGAATGGCAAAGACATCTTTAGGAGCTTGTTGGTCATTATGTGGCCCTTGGTTTTTATTCTACGTGAAATGGAATCATTTATTGGAGATTTTTGTTTGTTTTTAGCAGAGGAGTGAAATAATATTTTTACAGTTGATGTGTATTGAGAATTGAAGGTAGGGGGCAAAAGTGAAACCAGAGAGAGACATTTAGGAGGTTAATGCAACAGTCCAGATCTGATGTAGCTTGAGGTTTAAACCAGGTTGTTAGCAATGAAGACGGTGAAAACTGGCCAGGTACTGGATATATTATGATGGTAGGTCCCCAAATTTCCTGTTGGGTTGGATTTGGTTTCCATGACAAAAAGAAAAGTCAAGGTTTCGACCTGACAAACTGGAAAGATAATGTCATCGTCAACTGAGATGGAGAAGACAGCAAGTAGAGCAGATGTGGGAGTAGGAATCAGGAGGTAGGTTTTAGAAATGCTGAAAGTGAGATGTCTATTAGACATCCTGGTGGAGATCTCAAGAAGGCAACTGAATGAATGAATCTGGATTTCAAGGGAGAAGTCTGCACTGGAAATATGTACTGGGGAGTGGTCAGCATATTGTGTTAGTTGCTTGGTCATATCCAACTTTTTGCGACCCCCAGTCTGCTAGGCTCCTCTGTCCATGGAATTCTCCAGGCAAGAATACTGGAGTGGGTTATCATTTCCTTCTCCAGGGGATCTTCCCAACCCAGGGGTTGAATCCAGGTCTCCTGCATTGCAAGAAGATTCTTTTACTGTCTGAACCACCAGGAAAGCCCCAGCACATTAATAATATTTAAATCCCCAAAGCTGGAGCAGCTCACTGAGGGAGTGAATGTGAGTGGAGAAGAGAACAGGCCAATGTTGAGAGTTGAGAGAAGAAACAGCCATCAAAGGAGACTGAAACGAGCAGTAGATGGAATGGGAAGAAAGTCTGGGGTCGTAGGATATCCTGGGAGCCACGTGAAGAATGCATGTCAAGGAGGGAGTCTTGAATCATGTCAAAAGTTGTTAAGATGAACTGTGACACATGACCACTGCTTACAGTAATGTGGACTCACTAGTGAATTCAGTAAGTGAAATTTCTGTGGAATGACAGTTGTGAGAGTCTGAATGGAGTGGCTTTAACAGAAAATAGGGAGAAAGGAATTAGAGACAGTGACGATATAGGTTTGCTCTAATGGGGATCAGAGTAATCAAGCAGAAACTAAAGGGTTAAGAGGGCTCAAGATGCACTAAATAGCAGCATGTTTGTAAACTATTGGAAATAATCTAGCAAACAAAGAGAAATTGATTGAGAAGCAGTGTAGGAGACAAAGAATTCTCAAAGTCTGCTGTTTCATAGGATATGTTTTTCCTCTCTTTTTTTTTAGTTGAAATAAGATATTTTGCAGGTTTTCAGAACAGATTGTACTGTTTGGACTGCTTATTCTCAAGAGGACCTTTAAAGGCTATTTTATCTTCTTCAAGTAAAGTTTACATTCCCTAGCTTTGACTTCCTTTAAAAATGTTCAGAAAATGACACTGGGAGGAAATACTTTAAAAGATACATCTTCAATGTTACAGCATAAAGATCTATTAGATGTAATATGTGTATGTGTGTGAGTGAGTGTGTACATGTCTGAGAGAGAATTTTGGAATTCTGAACTCTTACTTTATTTCAGCACCACGTCTGGAAATTCAGCGTCAAACACACAACAGAGAAACAAAATACTGGTAAGAAAAGAGGTTTTCATGAGTTTCTCTTTTAAAAGCATTACAGTTAATGAAATTGTAACTTCTGCAATCGATGTAGAGATTTTTTAAACATAGTTTCTCTTTCTTATTTTACTAGTATATTAAAAAAAACACGTACTTTTTCAAGTAGAATGTGTTAAAGTGGGCAGGGTATCAATGAGGGGATGCTGCTGGGCAGGAGGGAAGTTGGTACAGGGTGGCTGTGATCACGCTTTTCCTTGTGATCTCATACTGCTCTCTGGGGTTCTGCACAAGCATAGACATCCTGGGTTACTTCAAAGTATTTGCTTGTATATGAGGAAACTCTGGAATTTAGACATGAAACAGATTGGGTAACTCATCTTCCTTGGTTTGTTTGGGCTTGGGTTTAAATCACAGTCTCAAAAAAATAAAATAAAATAAAAAATAAATCACAGTCTCTTCCCGATATTCTCAGTTCATTCCCTTTCAAGTCATTCTGGGACAGCTGGGTCCTTTCTACCAAAGCCTAAACTCATCCTCCTAGAGGCCTCAGGTGACAGTTGGGTAGGTTGGTGTTATAGCTGTGATGAGTTCATGGAGACTCATTATACTAGCTTTCTATTTTTATGCAAGTTTGAGGATTTCCCTTAGGAAAAGAATGAGCTATCTGTACACCCTTGACTCAATTTTAGTAGGGATCTCTAGACTCTACCCACAGACATTTCTGGAACAACGTTTCCAGCTCTAATGTAGAGGCAGTGTGGTAAAGGAGAAAGATTGCAGGACTAGGAATTAGGCTGTAATGATACCCCAAGTCACTTAAACTCTCCAAGCCTTGTTTTTCATCTGTAGAATGAGGACGACGAGACTTTAATACTCTATTTGATATAAGATGTTTGCGATATGAAAATGGTTGGGAAACAATCTGCAAGTGTGCAGTAGGTTAGCTATTAGCAATAGATTCATTTCAAACAAACTACTCTGTGGACCATGCGACTTTGCCCTTTGGTTTCTCTGTTTCTTTCTGGATTCAGCATTCTGCTTTTCCACTTATGACCCACCCCGGCATCATCAGCTAAGAACATTTGATCTAGTGAGGTACATATTGAGAACCTTACTTCCACACAATTATTTTTGTTCAGTGTTAATATCTCTAAGAATTCATTTATTCTGGCCCCAGACAGACTGGACATATGTCTCAAACCCACAGAAATTTTCAGGAGGTGGGTTTTTGTTGAAGAAATAGAAGTCAAAGGGAAACTAACTTAGATTAGTAGAATATGATTTTAATGAATTTTTCTACCTCTAGTTATCATTGAATATTCTATTACTATTTTTCAGTGAGTTTTTATCTTATGTAGTAGAGCTATTTACAGTTTTGTTGTCCAAAGGAAGAGTGTCCCTGCTATTTACAGTTTTGTTGTCCAAAGGAAGAGTGTCCCTCACTGACACTATATGAAAACATTTTTTTCTCTGGTTAGTTGTAACCCTTGAGCTAGTAGTTAAACTGGAGTTTTGGAAATGGGAGACTTCAGTTTACCAATCTCTGTTGACTGCCTTTTCTCTAACAATGCTAATCAGTTAACACCCTAGAGGTAACCCTCTCACTGGCTGCCTAAGACACTGAAAAGGACAAGGTGCCAATTACTACATTTAGGATTTCTGCCTAGGGCTCCCAATTAGCTTGCCGGAGATCAGAATCTATCTTCTTTCAATTTGCATTTCACATAGTTGAGAGCCCCGGGGCTTGAAGTAACTGCTTCTGCTTTAGTTACTGAATTTTTACATTTCTAAAAGAATACATTTAGCTTGAGGTGGAGGTTAGGATTAGAGACGTGAAGGCCATAGGATGGTCACAATTAGTGCTGCCTCCTCCATGCACAACCCCCTTCAAATCTTGGAACTCAAAGGATAATTATTTAGCAGACCAGATTCTGCTCTGTACCACAAGGAACCAAACTGTAGGTAGATCTCAGATGCCTCTTTTGAATAGTTGTGGTTAGCTTTGGTAGAGAACACACGGATGAAGGATAAAAATGTCTAATTCTGTGAAGGTATCTTAAGCACCAAAGCAGAATGAAACACACTTCAGCTTTGTGGCACCTGGTCTCTGAACAGTACTTTAACATCTTGACTTTCCTGCTAAACTGTGCATTCTTAGAGTCTTTATTCATCCTTGCGGTTAAGTGGCTTCAGTTGTATCCGACTCTGTGCGACCCTATGGACTGTAGCCCACCAGGCTCCTCTGTCTGAGGGATTCTCCAGGCAAGAATACTGGAGTGGGTTGCCATGCCCTCCTTCAGGGGATCTTCCCAACCTAGGGATCGAACCCTTGTCTCTTATGTTTCCTGCGGTTTCTTTACCACTAGCGCCACCTGGGAAGACCCATTCATCTCTATGTCCCTGAAAGAAAGTCTGTGATACCAAAACGTCATTCACTCAATACCATCTGAAACAGAACGCCTGGACTGAGTTCCAGGCAAAGCACAAGGTGACTGACAGATGCTGTCTCTCTGAATTGTTACAGCAGCAGATGGGGGTGGTTTTTTTTAGAATCATCACTATTGTCCTTTTCTTCTCCTCCTCCTCCTGCTCCATGAATATTGTTATTATCACCTTAGGAATTAAGAACTTTAGCGTCAAGGAGATTGAGGGAGAGTCCAGCTGTTGAGTGATCGATGAACTTTATGGTATAATCCAGTGAGAATTTACGTAGATCCACTTTTCAGGTACCAGGTTACCCCTGTTTATCTGGACCATATTAGAATATTATTTGAACTGTTACCGTTGCTCCATTTTAAAATCCTCTGACAAAGAACAGTTAGTGCTTATAAATCATCTCATTTGAAATTGTTTAGGAAATGAAAGTTCTATTGCAAGGAGGCATGACCTGAACCAGATACCTGACTCAGGGTTTCTCCCCGTGAACTATTCCTAAAAACTGTGACACAGAAATGAACAATGTAAAAACATCACATGACCTTTGGTTATGTGGAGTGGCACATCCAAAAATGAGAGTGCGGCTATGAATTCATTAATGCTAGAATATGTATGAACTATTTCACTCATTTTACAAAACTAGGCTTATTATAAAACCTCATAAGCCATTTAGGGTTCAAATTGTAATTCAGTGATGACTTCATTAAAGAATTATTAACAGCCAAAAATATTAAAGCACTTTAAAATTTTTTAATTCATAAGGTCAAGTTCATAGCACACTATATAGGAGGTCAACTTTATAAAACAAGCTTCAGTTCAGTTCAGTCACTCAGTTGTGTCTGACTCTTTGCGACCCCATGAATCACAGCACGCCAGGCCTCCCTGTCCATCACCAACTCCCGGAGTTCACTCAAACTCATGTCCATCGAGTCGGTGATGCCATCCAGCCATCTCATTCTCTGTCGTCCCCTTCTCCTCCCGCCCCCAATCCTTCCCAGCATCAGTCTTTTCCAGTGAGTCAACTCGTCGCATGAGGTGGCCAAAGGATTGGAGTTTCAGCTTTAGCATCAGTCCTTCCAATGAAATTAGCTTTAAAAATACTACATTTGACAAACCGGAAAGACAAGAATGCCTTAAATTGTGTCAAATTGTATAACTTCTATTCTTCTAGTACTAGGTATAACGTAGCATTATTTTTGCAGGAAGCATATATTTGGTCACATTTCTGATATTTCTAAATTCTAGCAATCTGAAATAGCTTTCAAAAGATTTTTCCCTTTGATAAGCAAACTTTCAAATCACTAATGAATTACAGTTGCCAAATATTGCTTGTATTTTAAATGAAAATTTCAAATGATTTAAAGGAGACATTCTTATCTTGAAATGAGATCAATATAGAATTGCATTTTAAATCTTTATATTTAAATATAAAGATTTGTTGCTGTTATAAGAAATAGGTTATTTTACCACTCCACTATGTAAGAAATGATATCTCAGAACTGTTTTAGATTGTTTCCATTCTTTTCCTTTTATTTTTTCCTTTCTTTTTTATTCCTTTCTCTTTTTTCCTTAAGCATACTTGACAAATGTAATGTGTACAAGTTGATGAGTTTTAGATGGCTGGATGGCATCACCGACTTTGTGGACATGAGTTTGAGTGAACTCCGGGAGTTGGTGATGGACAGGGAGGCCTGGCGTGCTGTGATTCATGGGGTCGCGGAGAGTCGGACACGACTGAGTGATTGAACTGAACTGAACTGAACACACGTGAAACCACCATCACAGTCAAGATAATGATCTTTCCATCACTGCCAGAACTTTCTCATGCTCCTTTGTAATCCCTCTTACTCATTCCTTCCCACCTAATTTCCAGGGAAGCATGTTTCTTGTCATTATGTATTGTTTTGCATTTCCTTGAGCTTTATATAAATAACGTCATACAATATGCAACTTTTAACTGACTTCTTTCACTCAGCAAAATTATCTTGAACTTCATCTACATTTTAGTGTGCATTAATCATTAATTTTTATTGCTAAATAGTATTCCACTGTACTGAATGCACCAGTTTGCTTATGCCTTCACCCACTGACTGACATTTAGGTTATTTCCAGCTTTTGACTTTTAGAAATAAAGCTGCTATAAATGTTCATGTACATATCTTTGTATGGACATATGCTTTCTTTCCTCTTGGGTAAATCCCTAAGAATGAAATGGTTGAATCACATGGTAAGCTGTATTTTTAACTTTCTTAACAACTCTCAAACTATTTCCCAAGTTTGTAGTATCATTTAACATTCCCACTTGCAGTGTATGAAAGTTTTAGTTTATTCACATTCTCTCTGATTCTGGTAAGGTCAGCCTTTTAAGTTTAGCCATTCTAATAGGTGAAGTGGTATCTCATTGTGGTTTTAATGTTCATTTCCTTAATAACTAATAGTGTTTCAGCACCTTTTCATCTATTTGCCATCCTTCTATCTCATTTGGTAAGATATCTATTGAAATGTTTTGTCCAACACAAATTTTTGTGTTGTGTGTTTCTTATCATTGGGTTTTGAAAGTTCTTTATATATTCTAGATACAAGTAATTTTTCAGATGTCTGTTTTGCAGGTATTTTCTTCAGTCTATGGTTAGTTTTTTCATTCTCTTAGCAGTATCTTTAGAAGAACAGAAGTTATTAATTTTGATGGAGTCTATCAATTTGTACTGTTATGGATCATGCTTTTGCTATCTGATTTAAGAAATCTTTGCCCAAGGTCACAAATATTTTCTTTTTTCTACTAGAAGGTTTATAGTTTCAGGTTTCACATTTAGATCTATGATTTACTTTGAGTCAATTTTGCCCGAGATGACCAGCAGCCGAGTCTATCACCAGGAATTTTGCTTGGATGGAGGTACTCCATTGTTCCAAAGTCATCCCCATTCATGGGTCAACCTGCTTCCAGTGACTGGTTGATGCAAGGCTGCAAGACCTGGGTCCCTTTTTTTGAGGTCAGTCCTGAAGGGCCGGGCCAACTTGCTAATGGAATCAGCTCAGGCTGCTGTTGCATTTCTGCTTCTTTTCTTCCGTTATAGGTTTGCTTATAAGAGCCATCTCCAATAAGCCCTCTGTAGCCAAATCTCTGAGAGTCTGTAACCCTGGAACTCTAACCCCACAGACTAATGCAACCAGAATAAGTCTAACTGAATGAATGAGGTTTTGTGAATGGAAATTCACAAGAAATGCAAAGCAGCCATTGTGCTGTAACTGAGGGCAAGACAAAAGATATGAATAGAAACCGTCTCGTAACTTTGATAGTCCTTCAGACAAATCTCTCTTCATCTGAGAGATTCAATGAAAATCTGCAAACTTTAAGGAAGTAAAACATTTCATTTAGTAAAGCATGGTAGAGCTTCTCTGGTGGCTTAGTGGTGAAGGATCCACCTGTCAATGCAGGACACATGGGTTTGATCCCTAATCAGGGAAGATCTCACATGCCTCAGAGCAACTAAAGCTGGTGTGCCACAACTACTGAGCCTGTGCTCTAGAGCCCGGGAGCCACAACGCCTGAGCCCACGTGCCCTAGAGTCTGTATTCCACAAGAAAAGCCACCACAATGGAAGCCCGTGCACTGCAGCTAGAGAGTAGCCCCCCATTGCCGCAACTAGAAAAAAGCTTGCACAGCAACAAAGACAAAACCACAGCCAAAAGTACATAAACTTTTAAAAGCATGGTAATTTTCATGGTTTCAAACTAACAGTTGGCTTTTTCCCCCCATAAAAGAACATGAGTAGTATAGAAATCAAAACTTTATATCTAGGGACATCAGCTAGTTTATCTCAGCTCAGTTCAGTCGCTCAGTCGTGTCCGACTCTTTGCGACCCCATGAATCACAGCACGCCAGGCCTCCCTGTCCATCACCAACTCCTGGGGTTCACTCAAAGTCATGTCCATCGAGTCAGTGATGCCATCCAGCCATCTCATTCTCTGTCGTCCCCTTCTCCTCCTGCCCCCAATCCCTCCCAGTATCAGAGTCTTTTCCAGTGAGTCAACTCTTCGCATGAGGTGGCCAAAGTATCGAAGTTGCAGCTTTAGCATCAGTCCTTCCAGTGAACACCCAGGATTGATCTCCCTTAGAATGGACTGGTTGGATCTCCTTGCAGTCCAAGGGACTCTCAAGAGTCTTCTCCAACACCACAGTTCAAAAGCATCAATTCTTCAGTGATCAGCTTTCTTCATAGTCTAGTTTATCTAGATAGTATCTAATATTACCAACATTACTATATCTGGACGGGTAATGTTGGCTCCCCAGATACTGGAACATGAGATGTTAGTCTGAGTTTCTACACACTGTTTAACCTCTCATGTAATGACTTTTCTATCAATACCTTGCAAGAAATGAGGCACTGATCCAGGTCAGGCTTTCCTGCTCCTATCCCACTGCTGTCCCTATATAATCATCTCAAAGTTCAGCTAGATTCTACAGGCAACAACTTCAACAGAGAGTTCAGTTCAAGCAGTACATAGGTGGTAGTGATGGCATCACTGGTGAGAAATATATTTCTTTTTCCTTTGGCTACTCTCAAGAAATATTAAAACTTCGTTAAAGTTTTGGAAGGATATTAGCTGAAATTGGCTAATGGCTTATCTTAATATTATATTTATCTGAATGATTCATTTCTTCGTCACAATACCCATCCACAGTGGGAGGCAGAGGGACACTGTTAATCGTTGTTACTAAGGCTCTGGATGGGAGCCTTGCCTGGGAGTGCCCTCCTGCGATCCAGGCAGGCAGCATTGGGAGGAGAGCGTGCAGAGAGTGCTCAGCCCGGAAGTGCACACATACCATGACTCCTCCTACTTCATTAGCCAGAGAAGTCACATGGCCAGAAACAGCTTCAAGGACTAGGCAAGTGAAGTCATATCGTGTGCTAGAAGAATTTTCAGAAATATTTTGGTGGACAAAAATTACAGCAATACAGGGGACTTCCCTGGTGGTCCAGAGGTTAACAATCCGCCTTCCAACGCAGGAGACATGAGTTCAGTCCCAGGTAGGGGAACTAAGGTCTCACACGCTGAGGGCAACTAAGCCCAGGAGCCACAACTACTGAACCCTCATGCCTAGAGAAGCCCATGCACCAAAAAAAAAAGAGCCTGCATGCCATAACTAAGAACTGATGCAGCCAAAAACAAACAAACAAAATTACAGCAATATAAAGCTAGACATAAATAAGAAAATAATTAAACCTAAGAAAGGAAATGCTATAGTTAGAAACAAAATAAAAAATTACCTCCAGAACTTTTCATTTTAATAATAATTTCTATCCAACTTGAGTTAATAGAGAGAGTTAAAAAAGAGTAGTTTAAAATAAGATTGGCCAAAGAACTAGGAAGTGTCCTTTACAAAACGCTCCTTCATAAGCAGTTAGGCAAGATGACCTGTTTATTTTTCTAACAGAGTCAATGTATAAGAAACAAAAGGTCCTGTTTTCACATGCAAATATGTTCCTTTTAAAAAAAAAGTCAACATGCAAAGAAATTTAGAAAACATGTGGCACTGAAACAGATTGTTTACAGATAGACTGTTTTCCAGAATGTCCCCAAGAAGCATCAGTGGCTCAAAGAACCTCTGTAAACTGAAGTATTTGAGTGTCTGCAAATTTGTTTCATCAGATGCCCATGACATTTTTTTTCTCTATTTGGCTTCTTCAAATGGCAAAAAGTTCCAAACAACAGGCATTATTTTGGGAGAAAGCATGGTAACTTATGCTGAATTTTTTTTTTCCTCTGAGAGTGAAAATGTTAGGAAGTATGTATAAACACACAAAAGGAAGTTTTGAAATGCAGAAAGGGGACAGAAGTTAAATATATATATATATATGACTATATAAAGGTTAAATATATTAGTTGAATTTAAGGGTTACTCTGAATAAATATTCTGGATAAACTCAAGTTTCATGTATGTGTGCTCAAACATGTCTGACTCTTTGTGACCCTATGGTCTGTAGCCCACCAGGTTTCTCAGTCAATGAAATTTTCCAGGCAAGAATACTGGAGTAGGTTGCAATTGCTTCCTCTAGGGGATCTTCCCCACCCAGGGATAGAACCCATGTCTCTTGTGTCTCCTGCAGGCAGATTCTTTACCACTGTGCCACCGAGAAAGCCCAAGTTTCATGTATAATTTGCTCATTTTCTGAAACCTGAATGTTCAGATCAGAGGAAGACAGGGCAAGGGGAAAATGTGCTTTGGGGACCATGGGATCAGTCAGCCTGACTATGAGAGCACACTTCAACTGCTGTCATCTGAAGAAAAATACTTCCCCAAACTTCTAGATTTCCTTGAGAGAGACTATCCCCTGAAGGGTTCAGGTCAGTTATTCAATCTAGGAGCCTCCCAAAGGGAGACTGACTTTGGATGCTTGGAGAGAAGTTGGCAGAGAGGAGGATGACCTGGGGATGAGAAGCACAAGGATGCAGGCTTTCAGGGATAAAGTCTGGCCTCTGGCTGCCCTCAGTCTCATCAGGCAGGTTGGATAACATCAGCTTAATTTGTTTTGATGGTTTTGTAAACTGAAATTTGCTGCTGGGAATAATAGCTCCAGGTCATCTTGTCAATAGCTGAGCTATTTAATTTAGGTAAGGTATCAGAGTTAATCAGTTATTTCAAAATATGTCTAATAATTTGAATCAAAGTGATGTATTATCTGTACTTAATGAGGTTCAGAGAAATGCAATGTTTCTCCAACTTTTGATTAGATTTTGCTTTTGCAAAAACTTCACTCTCCCCTCAAAGTTATGCATTAATGCACAAAGATGAAAAGATAATTGAGTCTCCAGAAATTCTATATCTCATAAGAAAGTACACCACTATTCTAACCCATATAAGAAGTATTTATAAATACTCAAAATAAGTATTAGTACATATTTGTGGCATCTATTACCTGGTGGCTCAGAGGTTAATGCGTCTGCCTCCAACGCGGGAGACCCGGGTTCGTTCCCTGGGTCGGGAAGATCCCCTGGAGAAGGAAATGGTAACCCACTCCAGTATTCTTGCCTGGAGAATCCCATGGATGGAGAAGCCTGGTAGGCTACAGTCCACGGGGTCACAAAGAGTCGGACACGACTGAGCGACAGAACAGAACAGAACAGAACAGATTACAATATAATATCCTTCATATATTAAGGTCTCGTATAAATCAATGAGGAAAAGATTAGCCCTTAAATTGAAAATGGACAAAGGACAAAATTTCTAATTTATAAAGAAGACATACAAATACCCAATAAGATATCCAAATGGAGACAAAGAAATAAAAAAGTTCGAACTTAGATATCATGCTTACCTGTAAGTTTGACAGACATAGAAAGTATTGAAAATATCATTATTGTCAAGGGTGTAAGAAAAGTCTGATTCTCATGTCACGGGTGGGAGGATGAAGTTGGAGGATGTAATATTAAATATGTGTCAAGTACATAATCTTTAAAATCCAATAACCACTTTTTCCCTTTATACTATTAGAAAAGGTCACAAAGATGCACATATATGCTTATTACAGGTTTGACGAATAGTGGGGAAAACTGCCTGTGCGCATAGTAAAATTTATTGTGAACTTTCAAAGTTATGATTGCTTTTAAAGTTAAAATTTGAGGGAAATAACATTATTATTCAACTGTAGATACCTATGAAATCCTATTAACTGAAAATGATAAGAATTTAACCACCTATAACCATGTATAGTATGAATGTTTTATATGTTATTCATCTTCAGGTACACGTACACACAAGCCTAGAAGATTATACACCAAATGCGGTGTCTAAGTCTGCTCAGGCTGCCATAACAAAATACCACAGACTAGGTGGCTTAAAACACAGACAGTGATTTCTCACAATCCTAGAGGCTGGAAAGTCAGAGATGGGGGTGCTAGCATGGCTAGGTACTGGCTTGCAGATAGTTGCCTTGTTGCTATATCCTCACACGGGTCAAAGGGGGAAGAAAGGGAGAGAAGGTAACAGAAAGAGAGTTCTCTGATTTCATCTTCAAGGGCACTAATCCCATCAAAGGACACCACTCTGGTGACTTCATTGAAATCTAATGACCTCCCAGAGGCCCCATGTCCTAATACTATTACATTGGGTGTTGGAGCTTCAACATATGAATTTGAGGGGGACTGGAAGACACACTTTCAGTCCATATAACATGTGGCAAACTCTGGGTGGTAAAATTCTGGACGATTTTCACTTTCATTTTTATATCTTTTATATTATCTAAATGTGGGGGACATAGTATATTGAAAATTCATGGCCCAGTGATGTCGCTCAATACATGTCTTTTTCCTTTCTCCTTTCTCATCTCTAATATTGGAGTCCACATATCTGAGTATCTGTCCTCCCTTTCTCAATTTTTTTCACATTATGAGCTCCTGGAGGGTAGAAAATTTGATGAATTCAACTTTATCTCCAGGCTTTAGCTCTGGACCTTACCTATCAATGGCAGTCAGTCAATACATGAATGATTCTCATGTGTTTGTTATGGAATAGCTGGTCACATTTTTCAGTTAGGGAAGAAAATGTTCTTGAATCATATATTTAATGCAAAGGAAAATTAAATTGTAAGATTTTTAAAATTAGATGTAGTTCAGAAACATTCTTTGGAAAAAAGTAAGCCCTGTTTTGCCTGCCTCAAATGCCTAAGAAAAATGCTATAAATTCTAGAACAGTCTGCTTTCCCTAGGGGCTATTTCTACTTGGAATCTTTCTTAAAATAGAAATATCTATGTCCATGGTGGTAACTATATTCTGAATCTTATTAATTTTTTTCCTTCTGAGTAAAGCTGCATTTGGCCTTTTGCCTTCAAATGTGTTCTTACATTCTTTTCTGACAATTATGTTTTAAAACCTATAAAAATTCTCTCATAATAACTTTCTCTGTGACTGCTTAACATGTAATGCTGAGATCTGAATGGTCCAATTTCAGAACTGCTTTGTGGTGAAAACAAACAAGCAAATAGTCTAGTACCCATAAGGTAACTTTCAAATTACTCAAGTTCTTAGCCTTCAGTATACTAGGAAAATAATCATCATTACTGACCATCTGGATTAAATAAACTCATCTAAATTTTTTTAATTTTTAAAATTATTTTCAAATAATTGACAGAAGAATAAAGGCATAGTTTTTTAAAAAAATGAACCTCATTAGAAATTTTAATCAGAATTTAAACATAGCAAATCTACCTGTTACCAAGTAAAACTTGGCACATCACTGTTATAAAATATGGTAGAATACTGTCACACATTTCCTTAATAAAGTAGGAAAGTCTAAGTTCTGTTGCAAAATTCTGTGTGATATAGCCTGTCCTGTGTAAGAATCTCCTTTCTTGTCTTTAGAGGTGTGTGTTTCATTTACTGATTCATGACCAAGGACATTCACCTAAGTCTCTCAGAAGTCATGATCTAAAGATGCTTAGTCTGTTTCATTTACATGATTGATTCCACAACTTAGAGCTGCACTGTCTTATAGAAATACGTAATTTAGAAGTCAAATGTCTATTTTAAAATTTTCTAATAGCCACATTAAAGTTTTTAAATAAAAAGGTAAATAAACTGTAATACTATATCTTCTCTAGGGCTTCCCCAGTGGCTTAGTGGTAAAGAATCTGCCTACGGTGCAGGAGATGTGGGAGAGGAAGGTTCAATCTCTGGGTCGGGAAGATCCCTGGAGAAGGAAATGGCAATGAAATGGCTTGAAGTGGGTTGAAATGAAATGGAAATGGAAACCCACAACCCAGGCAATCTCCTGTGTTGCAGGCAGATTCTCTACCAGCTGAGCCACCAGGGAAGATGCAGTTGCTGCTGCTGCTAAGTCGCTTCAGTCATGTCCGACTCTGTGCGAACCCCTTAGACGGCAGCCCACCAGGCTCCCCCATCCCTGGGATGCAGTTACATGATGCCAATGCTGCCACAGATACTAAGAGTTTCTGATCCTTATGGTCAAGAGCTCAGGCTCTAAGTTCCCAGGAGCTATACCACAGAAACATAAAATCTAGAGCTTAAAAAGATGATTTGAAAAAAAAAAGCAACTTCCCTCTACGGGTCAAGCATTATGCTAAGCATTTTTCCACATGACCACATTTAATCACCACGGCAGCTCTCAGTGAGTTAGCATTTCCTCCATTTTTTAAAGAGGAGGAAGTGGAGGCTCGGGATAATGAAATTACTTACTTAAAGTCAAACAAGCAAGTAACAATCAGTCAGATTCACATGTGAAACCAACAGAATCCATTACCATTAGTATTCAGGAAAAAATGGATTTCAGAGGATGCCTAAGAGAGTCAGAGAATCGGTCTTGGAAACTATACCCAACTTCCCTGTCAGATTCTGGTAGAGAACCTACTTTCTCCTAGATGTTACTTTTTTTTTTTTTAAGATTTTTTTTGATGTGCAGCATTTTTTAAATATCTTTATTGAATTTGTTACAATATTGTTCCTGTTTTGTTTTGGTTTTTTGGCTGCGAGGCATGTGGGATATTAGCTCCCCTACCTGGAATCAAATCTGCACTTCCTGAATTGGAAAGGGAAGTTCTTAACCACCGGACTGCTAGGGAAAGTCCCTGAGATGTTACTCCTAAGTCTCCTGTCACTGCAGCCTCTGAAAACAGAACGACCCTGCTCACCCAGCCAGATTCCATTCTATTTGGCACCTTTCACATCACTCTCATTTATGCTGAATCCTCAGGCTGCTGTGTCAGATTTGGGGAGCCTAAGTCACATGCCTACAATGGGGCATGGAGAGGCAAAGGAGGCTGGAGAGGGAACTCCTGGCTTATTCTCTGGGGAGACGGGCTTCACGACGTGGGAAATACTCCAAACAGGGAAAGACATGGCATGACAAATGGCCACTGCCAAGTGCAAGATGAATTAGATGTAATGATCTCGTCATTTCACAAGCAACTGAGTCCCACTGAGTAAGCTCTGCCATCTTCTCTGATATCTGGCCATGCCTCTTAGTAATATTTTAAGGACTGGGAGACCTTAAAAGAAGTGGAAATTTACAGCAAAAGAGAGCTCTCTCATCTGTCCTCTGCTTACCTTATCACAATGGAATGTACTATGGAAATTGTGGCTACACTTTTATCTGATCCAAAAGGATGCATAACACATTTCTCCTTCAGATCTTGGTAAAGAGGGGAGTCTGAGCAAATGCCAGGCTGGGTTGAAGGAGGAGGAGACTGATCATGGAAAAGGTTTCTCATGGAACATCAAGTTCAACTAAGGATTTCCTTGCTAGGTTTTGGAAACAGCATCATTAGAGTCTTCAAGTTTTTAATCACTGAAAGTTAACTGTTTAAAATTTTTTCTAAAAGTTTACTTATTTGAAGTCTAAAATTCACTGGTAGACAAAAAATTACCTTCACTTTGAACAATGTCAATCATAAATCATTTGTTGTTGACTATATACAGGATTGGAGAAGGAAACGGTAACCCACTCCAGTATTCTTGCCTGGAGAATCCCATGGACGGAGAAGCCTGGTAGGCTACAGTCCACGGGGTCACAAAAGAGTCGGACACGACTGAGCGACGGAACGGAACGGATATACAGGATAGCAAAAATTTATTCACAAAACTAAATTTGAAAAACTTCAATTTGGGCAATAAAATTCTATCACCTTACACAAAACTGAGCTGAAAATGCTTCTTACAGGCATATTCATTTACAGAAACACTGGGATACACTGGGAGGATGAAAACATTGCTGGTCAACATATCAAATGGAAATGATGTCTGAGAAAATAAATAATCCTGTCACTAAAAACTCAGTTGTACAAAGCATTATCCTTACAAACAGGGGAAGTATTTGCATTAGTAAGTGTCCCACTAATCAAAATTTAAAACAAATAATATTTGGTAAATGTTTTAAACTAAAGGAATCAAAATCTTTTCCTTCATGAGAGTATTTCTTTTTCCTTTTCTTAAATTTCATAGTTTTTATTATGTGCAATCTTTTTTGCAGTTCTTTTTCACAACAATATTAATCACAATTAATACCAATTCCTTCATGCCATAACTTATCTGCTCTATACATTTGTTTTATAAGTTATTTAAAATTTTATCTGTGATAAATATATATATATAACATAAAATTGACCATTTTAAGCATTATTAATTTACAGTTAAGTAGTGTAAGGCATGTTCATGTTTTTGTGCATCTGATATGCAGAACTTTTAATTTTGCAAATCCAAGACTCTATACCTGTCTATTATATAATAATTCCTCATTTCATCCTCTCCTTTATTTTTTTAAAAAAATGAAAATCATTTTTTTGGAACCTAATCAAACTTAAAAACTTTTTCACAGCAAAGGAAAACACAAACAAAATGAAAACACAACCCACAGAATGGGAGAAAATGTTTATAAATGAAGCACCAACAAGGGATTAATCTCCAAAATGTACAAACAGCTTATGCAGCTTAATATCAAAGAAACAAGTCAATCAAAAAATGGGCAGAAGATCTAAATAGACATGTCTCCAAAGAAGACATACAGGTAGCCAAAAAGCACATGAAAAGATGCTCAACATCACTAATTACTGCTGCTGCTACTAAGTCACTTCAGTCGTGTCCGACTCTGTGTGACCCCATAGACGGAAGCCCACCAGGCTCCCCCGTCCCTGGGACTCTCCAGGCAAGAACACTGGAGTGGGTTGCCATTTCCTTCTCCAATGTGTGAAAGTGAAAAGTGAAAGTAAAGTTGCTCAGTCGTGTCCGACTCTTAGCGACCCCACGGACTGCAGCCTACCAGGCTCCTCCATCCATGGGATTTTCTAGGCAAGAGTACTGGAGAGGCTTGCCATTGCCTTCTCCGTCACTAATTACTAGAGAAATGCAAATCAAAACTATAATGAGGGACCACCTCACAGCACTCAGAATGGCCATTATCAAAAATACAAATTACAAATGCTGAATATGGTGTGGAGAAAAGGGAAATCTCTTTGGTGGGAATGTAAATTGGTTCAGCCACTATAGAGAATAATATGGAGGTTCCTTAAAAAAACTAAAAGAGGAGCTACCATATGATCCAGCCATCCCACTCCTGGGCATATATCCAGAGAAAACCATAATTAGAAAAGATAACATATACCCCGATGTTCATTGCAACACTACTTACAATTACCAGGACATGGAAGCAAACTTCATCAGTGGAGGAATGGATAAAGAGATGTGCTACATATATACAATGGAATATTCCTCAGCCATAAAAAAGAAAAAAATACCGATTTGCAGCAACATGATAGACTTCAAGACTATCATATTGAGTAAAGAGAGTCAGAGAAAGAAAAATATCATATGATATCACTTCTACGTGGAATCTGAAAAAGGGTGTAAGTGAACTTATCTGCAAAGCAGAAACAGACTCACAGACTTAGAAAACAAACTTATGGTAATGAAGAAGGGAAGTTAGGGGTGGGATGAACTGGGAAACAACTACTGATGTATATACACGACTATATATAAAATAGACAACTAACCAGGATGTACTATATAGCACAGGGAACTCTTCTCAATACTCTATAATGACCTATATGGGAAAAGAACTTAAAAAAGCAGTTCAGTTCAGTTGCTCAGTTGTGTCCGACTTTTTGCAACCCCATGAATCACAGCACGCCAGGCCTCCCTGTCCATCACCAACTCCCGGAGTTCACTCAAACAAACATCCATTGAGTCGGTGATGCCATCCAGCCATCTCATTCTCTGTCGTCCCCTTCTCCTCCCGTCCCCAATCCTTCCCAGCATCAGAGTCTTTTCCAGTGAGTCAACTCGTCACATGAGGTGGCCAAAGTATTGGAGTGCAGCTTTAGCATCAGTCGTTCCAATGAACACCCAGGATTGATCTCCTTTAGAATGGACTAGTTGGATCTCCTTGCAGTCCAACGGACTCTCAAGAGTCTTCTCCAGCACCACAGTTCAAAAGCATCAATTCTTCGGCGATCAGCTTTCTTCACAGTCCAACTCTCACATCCATACATGACCACGGGAAAAACCATAGCCTTGACTAGACGGACCTTGGTTGGCAAAGTAATGTCTCTGCTTTTTAATATGCTATCTAGGTTGGTCATAACTTTCCTTTCAAGGAGTAAGCGTCTTTTAATTTCCTGGCTGCAATCAGCATCTGCAGTGATTTTGGAGCCCAAAAAAATAAAGTCTGACACTGTTTCCACTGTTTCCCCATCTATTTCCCATGAAATGATGGGACCAGATGCCATGATCTTTGTTTTCTGAATGTTGAGCTTCAAGTCAACTTTTTCACTCTCCTCTTTCACTTTAGTCAAGAGGCTTTTTAGCTCCTCTTCACTTTCTGCCATAAGGGTGGTGTCATCTGCATATCTGAGGTTATTGATATTTCTCCCAGCAATCTTGATTCCAGCTTGTGCTTCTTCCAGCCCAGCGTTCCTCATGATGTACTCTGCTTAGAAGTTAAATAAGCAGGGTGACAATATACAACCTTGACGTACTCCTTTTCCTATTTGGAACGAGTCTGTTGTTCCATGTCCAGTCCTAACTGTTGCTTCCTGACCTGAATACAGGTTTCTCAGGAGGCAGGTCAGGTGGTCTGGTATTCCCATCTCGTTCAGAATGTTCCACAGTTTATTGTGATCCACACAGTCAAAGGCTTTGGCATAGTCAACAAAGCAGAAATAGATGTTTTTCTGGAACTCTCCTGCTTTCTCCATGATCCAGCAGATGTTGGCAATTTGATCTCTGGTTCCTCTGCCTTTTCTAAAACCTGCTTGAACATCTGGAAGTTCACGGTTCACATATTGCTGAAGCCTGGCTTGGAGAATTTTGAGCATGACTTTACTATCGTGAGAGATGAGTGCAATTGTGTGGTAGTTTGAGCATTTTTTGGCATTGCCTTTCTTTGGGATTGGAATGAAGACTGACCTTTTCCTGTCCTGTGGCCACTGTTTAGTTTTCCAAATTTGCTGGCATATTGAGTGCAGCACTTTCCCAGCATCATCTTTCAGGATTTGAAAGAGCTCACCTGGAATTCCATCACCTCCACTAGCTTTGTTCGTAGTGATGCTTTCTAAGGACCACTTGACTTCACATTCCAAGATGTCTGGCTCTAGGGGAGTGATCACGCCATCGTGATTATCTTGGTCGTGAAGATCTTTTTTTACAGTTCTGTGTATTCTTGCCACCTCTTCTTAATATCTTCTGCTTCTGTTAGGTCCATACCATTTTTGTCCTTTATTGAGCCCATTTTTGCATGAAATGTTCCCTTAGTATCTATAATTTTCTTGAAAAGATCTCTAGTCTTTCCTAAGAGTAGATGTATGTAAAACTGATACGTTTTACTGTACACCCAAAACTTACACAATATTGTGAATAAACTATACCCTAGTAAAAATTAATTAGTAAAAAAAGATAGCAGCAAATGTTATAAACATTGAAGCAATTTGAGAAATGGGTCAGGGTATCCACAGACAGGGGGAAATTATGTTTTACTAAAGTTTTGGTAGATGCCTATAGCATGGATAAAACTCAAGACAAATCGTTCATAAAACTACACAATACATAATGTTTTAATACCTACAAACATTGGAAATACATTCAGTCCTTCTCTTCAGCAAGTGCTAATCAATGAGGAACAATCAAAGGTTACAGTTCTGAAGATATTTCCTATATCTTGATTATTAACCAAGAATCACAGAAAATACCCAGTGCTGCTTGTTTTTCTTTCAGCAATGTCTAACACTGATTCAGAATTACTCTCCCTGCTCCGAGTGATTTCAGAACAAACCCAGTCTAAATTGATTTATTGGGGAAGATCAATTAGCAGATGTTTGGCAAGCAGAAGGTACAATGTGCACTGGCCCACCTTGCTTGTGCAGAAAAGACAAAATAAGACAGTGTACACAAAGCTGTTGACTTTAGCCGTAGGGTTTCAAAGATACCATCTCATCTGAAGACATGAACTCATTACTAATGCTTAACATCTGGTTTCATCTCTGATGTTGAAAAAATGCTTTTTTCCCTCTGACAGTAAAAGAACTGGAAAGAAAAGCCATTATAAATATAAGATAAATCACATGAAAGCTCCATGAAAAGCTTACTTATTCCCAGAGTAAAGAAATTCACATCAATGGCAAAAAAACTGAAAAAGTTTATCAGTTGTGTGCTGTTCGTGGCAGACCCTATTAGTTGCCTACCCAACCTCTCTTGTCACCTCTTCCTTGCTGATAAAGTATTTCTTTGGTTGTTTATAATGAACTTGAGTCCAAGAAATAATCATGATTTATACAGAAAAAAAATCACCTTTAACAGCAAATCACCTTGCTACATCCTTTCTCTTTTTCTATTATGAAATAAACATATTCATATTATTAAAATCTTTATTTCACAGTCAGGATGACAGGTTTACTTGTGTGGCTCAGTTACAAGAACCAGGCTTCCCTGGGAATCTATGTTACTTGCTCTACTGTCCGAAGAGAAGAGCCATTCTGATTTTTTTTGAGTCTGGGGCATGTCTCTAGGAAGAGCAGATTATTTGCTTGTTCATCTGCATGATTTACAATAGAGGCAACAATAACATATTCATACCCTCGTTCATTAACACTTGGTATTTTATTTTAGAATATAAAGTAAAGGTGCTGGAATACACTATTCGCTCTAAACAAGGAATTTGTAACTTGGGTTACACAAATAGCATTGAGAAAAACACTTAAGCAACTTGAAAGTAAATGTGAAACGGTGTGCTTATCGTGTGTGTGTGTGTGCAAGCATGTACAAAGGCTTTTTCTGGTAAGGGAATTGATAGATATCATTAGTTAGTCAAAGAGGTCTGTGATACCCAAAGTTTTAAGAAATCCACGCATAAAAATAAAAATGCCAGAGGGCTATTTTAAGTCACAGAACACATTCTATAATATAACATGAATCCAAATTCAGGTCTCCTGTAACCCAGAACCTGTTTTACTGCTAACTTTAATTTAAATGACGAAAGATACAAAGTATTTACTAGGTCCCTTTTCTCTAATACTATCTGTTCACAGTCTGTGAGAACTTATCAAGCAGTATTGTTTGAGATAGACCTGGGGTATTTGAAAGCAGGTTAGAACTTCTCTTACCTCCTTCTAACATCTATTAGAATCCTCATCAAGGAGAAAAGAACAGGCCCCAAAGCACAGAGTAATATATTATGAGTGAGCATAAAAATGTTCAATTAACCAAATTCTTGACATTCATTTTCACATAAAACTAAAACCAGGACTTTTGTATTGCAGAGAAATTCTAAACTGAGTATCTGGTGAGGGTATTAATCCTGAATGTCTGGTTACAACCTATTTCCCCATCGCTTAGCAGAGTACCTGGCAAACGGAGAGCCCTCAGTACATATTTTTTGAACTTAAATGAATTGAATCACTTTCAGTTGAACTAAAATTAGTTGGCCTGTTAAGAGTTTTACGTAAGCCATTATTTAAAGTTATATTCATGAAGCTATCATATGTTATACGGCCATTTCTCTTTAACTTTCCTGCCAACAATCTTTTTGCAAATTAAAACCTGAATCAACAATTCCTTTCAAATACCTTTCTCTTCTGCTCCATCAGTGATGCTATGGAAATGGAAAAGGAGTTAACCTTTCACAGGCTGTAAAGGTCAATCTTGTAAAAGGTCGACCTTTACAAGTGTGGGGTTTTGTCCAGAATAACAGTATCTTGGAACTGTGCTAAAGTGACTTGATATTGAATTCAAGTCCATCTTGGACTCAGTCCAGGGGAATTCAGGGAACATAGTTCTGGAATAGCCACCTGATAAAACATTCAATGTATAATTTATCAGAAGTCACTTAGATAGAAGGTCTCTACCCTTTTAGATTTTATAACCAGTAAGAATTTCCATCAAAAAATAATTGGTTAGTTCTTGTAGGACTGCCAATTTTTCAGATTTTTTTCAAGACAAAAAAAAAAAAAACCCACAGTAAAACACAATAATTCCCATGTACTATCACTGACATTTGTTAAAGACACATCTTAACACAAACATATATAGAACGATCATAATCTCAGAATAAAGGACAGTCCTCTAAATAGAATAAACCTGGCTTCATGAAAAATTCAGTGTCCTTTTCAAAATTTGCTTTCATCCTTTTCTTGCTGACTGGTAAAAATGTTATCACAAATCAACACTGATCTGTGGGCTGGCATTTGGGAACCCCTAACAGAATTAAACTGCAATACTTTGGCCACCTCATGCAACGAGTTGACTCACTGGAAAACACTCTGATGCTAGGAAAGTTATGCCAGACTCTAGTCTATTTGTTTATGTAAAAATATTATTTACTGATGCTTTTTTATGTACCTAAGCACTCTATTGCAAGGAGATCCAACCAGTCCATTCTAAAGGAGATCAGTCCTGGGTATTCATTGGAAGGACTGATGCTAAAGCTGAAACTCCAATACTTTGGCCTCCTCATGTGACGAGTTGACTCACTGGAAAAAGAGTCTGATGCTGGGAGGGATTGGGGGCGGGAGGAGACGGGGACGACAGAGGATGAGATGGCTGGATGGCATCACCGACTTGATGGACATGAGTTTGAGTGAACTCCAGGAGTTGGTGGTGGACAGGGAGGCCTGGCGTGCTGTGATTCATGGGGTTGCGGAGAGTCGGACACGACTGAGCGACTGAACTGAACTAAACTGAACAGAATTAGACTCTTTCGGCCTGAGATTTCTTTGCTGCTCCCTCCAATCCACTCTCCACCCTTCCCCCACCTGTTCTTTCCAGTGAGTTGGTCTCTCTGGACTTGCTGTTGAGGTTCTCTTGCCCTCTGGTTTCTCACTGGGTTCAGCCCAAGGAACATCTAGACAAAAGTACAGCAGGTGAGAGGCGAGGAGGGTCAGGCTATTTATTCCACTGGTCCACCCACCACCACTGCCTGGACACAGGTTGGCAGCAGCTGTATTTCTCTGCCCAAGACCTCAGTGCATAGGATGGCCCTCCCTGCAAGCTCTCTTTCTAGACCCTGTGACAACACTCCTACATTACCTCTCCCCTCACTCTTCAGGTCAAGGTAAGACAAAGAGCATCTCCGCATCTGGGTAAGGGCAGTGGGGGGTGGAGGGGCTGTCTCTCCATCTTTGGTTGACACCCTTACCTCTCACCATTCCTTCCATCAAACTACCTTCGATCTCTTTAACTATGTTTCCTTCTGAAACCCGACCAATGCACTTCAAGATGAAAAAACTAAAGCCTCAAGAGTGGCCTTCCCTGATGGAGACGCAGGAGTTGCATTTTCAATCTCTGAGTCAGGAAGATGCCCTGGAGAAGGAAATGGCAACCCACTCCAGTATCCGTGCTTGGAAATCCCATGGACAGAGGAGCCTGGTGGTCTACAGTCCATGGCATCACAAAGAGTTGGACATGACTTAGCAACTAAAGAAGTGAAGCCCCAGAGTCATATAGCCCAGGTCACACAGTCAGTGAGTCAGGTTAGGTCTGCAACTACAGTGTGGCCTTCCAGATTCCAAGCAGAGTTCTCCTTAGTCAGCGCTCATCCGTCATCCTCCATCCATGACCATCTCCTCTGAGGTCATAGAGATGAGCACTTTCGAGAAACTCTTTCCAACGGGTTTGGACAATAGATGTAGTTGGTTCATGTTTCAAACTTAAATATTTTATTTAGTGAATAATGACACAATGTCAACCACAGAGAAATAATGTTTTCATTTTATAGTTGGAATCAGGAAAACTGAATTGTTAAATGGTTGCCTAAATAGAAACTGGCAATTTAGCCTAAGAAGCTCTTGCAAAAGCTAAGCACAGAGGGCATGAGAGGGACCTGCTTTCCACTGCAAAATGAATTCTGATGACTAGAGATTGAGGGAGGAGTGGAAAAAATCTGCCTGGAGGTAAGGGGCTGATCTGGGGGGCTGAGGTAAGACTTTAATCTACGTGAGAAAAATAAGCAGGTCCTAGAAGGATAAGGCAGTTTAGGGCGCTTGTTGCTTGTCAAGCTGGAGGAAAGAGGAGTAGGGCCACAGTAATAAATACACAAGACATCAAACAGGAAGCTTGACTGTTGCAGAATGTGTTGAAAGCGTGTTTTATCTGGCAGGAAGTTACTGGACCACTAGGCAGGGGCTGCTGCTGGAGTCTTGGATGTTAGTTGCTCCAGATTGCTAGAAACATTTAATTGTCTTAAACTGACTCACTGCAAAATGCTCTTCTGTAAAGGCAGAAGGCCATAACCACATCTTTATTTAGCAACCTTGCTTTTAAAGAAATGCACCCACATATTTAATATATTAACTTTGTTCTAATTGCATACTTGACTGAATTTCCCACTGCTGTGGTTTAATCATTTGCTGTTACAGAAGTATCTTAATGGGGACTTTCTTTTACTAGGGTTTAAAAATTAGTTAGAAAGTTTTTAACATCAAATGATTCTCTCTAGAGGAATTAGGCGAATACAATCAGTACTAGGAATATTAATTGAGTACTTCATCTGTCCAAGCAGTTACCTGACTTATGTCATTTAATCCTCACATCGACTCTGCCATCATCACCCAACCCACACCCACCGTCTCGCCCTCTGCTGCGCCGTCTGGCCCCTGACCTAGGCACACAGACACCCACCGCCTCGCCCTCTGCTGCGCCATCAGGCCCCTGACCTTGGCACACAGACTTGATCTGGGACTCTCATTCCAGTCAGTGTTCTAAGCTGGATACTTGGAAAGTATTGCTCAAAGGAGTCACTGTTACAGCCTCTGAGCATGAAGGACTGCTCCATCTGGTGTGGTCACCTTCTCTGACTGCTGAGCCTTCAGTCAATCAACAACTCCTTATTGAGCTCCTAGTAAATGCTCAGGGCAGTGCTGTCTGACTTCTGCAGGCGGGTGTCTTTCTAAGTGCTGCGTGTGGATTCAGAGGCAGGTGAAAGATTTCAGTGAATCAGAGATCTTGAACCAGTCCTGAAGGGTGAAAGGGGTCTCTATGGCTGAAGAACAGCAAGGTCATTGAAAACAGAAACATGATGACTCAGAAATAGGGAAGGGAACAATGAAAAGGTACTGAGTTGGGTTAGAGAAATCAAGAAAAATTAAATTAGAACAAAGAATAGGTTTCCCTCCAAATTCTCAAATGAGAAACCTTTGTAGCTAAAAAGGAAATCTCCTCTTATAGTGTTGCGGAAGGTTCGTCATCTAGTACACGGTCCACTTTAACACAAGAGTGTAAGAATCGAGTGTCTTGACTGTAACCAAAACTTCATGGAATTTTTAATATTCTGTGAGTGAACTCCGGGAGTTGGTGATGCACAGGGAGGCCTGGTGTGCTGTGATTCATGGGGTCGCAAAGAGTCGGACACGACTGAGCGATTGAACTGAACTGAATATTGTTTTCCTTTGACCATCCTGATTATCTTAGGTACATGCACTTATATTACTGATAGATATTTAGGTAGAAATTTTTAGGACAAAGAGTAGAAATTAAAGGCTGGAATACCGATCGAAGTGCTGGAGTTTACCATTTGAAAATCCACAGACAAGACTCAATCCCCAATCACCTATATATATCATCCATTGTTACTTTTGATTAAAGTAGTTGATGAGGGAATCATATTAATCACCAAGACAGTTTTGTGCTCATAAGAAACATAAATTGCTTTATATACAGTGTGTCCACATGTACCTGAGGAGAATGAACTTGATGTAAATCCCACCTTTCTGCTCTTATATCATTGCATCCTTCAAAACAGGGACGATGACCAACTACACCTGTTTACACTCCCTGAAAATAGACAACTACCTCCAAAACTTCCAACCCCAGGTATTTACTTATTTTTGAGATTCCCTGTGTGCATGCTCAGTCCTGTCTGATTGTTTGCAATTTCATGGACTATAGCCCACCAGGCTCCTCTGTCCACGGGATTCTCCAGGCAAGAATATTGGAGTGGGTTGCCATGCCCTCTTCCATGTGATCTTCCTGACCCAGGGATTAAACCCATGTCTCCTGCTTTGGCAGGTGGATTCTTTACCACTGAGCCACCTGGAAAGCCCTATTTCTGAGATTATTCTTGATTTAATCTGTAGTCTTTTGTTTGGTTAATGTAGGTTGTTTCCTACTAAAAAGTGCTTGACTTTGTGTAAGCCATTTTTACACCAAAGTAGATACATTCATGGCTCTTTCCTTTAAAGGAGAGGGGGCAGGAAGGCAAGTCAGGGAATGGGGAGTGGCGACTGGGATAAAGGCATAGAAGACACGCTTTGCACTCCTCATAGTTTGCTCAGGACGCTCCCTGTTCTATAACATACGAGCTCTCTTAAATCTACCTGTACAAAAAGCCCTATGCTATTCAATAACAGTTCCCAGTCAAGCCTGTTTCATTTGGCTTTGACTTGTAATGCTTTTGTTTTCCTGGAAATGGTTGTCCTTTCTGGCAGGGAAAATTAGGGATGTTTGGAGAAAAAGACCTAGAAAAGTAGATTAGATGATCTTGCTGGATTTACTCACAAGGATTTTTAAAACTTCCTCTTGAGTTCAAATACTAGACAAGAAGATTCTCCTTGGAAATAGTGATCTAGATCAGGGACCCTTAGTTGTTTGTCTTTTTTTTTTTTAATAGTTTGGACTTTCAACAATTTCCCCTTTAGGCATAAAATGTTTTGCTAGATAAACTACCTAAAAGTATAACTACACAACAATTTTGTTTTGCAGCTCATGTTTTGAGATGTTTTAGACTGACTCTTGAAATTATTAGAGTCATGGATGGGAGACTGAAAGTTATTGGTTCATCCCTGAATAGATAATATCACTGTTCATCTATTAGAATGTCACTGTTCTCACCCAAAATGTTTACCCACCAAAGGCTGACCTGGGAGACAGTATACAGTCTTGTGTGACTTAGGAGCCATGCTCTTTTTGAGACAGAACATTTTTTTTGCCCCTCATCCCACGGAGTTTCAGTTTTATCAGAGGTCCATGGCAAGGCTTTAAGGTTCGGAGGATGGTATGAACAATTATAGGAACTGAATGAATGTCTTATTTTTATGGCTGGTTCCATTTACCACCAGATGGCTCTATTGTATCGTCAGGAAATGCATATATGTGTAAAATTGGTGGGCTGCTAGACCAAAGGGAAAATAAAGCAGCAGGTTTTTTTTTTTTTTTTTAATATGTAGGAACACAGTTCTTTTTTTCCTCTGGAGTTAATTGGAAGCAGCTGCAGCAGCCTGAACATTCACAAGAAAACAGGACATACCCAAGGATATAGGAATATCAGAATCCTAAAACCAATGGGGTTTTCCTTTGACATTTCCACATTGCTATGTATTTATAAATTAATTGTCTCAATGGCCAAAGAGTAGTCAGTAAGTGCCCTAGCCTTAGTAGAGCTAGTAAGTGATAATTCCATGCATACCAATTTTGCATACTCTTTGCTTGTACATGAGAAACAGCAACTTCAGAACAATTTTGAGAGGCAAAGACTACGCTTCTGGTGATCTGAGTCATATTAGCAATGTTCTGGGGATGTACAATCTGATTCTAAACCACGTGGTATCTTTGCTTTAATGGAACTTGTGATAAGATGACAATCAAAGGAAACAAAAGTTTCCCTGAGTTGAAATGACTAAGATAGGTGAATGTTAAAAAAAAAAATGTAGGCATACTAGGTGACATCTCTTACTGGGAATGTGAAATTTTGTTCTAACCTCTTGAAAAATATTTATATCAGAAATAAAAGTTGCACATTAACCAAATTTCAACATGGATATTTTATTCTACCTTTGTAAAGTTGTTCACTGTTCATTAATATGCACTTTTAAACTGTGCCTTTAGACTCTAAACTGTTAAATAACACTATCGTCTTTGTAACATTTCACTATTTTATTGCTATGTTGAAGAAGAAAAGGAGATGATGTATGTAAGTTTATTAAGCCTGTCCTTAGTCCACAGAGTTGTTTGAGATGCATGCAGCAAACTACCCATGTCAGAAAGTAATACTTAGTTATTGTTTTAAAGAAAGAGTCCCTGGAAACCAAACAGATGGCGATTACTTTGGCACAACTCGAGACCTTGGAGATTTGCCTGAAGGAAGCAGAAGAAAAGGCTGAAGTCTTATCCGAACAGGTAATACTTGTCACTGGGACTGAAAATATATGTTCCTAAGTGTGCAGTAGAGCGAGGAAAATCTAAATAGGCGTTTCAACCTCTGTACCTACTGATACACACACACACACACAGCATTTCATTCAGTTCAGTTATTACAATAGTCACTTTAATCTGTATGGACTTTTTGAGTCTTTAAAACTTCTCTTACATTTTTGTATTTTGTTTTCATTCACCACAGCCCATGAGCTAGGAAAACCATCTTTAAGTAAGTAGACTTCTGAAATAAGTGAAAAGTAAAACCTAGATCCAACCAGTCCATTCTAAAGGAGATCAGTCCTGGGTGTTCATTGGAAGGACTGATGCTAAAGCTGAAACTCCAATACTTTGGCCATCTCATGCGACGAGTTGACTCACTGGAAAAGACTCTGATGCTGGGAAGGATTGGGGGCGGGAGGAGAAGGGGACGACGGAGAATGAGATGGCTGGATGGCATCACCAACTCGATGGACATGAGTTTGAGTGAACTCCGGGAGTTGGTGATGGACAGGGAGGCCTGGCGTGCTGTGATTCATGGGGTCGTGGAGAGTCGGACACGACTGAGCGACTGAGCTGAACTGAACTGATATAGCAAAAGTTGAGTACAACAGAATTTTACAAGAATTTTTGCAGAGGTTAGGGGAGAAATGTACTAAACACAATTAACATGTAATGTACAAAGTGAAGTGAAATGTTAGTGGCTAAGTCATGTCCAACTCTTTTGTGACCCCATGAACTGCAGCCTCCCCAGCTCCTCTGTCCATGGGATTTTCCAGGCAAGAATACTGGAGTGTGTAGTCACTCTCTTCTGCAGGGGATCTTCCACCCAGGGATTGAACCTGGGTCTCTTGCATTGCAGGCAGATTCTTTACCTTCTGAGCTACTAGGGAACCTAGGTAATATAGGGATACATGCATAAATGGCCTCTGTTTTTTTCTACATACCAAAAATGTACTCTCTTACTTTGGAATGTGTTTACTGTGGGCTGCCTAAATGTGATATACGCAACGGGTCACAGGAGCCATCCCTCAATTAATGAAATAGTGGTGCCCTAGGCCCAGTCCCACTGGGGAGATTCCATCTCACTCACATGCCTTAACCTGGCTTGGCAACTGATCTTCTTTTTTAAACCACCCATAAAAAGCAATGGAGAATGAAACAGCAACCCACTTGAGTATTCTTGCCTGGAGAATCCCTTGAACAGAGGAGCCTGGCAGGCTACAGTCCATGGGGTCAGAAGAGTCAGACACAACTTAGCTACTAAACCATGAAAAGCAAGCTTCAGATTGTGGCAAAATTTGAATTACAAAGAATTTTTTATAATGCTAAACATGAGGTACCATTGCAAAGTATAAAAACCAAGGATTTCAGAGCATGCAAACCTGGAAGAAACTGGTAATGATGAACTGAGGGCACCCTTGCTGGTATTAGGTTTCACTAAGAAGATGTATGTTTACTTTGTAATTGAATGTCTTTTAATGCTTTTAATAATTTAAATCAGTAAAATTCAACTC
The DNA here is from genome assembly GCF_049115385.1 of Moschus berezovskii. Lineage (NCBI taxonomy): Eukaryota > Metazoa > Chordata > Mammalia > Artiodactyla > Moschidae > Moschus > Moschus berezovskii. Next base: position 86,855,129 of record NC_142467.1, read on the forward strand.
ACCCACGAAAGTCCTCATCCCCTTTGTTCTTTATAAAATATCTTTATCCAATGCAACTAGTCCCTAATATTTAAGATTCTTAACTAGATGATCCTTTTATGTAACATCAAACACTCAGATACTTCTTTTCAGTGTTGAGCAGATTAATTGTATAAAATGGAAACTGGATTTCACCATTTCTTTGTAACTACTATGAGAGTAAGACACTAGTTAGCTGTATGGGGAAAGAAAGATATGTGAAGCTTTTCTACCCAAGTAGCTCACAATCAAAAGAATCACAGTAAGGGCTGGAGAGTGAAAACAGGTATTTGTCTGGCTCCCACATAGACTGCAAAATAGCATTAATATGCAGGATCTGTATGTGTTATTTTCCTGAAGTATTGCCCCTGGAGTTGCCAAATTTGTGTAAAACCAGGGGAATTTAATTGGAAGTTGGCAAAGGTGTGAGGCAAAGGAGAACATTACATGTGAAAAAAAGCCCATTACCGGCATTTTTAATATTACATTTTTAATTAAGTTGAGTATTTTATTAGATTTGGCTGTCTCCACTGTTACTGTTGAAACAGGTTAATCAAATGCAGACACTAGTCTCAGAGGATTTACTCCTGAAATTTTTGCTTTCTTCAGTGTTTCAGTTTACTCTTATTCTTGATGAATTAAAACTGTAGCAAAATTGCTTCCCCCCTATTTTTAAGAATGTGATGACAGAAGGATAGGGAAAGGTAAGAGCACCTTTCTTAAAGCTGAGAGAGGAGGATATTTCTGAATGGGACACCTGCCTCAAACAATCAAACATTTGTCCACTGGGTGCCACTGTCTTCCTTAACAGGCTAGGCCACTTTGTGGTTGCAAAAAGAGAACTTGTCTTTAGTGGTCCAGACAGTGGTGTGTGTTGTAGTATATTTTTCCTGTTTACGTGTATACATGTTAAGTCTTCTTTTAAATACCATTAGTTTAGGATCTGTCACAAGGAAGGTGGGAACGCTAGCTAGCTTTCATTGGTAATCCAGATCATTTTGTCAGCCCTGTGGTTGGACACTGGCCAGATGGGCTGGCCTGGTGGGCTAGAAACAAGTGGGGAGAGGAGAGGAAATGTTGAGGACAAAAATTTGTGCTGAAACTAAGGAGTAGAAGCTCATGGTACTGTCAACCACTGGGTCCTGCCTCTGAGAAAAGGGTAAATGTTGATGTTATTATAGTTTAATGCTCTTAGCGATGCACATAGAACCAACCCAGACAGATGCCTCGGAATTCATCTGTACTAAGCACTTGTAGGTCCTGGGTCTCAGGTTACTTAAACTGAACCTTCCTAGGGTCCCTTCAGGCAAGACCTCTGCTGGTTCACTATGTAAAAGAAGAAACTTAGAAATAGTAAGGAAGAAAGGCGTTTGTGGCACTTCCTCTGTGAGGTCACACAGTAAACAGACTTCTTTGTTGGTTTCCCTTAGCTAACAATTATTCTTTATTTCTCTGTAGTCATGTCACTAGTGTCAAAAGAAATGTGAGATCAGGATAATTTGCAATTAGACTTTTAATCTGGGCTGTTCACAACTCTCAGAAATAAGTCTGCAGCAAGTCAGCAGGCCAGAGGGAGAAAGGGACATAAGAATCCATCTCTTGTCCTGGGTAATAATGGTAAGTAATTCAAAACATTGCTGCTGCTGCTGCTAAGTCGCATCAGTCGTGTCCGACTCTGTGCGACCCCATAGACGGCAGCCCACCAGGCTCCCCCATCCTTGGGATTCTCCAGGCAAGAACACTGGAGTGTGTTGACATTTCCTTCTCCAATGCATGAAAGTGAAAAGTGAAAGTGAAGTCGCTCAGTCGTGTCTGACTGTTAGAGATCCCATGGACTATAGCCCACCAGGCTCCTCTGTCCATGGGATTCTCCAGGCAAGAGTACTGGAGTGGGGTGCCATTGCCTTCTCCCAAAACGTTGCTAAGTTTTGCTAAAGAAAACACTTACTTAAATTTCCTGTAGGTTACGATCAGTGGGAGGAAAGGTCAGGAAATTAGGTAGTAGTTAAAAGACTAGGAGGAGGAATGGGAATGAAGGAAAAGAGTTAAGGAGGAGAAAAGAAGAGTAAAAAGTTTTCAGGAAAAACTCATAAAAGAGTAGGTTTTGCCTGTGTGCTGGTTTCTATCAGCAATGCACATGGGAGGAGGGACAAAGGAAAGGGCTCAGGGGCTGCAATTTGCAACCACACAGGAGCAAAGAAAGCCCACAGCTTCTATGCTAAAAAATTGTCAGGAGAAGCCACAGTTTCACAATGGAGCACAGATCCAGAGATCCCAGAGCACAGAGGGACGCCGCTGGCCAGTTCCTGAGCTGCTTCCTCTGGCAACAGCGCGGGTCCCGTGTCTCTCATTCATCATCAGTCTCTGGTTCCCGGCTCCCAGCAGCAGACCCAGGGGAGTCTGGGGTTTGCTTCTGCTCCACTACTTGCTAGCTTTATAACCTTGGGCAGTTCACTTAGTCTCTCTGAGTCAAAGCTATCTTCTATAGACGAGGGTAAGCACACTGGTTTCATATGGCTGTTGTGAGCTTTGAGTAACTGTACCTGGTTCTTAGCAGGTTCTCAATAAATGTTAATTATCTCTACTCCTTATAGTGGTCATAACAGAACTGTGTGAACCTCTGAGTCAGGGGTCATGGGCTAGTGTGTATGTGTGTAAGTTTGCTTTTTTACTGGTGTCTCTCAAAGTGTTTGAAAGACACACAAATCACAACACAGTGGTTGCTTAAGAATATCAGAGCCTTTCAACCAGGAACGATCCCATCCCCACCCCAGCTCCTTTGTACTAGTTGACTTTTTCACTGCCTCGCTTTCTTTTCTCCTCTTCCTCAGCTCCTTGTTTGGTAAAGGGACTTCTTTATCACTTTAACCTTCTTTCCTTCTGCTTCACTCTGGCCATTCTCTATATGATTTATATATGATTTCTATTACTATACGTTTTTGCCCAGATGGGGAGCTGAATGGACAGTGCTGGCACCTAGACTTTCTCGGGTTTCAGGGACAGAAAACTCAGGAGTGGAGAAAATTTGTGATCATTACCAAGGAGGTGAATCCAGTAACAATTATGTAGTCAGAATTAGCTTTAAGCATCTTTTGGATACCATACTTAGCAAAATATTAGTTACATGTGGTGTGTGACATAAAAACCAATTGGGAAAGAAATGTCATGCTTTGAAGCAAGAGCTTGGAGGCAGGAGGCTTGATGGAGAACTTGACCTTTTTTCCTATTGTTTTTCCCAGGTAAGAAAAGGATATACACAAGACACAGGAAGGGGCCCTTGATGATCTTTTGGGGCATAAAAGTAATTTTGCCCCTTTTGTTTTCATAAAGAAAGATTTATCGGTAATACTCAAAATGCAGAGAAATTTCAAAGGAGAAGAATATGGTAGTTTTATTTCTCAACTTTTGAAATAAAGCACATGGGAGCATTTTTCATACTTAGTAATAGCTAACATATCTGAATGGTCTAGTAGTTTTCCCTACTTTCTTCAATTTCAGTCTGAATTTGGCAATAAGGAGTTCATGATCTGAGCCACAGTCAGCTCCTGGTCTTGTTTTTTCTGACTGTATACAGCTTCTCCATCTTTGGCTGCAAAGAATATAATCAATCTGATTTCAGTGTTGACCATCTGGTGATGTCCATGTGTAGAGTCTTCTCTTGTGTTGTTGGAAGAGGGTGTTTGCTATGACCAGTGCGTTCTCTTGACAAAACTCTATTAGCCTTTGCCCTGCTTCATTCCGTGCTCCAAGGCCAAATTTGCCTGTTACTCCAGGTGTTTTTTGACTTCCTACTTTTGCATTCCAGTCCCCTATAATGTAAAGGACATCTTTTTTGGGTGTTAGTTCTAAAAGGTCTTGTAGGTCTTCATAGAACCGTGCAAATTTGGCTTCTTCAGCATTATGGTTGGGGCATAGGCCTGGATTGAAAATGAGATGGCTGGATGGCATCATAGACTCTGTGGACATGAGTTTGAGTGAACTCCGGGAGTTGGTGATGGACAGGGAGGCCTGGCGTGCTGTGATTCATGGGGTCACGGAGAGTCGGACACGACTGAGCGACTGAACTGAACTGAACTGAATAGCTAACATGTGTCCCTTGGACTGCAAGGAGATCCAACCAGTCCATTCTAAAGGAGATCAGTCCTGGGTATTCATTGGAAGGACTGATGCTACAGCTGAAACTCCAATACTTTGACCATATCATGCGAAGAGTTAACTCACTGGAAAAGACTCTGATGCTGGAAGGGATTGGGGGCAGAAGGAGAAGGGGGCGACAGAGAATGAGATGGCTGGATGGCATCACCGACTTGATGGACATGAGTTTGAGTGAGCTCTTGGAGTTGGTGATGGACAGGGAGGCCTGGCGTGCTGTGATTCACGGGGTCTCAAAGAGTCGAACACGACTGAGCATCTAAACTGAACTGAACATGTCAGTTAATTTTTCCCTTACCTGATTAGAGAGACATTTACGAAAGCTCAAAATAAAATTAATAATAGCAACTTCCTATATTCTCACCCTTTACTGTACTTGACCAATTATATTATATTCAAAGGCAGTTTCTTCACCCTTTTCACCTGGGATCTCCCTGTCTGAGGTTATCCTCGATCTTAAAGAACATCAGAAGCAACAATGGAGGCAAAGCATGAAAGAGGGCACAGCTGGGGGGTGGTGTCTAAGTTCACATCCCACAGGGATGTAGGCCTGGAACCAGACCTCTGCAAGTATTACCAATGGTAGGCAGAGAGTGGAGGAACTAACATTCACTAAGCACCTATAGTGTTTCAAGTACTGTGCTTAGATTGATAGACATTTCATCTGACCCACATAAGAACCTTAGGAGGGGCACTATTATTATAATCCCCGTGAAGAAAATTGAGACTCAAAAGCATGTCATTTTCTCAACATTATGCAGTTAATAAGCAGTGAGGCTGATATTAAAACATGAGTATTTTTAAAATCCAAAGACTCTGTTCTTAAGAACATGTGATCATAGATCAAAGCCATTTAAAGAAGTTTCTTACTCAATCTGCACTGAACAAAAAGAACTCACCTTGGTTCCCAAACTAGAACCTAGAAAGCTTGTTAGACAGATTGTGGGGTCCCACCCCCAGAGTATCTGATACATTCATCTGGTATGGGGGTCAAGAAGGTGCATTTCTAACAAGTTTCCACTCGACACTGAAGCTTCAGGCCTAAACCAAACCAAAGGGTGAAGGGAAGCTGTCACCCCTATTCTGTGTCCCCCAGCTGTTCAGTAACTAAGTGAATCAGTTAGGATTAGTCTGGGATGCATGAAACAAACGACCCAAATCAGAGTGGCCTAAACAAGTAACAGAGTAAGTCTGGACACACACAGCCCAGAACAGGCTCAGTAGCTCCGCAGCCCTCAGAGGCCTGGGCTTGGTCTCCATGCATTCAAACATGGCTTCCATCCTCAGGGTTCAAGAGGCACCTGCAGACGTTCATAGAGTCAAGCAGCATGAAGATGGAAAGACCAACTGAGCAGCCTCTTTGAAGAGCTTTTCTCTGATACTTCCCTAATGAATTCTGACTTATGCTTGACCACAGTTATTACCATGGGGGCTAGGAAATGTGGATTTCTAGCTGGGTACATTGTCACCCCGAGAGTATGAAGACAATTTTACTAAGAAGGGGAGAATGGATATTAGGCTGCCAAATATGTCCTTTGCTCATCCAACCCCTTGACAATTCTGTTGCTTTGTCCTGATAACTTCAATGTTCTTTTGCATGTGAAGATCTGGTTTCCCCATCTGTGGAAGAGACAATGTTTCCCCACTGAATGGTCTTGACAGTCTTGTCAAAAATCAAGCATTCATAAATGCTTGACTCTGTGGACTCTCAATTCAATTCCAATGCTCTGTAACAGTGTGACTTTCAGCAGGTACTTCTGGTTGTAAATCCAAGGTAAATTTTTGAGCTGGAATTAGATTCAGTCTTCTTGGTCCTTTACCAATGCTCTCTTTTAGTGTAAGGACTATTGTGAACCCCTCTGACTTATGCAGTAGTTTCCAGGGATTGAATGAGACATCTAGCTGATCTTTTTACCTTTAACACTGAGCAAAGTAAGCAAACCAATAGAAAGACAAAGACTCTAATAACTAAAATTTATTCATCACTGTATATCTCAGGCTCTAAAATAAACTCCATTGTTTGCCTCTTAGTGTTCAATCTGTTTACGTTTAGCAATAGAAAGAACATGCTGCTGCTGCTGCTGCTAAGTCACCTCAGTCGTGTCCGACTCCGTGTGACCCCATAGACGGAAGCCCACCAGGCTCCCCCGTCCCTGGGATTCTCCAGGCAAGAACACTGGAGTGGGTTGCCATTTCCTTCTCCAAGAAAGAACATAGATCTCCAGCAAATTTTTAGATGCCGATTATGTGTATGAGTAGCTAAAAGTGATTTGATGCATACTGAGATTGTCTCAAAAATGTTCTGGTTCTTTTTTCATTGTTTAAATGCAACAGTGGATCCCTTGATGTCAAGTTTATTTGAAATAAGTAATGTGCCCTTGGTAGGAGTATTCATTTCTGCAAATGCTCAGAAATTATGCTTGACATGCCAAGCCGAAATCATGAGTTTTTGTGAATGAGTTTTTGTTTTCCAGTCTGTTTGGAAGTCTGCTTTAATGCCACAAAATCACAAACAGCTTGTTTAACTTGGAAAGTCTTTCCTAATCACCATGAAACCTAGTAATTGAGAATTTTGTTAAACAATTTGGTTCTAGTTTATTTTATTACAGAAGATTTCCCCCTTAACACACACATACACACTTGTATTTAAGCAATCGTTAATTTTAATCCCCTTACTGAATTGTTGCGCATTGACTGGGAACCTCAGAGAATGTAAGAAAAGACTACAAGCTGGTGAAGAGATGTGTTGTTTTGAGTAGAATCAAACATAATGACAAACGGGCTTCTGTTGTCATTGTTATAGGAGGGACGCATGGATTTCTGGCCTATTACATAACTAAAGACTTCCTTTTGCTTGTAAATGTCAAGATCAAACTGAGGTCAGTTTTAAATAGCTGAAGGAGTACTAATAAATGTGACTTTCTTGTCTAAAAAAAAGCAAAATCCTTTCTCCCTTATAAGTCTTGGTTCTGCTGATAAGTCAGGTGACTTTTTTGCATGGGCATAACCTTCATTTTCTTCTTAAGACTGTCTCAGTGATGGCAAGCTAACTTTCACTTTGCTTAATCTCTACAAGGAAATTAGTAAATTAGGAGTATACTTTTGTTTAATTATTCATTTATTCATTCAATAAAATATTTGTTGAATTCTTAACTGTGAGCTAAGCACTCTGCAAGGTACTCCTATATTTGTTAGCCTCCTGTATTTCTCCCACTGGTCCTGGAAATGTGTATTCCCATTTTGCAAATGATGAGAACCCTTTTGTGGGATTGCAGCCCACTTGTATGCTTTTTCTAGACATTCTCCCTTGACGACTTGCCTTCAGAGCACACAACCTATCAAAAAGAACCAACCAAGTCTTCCTCCTGATCCCATGTCTGAACTTCCAACTGCCTACTGATAGGTCCACCAAGGCTCTAAGAGGCAACTCAAGCTCTACCTGTCTATTAGCTTCCTGTCCCAAATCTGTTCTCTCTCTCACATCCCCTAAGCCAAGGATAGCTGCCAACAGTTCTCTTGTGGCTATATCAGAAATCTGTGCTGCTTTGATTCTCTCCTCTCCTCACCCCACACATCCAAATGCTAAGTACTATGAATGATGCCTCTCAAAGAGTTCTTCGATCCATCTTCTTTTCTCTATCTCTATCACCACTGCCCTTGTCCAAGCCACCAACTCCAGAAACCTCTCCCTACTTTACTTTCATTATGGTGCTTATTGATGGCTCCTCAACACTATAGCCAGAGGGAAGATCATGCAACACAGACCTCATGTTTTTCCCTACTTAGATCCGAAATTAGCCCCAATTTACTCTCAGGATCAAACATATACTTCTTAACAAATTTTACAATCCTTTGTGGTCTAATCCCCTGTTTGTTTCTCCAGTTTTATATTCTACTACTCCCAGTATATTACTATTACACCACTTTCCATTTCTTAAAAGTAGTATATTCTCCATTACCTGTCTCATCTATCAAAAAAAAAAAAAAAGGCTTTGTTCCTTGTGCACAGTTGTGTTTTCCTCTTTTGTGACCCCGTGAACTGTACCCCACCAGGCTCCTCTGTCTATGGGATTTTCCAGGCAACAATACTGGAGTGGGTAACCATTTCCTACTCCAGGGGATTTTCCCAACCCAGAGATTGAACCCGAGTCTCCTGCATTGACAGGCAGATTCTTTACCACTAGCATCCCCTGGGGAGCCCCTTTTTCCTTATAGTCAAGTTTTAATTAATTCATCCCTTTCCCTCTGCTTCTGCAGAGAATTGCTCTGCTCTGTTCCCATCACCTCCTCTCATTCCCTTTTCTATTATCCAACAAAATTCAACAAATTTCTCCTTTTGGGTCTTCAATTAGAAGGCCACTTACTCCAAAATGTTTTTCTTACTCTTTCAAGTTTGAGTTAGATGTCCTTACTAGGTGTTCTCATAATTCTTCTCCCATTTTACCACCCCTACCTCTGTCAGTTGTAACTATTTGTCTGTATCTTCCACCACACCACATGGAATAGAAGTACAAACAGTGACTTCCCTGAGGTCTCAAATCAAGTGAGAATCTATCCATTTGTCTCTCTGATGTCAAAGCTCATGCTCTTTCCATCAAAACACTCAGAGCTGACCTATAGGCAAAGGGGAGACATTAAAGGGTTTGAAGCGTATTCAGATTTGCCCTCAGAGAGAAAACTCAGAGTCTACTGAGAAGAACAGATTTATTAGAAGACCAAAGTCAGGTATACCAGTGTATAGACTCTTGCAAAAATCCACTTTAGAAATGATAAGTGCCTATTAGTAGTTAAGAGAAGAAATAGACAAGAAATATTTATGAGATGGTTTGGTGATTAATTAAATGGAAAAGTAGTATTCCAGACTGATCCCAACCATTGCCTCAAAAAAAACAAATAAACAAAACCCTAAGGAGGCAATAGACCTGTACTCTGAAAACTATAAGACACTGATGGAAAAAAAAAAAAGACAATACAAACAGATGGAAAGATTTAACATATTGGATTAGAAGAATCTATTATTAAAATGATACTATCAAAGACAATCTACAGATTCAACATTCAGTCAGTTCAGTTGCTCAGTTGTGTCTGACTTTTTGAGACCCCATGGACTGCAGCACGCCAGGCCTTCCTGTCCAACACCAACTCCCACAGTCTACTCAAACTCATGTCCGTTGAGTCAGTGATGCCATCCAACCATCTCATCCTCTGTCATCCCCTTCTCCTCCCGCCTTCAATCTTTCCCAGCATCAAGGTCTTTTCAAATGAGTCAGCTCTTCACATCAGGTGGCCAAAATATTGGAGTTTCAGATTCAGCATCAGTCCTTTCAATGAATATTCGGGACTGATTTCCTTTAGGATGGACTGGATCTCCTTGCAGTCCAAGGGACTTTCAAGAGTCTTCTCCAACACCACAATTCAAAAGCATCAATTCTTTGGTGCTCTGCTTTCTTTATAATCCAACTCTCACATCCATACATTTCTGGAAAAACCATAGCTTTGACTAGACTGATTCAATGCAGTCCCTATCAAATTACCCATGGCATTTATCACAGAACTAGAAAAAATTTTAATTTGTATGGAAACACAAAAGGTCCCCAATAGGCAAAACAATCTTAAGAAAGAAGAACGGAGCTAGAGGATTCATGCTTCCCTCACTTCAGACTATACTTAAAAGCTACAGTAATCAAAACATAAAAACACAAACAGATCAGTGGAACAGGATAGAAAGCTTAGAAATAAACCCATGCACCTATGGTCAAATAATCTATAACAAAGGAAGCAAGAATATATAATGGAGAAAAGACAGTCTCTTGAAGTAGTGGTGCTGGGAAAACTGGACAGATACATGTAAAAGATTATAATTAAAGCATTCTCTAATACCATATACAAAATTAAATGCAAAATAGATTAAAAAGCTAAATGTAAAACGGGATTAATTTCCAAAATATACAAAAGGTCATAGAGCTCAATATCAAAAAAACAAATAACCCAGTCAAAAAAAAAATGAATGAAAGACCTAAGAAGACATTTCTCCAAGGAAGATATGCAGATGGACAATAGGCACATGAAAAAACGGTCAACACTGTTAATGGTTAGAGAAATACAAGTCAAAATTGCAATGAGGTATCACACCAATCAGAATGAGCATTATCAAAAAGTCTGCAAATAATAAATGCTGGAGAGGAGAGGATGTAGAGAAAAGAGAAGCCTCTCAAACTGTTGGTGGGAATGCAAATTGGTACAACCACTATGGAGAACAGAATGAAGGTTCCTTAAAAAACTAAAAACTAAGTTGCCATATGATCCAGTAATCTTATTCCTGGGCATGTATCTGGGAAAAACAAAAACTTTAGTTTGAAAATGTACACGCACCCCCATGTTCATGGCAGCAATATTTCCAACAGCCAATACATGGAAGCAACCTAAATCCCCACTGACAGATGAATGGATAAAGAAGATGTGATAAACACACACACACACACACACACACACACACACACACAGGAACATTACTCAGCCATAGAACAGAATGAAATAATGCCATTTGCAGCAACATGAATGGACCTAGAGATAGTCCTACTAAGTTAAATAAGTTGGGCGGAGAAAAAATATCATGTGATATCACTTATACTTGGAATCTAAAAAAACTTATGCTAATAAACTTATTTTAAAAACAGAAATAAATTCATAGACATTGAAAAGTTATATATTCATATGACCCAGAGGATATATTTAGAGATTAAATGGATCTTAGGAATCTCTGCCTGGATCCCTAACTTTATATTTTAACTATCAATTGACTTTTTGGTGAATATTTGTATTTTCATTCAGACTTTAAATAAATGTTTCTTCACTCCTCAGAGTTCCCTGCTTTGTCTTACCCCAACTTGGGGGTATTACGGTTAAATTTGATCCCTTTCAATTTCAAATGTTGAAGGTCTAACTCCTAGTATCTCAGAACACAACTTTATTTGGCAATATGGTTTTTGCAGATGTAATTAGTTAAAATGAGGACATGTTGGAGTAGGATAGGCTCCTAATCCAATAAGGCTGCATCTTTATAAAAGTGGAAATTTGGACACAAACATACAGGGAGAAATCATGCAAAGATGAAGCTGTAGAGACCAAAGTCATGCTTCTAGAAGCCAAGGAATACCAAAGATTGCCAGAAGCCAGAAAAGAGACATAGAAGAGATGCCTTATCCCAGCCCTTAGAAGGAACTAACCCTACTGACACTTGATTTTGAACTTCTGGCCTCCAAGGCAGTGAGATAATAAATGTATATTTAAGCCACTCAGTCTGTGGTACTCTAACAGCAGCCCCAGCAAACTAAAACAGGGGGTAACCATGCTTCTAAATTATAGACTTGGAAAGTCTATTTTAAGATGTGCGTAAACCTAGGAATGGCTAGAAATAACTTGTTAAAAGCAGAAATGTTAATAAATGTAAAAGTCTATTTTGTCTAGGATGGGGGTAGGATGAGGAATTTGTTGTTTGTTTTTAGCTGTAAAAATGAAGAGAGACCAAACCAGTTCTGTGACCTGAAAATATCTTCAGACACAGGGGTTCTTGCCCATTCCACAGGTAGGACAGGTAATTTTTACAGTGCTTGCCTCAGTTATTTATTGCCAAGGAATTTAGTAGCTTGTAGTACTAGTCCAACTCAGCTTGCAAAACTTTTAGCACAAGGGAAGCCTGTGTTTTTAAATAGTCACTCTTCTCTGGAGCGTGAGTTCTGCAAGGGTTGCCAAGACTCAATTTGTTTTTGAGTGGTTTTTGAGTGACACTGGAAACCTCTTCTACAATATTAATTGCTGTGTATGTGGGTGTGGATTGTGGAGGAGATGATCTAAGAGAATCAACAAGAGGAGATAAACATAACAATTCACATTACTTAATGAGGTGGTTTTAATAATTGTCCTCTATGAAGGATTGGGTAGACGGTGAAAGAAAGAGAAGTTTTGAATATACTTGTGGCTTAAACATATGGATGGCTGGTTCCATTTATTAAGAAGAGGGAAGTCCTGGGAAGCTATAGAGTATGAGGAGTTAATTTTGAATATATTCATCCTTTCTTAAAATTTATTTTATTGAAGTATAGTTGATTTACAATCTTGTGTTAATTTCTGCTATACAATATGATTCAGATATATATGTATATTCTTTCCATATTCCTTTCCATTATAGTATTCCAGGATATTGAACATAGTCCCCTATGCAATACGGAAGGACCTTATTGTTTGTCCATTCTATACATAATACTTTGCATCTGCTAGTCCCAAACTCTCAATCCATCCCTCCCTCACCCCTTCTCCCCTGTGGCCGCCACAGGTCTGTCTCTTGTCTGTGAGTCTGTTTCTGACCTGTAGATAAGTACACTTGTGTCATATCTTAGATTCCACATATAAGTGATGTTACACGGTGTCTGTCTTTCTCTTTCTGACTTAGTGTAATTATCTCTAGATGCATCCATGTTGCTGCAAATGGCATTATTTCATTCTTTTTCTATGAAGGCATTAATTGTTGGTTGCCCAGTAACTATTCAAGTGACAATATTAAGTAGGTTGTTGGATATATAAGCTAAGTGGTATATGTAGAAAAATTGGGAGCCATAAACAGGTGTACGACTAGTATTTCAACCATGGCACCTAATGAGATCTGCTAGGACTTTCAGGTTTTGATATTTAGAGGAGTGGAAGAAAATGAAAATCTAACCAAGGGAACTAAGAATCAGGAAGAAATCCGGAGACTCGTGTTCTGGAAGCAGTAAGAAGACAGTGTTTCATGAGGCATGGCATCCTCAAATGTGTAACATTTTACTGGGCAATTGAAAAAGATGGCCCAAAATGTGTCCATTGCATTTGGAAAAATAAGACTCATAGGCAACCGAGGCTCAATCAGTTTTAGTAGAGTAGTGGGGGCAGGGGGCAGAGCGAAGGACAGAGACTGGGGGAGGGGAATACTCCAGGGTAGCCCTCTTCACAGCCGCGGGGAATCGTCTCCCTGTAGCGTAACAGGGCGGAGAAGGCAATGGCAAGCCACTCCAGTACTCTTGCCTAGAAAATCCCATGGATGGAGGAGCCTGGTGGGCTGCAGTCCGTGGGGTCGCTAAGGGTCGGACATGATTGAGCGACTTCACTTTCACTTTTCACTTTCACATATTGGAGAAGGAAATGGCAACCCACTCCAGTGTTCTTGCCTGGAGAATCCCAGGGACGGGGGAGCCTGGTGGGCTTCCGTCTAGGGGGTCACACAGAGTCGGACACGACTGGAGTGACTTAGCAGCAGCAGCAGCAGCATAACAGGGAGAGAGGGTAGGAGAGAGAGGGAGGGGGGAGGGGATTCTGGGAATCTAATTTAAGCCTCAGAATTTAAGGGTGCCTCTACTTTTCAGCTAAATGAACCAATTAATTGTCTTTTTAATGGAAACCAATTTGCATTAGTTTTCTGTAATGTAACTGAAATGGTCTTGACAAATAGAGGAATTAGTGATACACCCAAAACTAAAAATAGCAGACCCCCTACCAAAGGCATGCCTTCTACCCTTTTTCTTGACTATGACCATAGAAGAAAAGGACAAAGAGGGCTCCCAGGGGTTACAAACAGAATCAAACAGACCAGAAACCTCTACCTCCACTCATTGCATCACCAGGATAGGCCTTATTATTGCTGACTGAGAGAATGTGATGCTTGCAATGGCCTATGACAACTGTAAATTATTTCCCTTCCCCCATCCTTTGAAGGAGAATAATTCTGTGATTATCCTGTTTTCCCTGTATTTTAGACATATTAGGGAGGGTACATTAAAAATTGTCTCATGTCTGTATCATGATGAGGCTCATCTGGATTTGATTCAGAGAGATATACACAAAATGTGAAGCCAGATGTAGGAACTTGATATGACTTTAGTTATCTCCTTTTGAGAGGGAAAGTGCATTTTGGATTAATGTAGAATAGACACATGGTATTAGGCAGGAATATTTGGGAAAAAGCAAATCCTTATGAGCATTAGGATGTAATTGTGCTGAACACAGAGGGTGAATTTTAATTGGCTTCTGTTTTATGTTTATCTTTTCTGGAGAATAGTTTCTTCGGGCTCCAATCTTTTAATAATCCTGGGACCGTCAACCATAATATTCCTTAGAAGGAATGGGATTGAAGCACATGACCTCAGTTCAGTTCAGTTCAGTTGCTCAGTCGTGTCCGACTCTTTGCGACCCCATGAATCACAGCACGCCAGGCCTCCCTGTCCATCACCAACTCCTGGAGTTCACTCAAACTCATGTTCATCAAGTCGGTGATGCTATCCAGCCATCTCATTCTCTGTCGTCCCCTTCTCTTCCCGCCCCCAATCCTTCCCAGCATCAGAGTCTTTTCCAGTGAGTCAACTCATCGCATGAGGTGGCCAAAGTAGTGGAGTTTCAGCTTTAGCATCAGTCCTTCCAATAAACATCCAGGACTGATCTCCTTTAGATGATGACCTAGGTCCAATCAATTATGATATCCCATTTTCCTGACCATAAAGATCAACCCAGGAGTGGCCATATGAACAAAGGTGGGGCAAATACAGTTCTTTTCCAACTTGTTATTGGAGGACACACTGTTTTACTATTGAAGACCCGAACCTGGAAGGTGACAGGTAGCATCTTCCCCAATGTGTGAAGAAGGCTTGTCTGCACTGGGAAATCATGAAGCCAACACATAGGAACAGTACCAAGATGCAGAGGTAAAAAGAGAATACTATGATTTCTTTGCAGTCTGTGGAATCTAGTTGTGAGTGAACTAGAAATCTACTTCTGATTCCCCAGTTATATAAGCCAATATTTTTTTTTTCTTCAGAAAATAAAAAAGAGTGAGAAGACTGTAAGGAAGTTACAACAGTGTGGGTAGACAATCATTTTAAGAAATTTGAGTGGGAAAAGTAGCATAGAAATGGGATGATGATTAGAGGAGGAGGTGGGGGAGAGTTCAACAGACAGCTTTTGTTTATCGCAATTACTATGACATGTTTATATGCTGAGCAGAATCATCCAGAAAGGGTAAGAGAGAGAAAGAGAATGCAGAAATGGAAGGGAACTGGGGGGCTGTGGAAATTACAGGAGCAAAGGCTTTTGACAGATTAGAGAAGATGAGATTCAAAGCCAAATGAAAGGACTGGCCTTTGATATAAGAAAGCTTCTCCATTTGTTAAGTAAGGGTGCTTTTTCCTTCAACAGAAACCCAATTAAAGTAATATGTTAAGACCAGCTATCATCGTACATAAGAGTAAGTCCAGCAATGGAGCAGTTCCAGCATTTGCTAATTCAACAGCTCAAGAATGTCAACAAGAACACAGGTGTTACCCATCCTTTGCTCTCCCATCCTCAGTGTTGACTATCTTACACAGTAACTGCAACAATCCCAAGCATTATATACAGTCAGAACATCCTACAAAAAAGAGATGTTCTTCCTTCTGTATATCTTTTTAAAAATCTGGTAAAGAGTCTTTTCCTCAAGGCTCCAGGGGCCTCTACTGGCTTGCAGGCTCATGCCTAAAATAATCTTTTGTTGGGAATGGAGCCCAACAGGGCTGGCTGAGCAACAGTGATTCATTTGCTGGAAATGGACAAGACCAAGCTTCCCTAAACACATGGCTGCTGGCTAACCCAAATTGGGTGTCTGGTAGAAAGGGATAAATGGGGAAACGGTCATTGGGAAAGAGATTAGTAGAGTCTGCTGCAGGAAGGTTTATATATTGGCTGATGAGAAAGTGAGGGAATAGCCATCTGGCAGCCTCTGTTTTTTTCAGTGAATTATTGATGAGGTGATCATTTGGGATGAAGGTGGAATTTTGATGAGAAAGAAAGTATGAAATGATATTTGAGGAAAGAGTGGAGAATAATAAATAGTTTTCTCAGAGAGGAAGAATATCTATTTCCCAATAGGAAAATATAGTTATTTCGATGTTAGAGGAATATTGAGTACCTATGTGAACTTTGAGTTCATTCATGTAAAATTAAACCAATCCAATTTTTTTTTTCCTAATAACATTCAGTGAAATGGACATAATGATGACAATTTTCTTAACCACTGAGAGCTAACCAGAAAGTCATTTTCTTTTAAAGGAGGTGAAATTCACATAAATACATTAATCACTTTTAAATGGATACAGTTCAGTGGCATTTAGTGTGTTCACAATGTTGTATAACTACAACCTGTCTTGAGTTTCAACATTTTTCTCCATCCCAGAAGAAGAATTACTTCCTACCCTACCCATTAAGTAATGATTCCCCGTAATCCCTTCTACCCATCCTCTGACAACCAACCACTAATCTGCTTCTGTCTCTATAGGCTTATCTATTCTGGGTATTTCCTACAAAATGAATCACACAACATGTTGTCTTTTGTGTCTGGTTTCCTCCTGTTAGCAAAATCTTTTCAATATTCATTCAAGTTGTAGCAACTATCAATAATGCATTCCTTTTTATGATTGAATAATATTTTTCATTGTATATATACGACACAATTTCTTTATTCATTTGTTAGCAGATATTTGGTTTCTACCTTTTAGCTATTAAAAATAATGCTTCTATGAACATCTGTATACAAGTTTATGTGTGGATGCATACTTTCATTTCTTTTCGGTACATACATACCCTAGGAGTGAAATTGTTGGACCATATAATCCGTATAATAGTAATTCTATTTTTAGCTCTTTGATGAATCACAAAACTGTTTCCCACAACATCTATACCATCAACATACAAGGATTCTTATTTCTCTACATCTTTACCAGTACTTTCTATTTTTTAAATCACAGACCTACACGCATGCTATATTTGAAACAGATAAGCAGCAAGGAACTTCCATACAGAGAACTCTGCCCAATATCCTGTAATAACCTAAACGGGAAAAGAACTTGAAAAAGAATAGATACGTGTGTATGTATAACTGAATCTCTTTGCTGTACACCTGAAACTAACACAACATTGTTGATCAAATGCTCCAATATAAATTTTTTAAAAATGGCCATAATAGTGGCTGTGAAGTGAAATCTCATTGTGGTTTTTATCTGCATTTCCTTAATTAGTGACTGATTATGTTGAGATTTTTCAAATTAGGAAGTGCCCAATTTTATTCACACAATCATTAATCACAACTGCAAAGGCAGATTTATAGTGCCACATATCAATAACAAAATGGGAAGGAAATGAAATATTAGAGACATCTTGTAAAACTTGACTCACTGGAAAAGAGTCTGATGCTAGGAAGGATTGGGGATGGGAGGAGACGGGGACGACAGAGAATGAGATGGCTGGATGGCATTACCAGCTGGATGGCATCACCAACTCGATGGACACGAGTTTGAGTGAACTCCGGGAGCTGGTGATGGACAGGGAGGCCTGGCGTGCTATGATTCATGGGGTCGCAAAGAGTCGGACACGACTGAGCGACTGAACTGAACTGAACTGTAAAACTGCAAAGAAATACACACTAGGCTAAACATCTCCGGTTAAACCATGGTTTCACAACAGGTTGTTTCATTTCTTTCATTTTCACAATAAGTTATTCCTTATAGTTATTTTTTCTCTTTTCGAGCTAATTCAGATATGGCTTTGTGTACAAGAATTTTTTTCTTGGTCTCTGGTTTAATTCTGTTGAAAACTACCTTGCTCTGGGGAATACCCATAAACAGTAGTGTCATTTGCCTTCTCACACTGCATCTGATCAATGTAAATGACCTATTTTTCCATGCACAGCTGGACTACTTTGGTGATTTGCTGACCTCTGCAGTGTCCTCAGATCAACTGGACACTGTTGTCCGTGTGGATGGGCATGAGTAGATGTTGTACTCTGCTACAGTTCCTTGGAGAAATGCTATGATTTTCTTGTGCTCATGCTAACATCTACCTGGTACTAGGCATACTTTTAAACATCTTTTCTTGTGTCTGTTGGCTATCTGTGTATCATCTTTGGAGAAATGTCTGTTGAAGTCCTTGGCCCATTTTTAATTGCGCCATTTGTATTTTTGTTGTTGGGTTGTAAGAGTTCTTTATATTGTACATTCTTCATACTAAATCTGTGTCAGACATATGATTTGTAAATATTTTTTCTCATGCTATAGGTTATCTTTTCACTTTCTTGACAATGCCCTTTCCTGCACAAAAAAATGTTTAATTCTGATGAAGTCCAATTTAACTATTTTGTATGTTGTTGCTCCTGCTTTCAGTATCAAATAATCCATTTTCAAATCCAACATCTTGAAGATTTTCTCCTGATTTCTTCTGAAAGTTTTATAGCTTTCCTCTTATATTTAGATCCATGTTTAGTCACCTTTTGTTTATGGAGTGAGGAAGGGGTGGGGTTTCATCTTTTTTGCGTGTGTCTATACAGTTGTCCCAGCACCATTTGTGAAGAAACTCTTCTTTACCTATGATACGGTCTTTGCACTCCTGTTGAAAACCAACTGGCTGTAGATGTTTGGGTTTATTTCTGAATTCTCAATTCTATTCCATTTTTCTATTTATGTATCTTTATACCAACATTGACACTGTTTTTAATTACTATAGCTCCGTAGTACATTTTGAAATTGGGAAGTGTGAGTCCTCCAATTTGTTTTTTATTATTAATCAATTGTTTTGGCTATTCTGGGTCCTTGAGATTCCATATGAATTTGACGACTGGCTCTTCCATTTTTGCAAAGAAAGCTATTAAATTTTAGTAGGGATTGCATTGACTCTGTAGTTAGTTTTGGGGAGTTTTTTCATCCTAACAATATTAGATTTTGCAACATGCAAACATAAGATATTTTCATTTAGGTTTTCTTTAATTTCTTTCAGCAATGTTGTGTAATTTTCAGTGTATCACGCTTTCACCTACTCAATAAAAAATTTATTTCTTGGTAGCTTATTCTTCTGGATACCATTGTGAATGGAACTGTTGTATTTCTTTTTTGGATTGCTCATTGCTGGTTGTATTAATTATGCCTTTAAAAAAAATTCAGATGATTTAATATCCAGGGCCTTGCTGACCCTGGAGGGACTGCCCCCACCCTCACAATGCTTGCCAATCAATTCCTAGAAATAGTGAAAGACTTCTCTGTAAATGTGCCTTTCATATACAACTGATCAATCCAAACACAGGGCCACTATTCCTCTGCTCTAATCACCCAGGTACAGGTACCATACAAGTAGGGACAACCTCAGTGTTCCGGAGCCCACTGAAATTATCCAAACTAGGTAATCCTAACCCTGATTATCTTTACTCAAGTGTTCCTTCCCATGGAAACTACAATACATGTTCTTGTCCACATTTTCCCCTTGCTTCCTCTACTCCTGACTGACCCTTTAATTCATATATGTCCCCTCCATATCATTACCCACCTCATGGTGTGTCATGCCCCTCCTCTTGGGGACTATAACCAACTATCTTTCCAATGGTGATCAATTCTAGATCTGTTAACCTCACTACACCTGAATAATAATTAGTCTACATTTTAAAACATAGATGCATTACAACCCAAATTAATTTTTATATGTTTATCTTATATCCTGAAACTCTACTAGATTCATTTATTAGCTCAAGTAGTTTTTCTTGAGGATTATTTGAAATTTTCTATATACAGAATCATGTCATCTTCATATGGAAATAATTTTATTTCTAATTTCCAGTTTAGATATTTTTTTCTTTTTCTGGCTTATTTGGTCTGAGTAGAACTCTCAGTACAAAGTTGAATAAGCAGTGGAGAAAGCAGGCATTCTTATCTTGTTCTTGATCTTAAGGGGAAAGCTTTCCATTTTTCAACACTGAATATGATGTTGCTGCTGCTGCTGCTGCTAAGTCGCATCAGTCGTGTCCGACTCCGTGTGACCCCATAGACGGCAGCCCACCAGGCTCCTCTGTCCCTGGGATTCTCCAGGCAAGAACACTGGAGTGGGTTGCCATTTCCTTCTCCAATGAATGAAAAGTGAAAGTGAAGTCGCTCAGTCGTGTCCGACTCTTAGCGACCCCATGGACTGTAGCCTACAGGCTCCTCCGTCCATGGGATTTCCCAGGCAAAAGTACTGGAATGGGGTGCCATTGACTTCTCTGAATATGATGTTGCTGCTACTACTGCTAAGTCACTTCAGTCATGTCCGACTCTTGTGTGACCCCACAGATGGAAGCCCACCAGGCTCCCCCTTCCCTGGGATTCTCCAGGCAAGAACACTGGAGTGGGTTGCCATTTCCTTCTCCAATGTGTGAAAGTGAAAAGTGAAAGTGAAGTCACTCAGTCGTGTCTGACCCTTAGCGACCCCACGGACTGCAGCCTACCAGGCTCCTCCATCCATGGGATTTTCTAGGCAAGAGTACTGGAGTGGCTTGCCATTGCCTTCTCCGGAATATGATGCTAGTTGTGGGTTTTTTCATAAACACTCTTTATCACATTAAGAAGGCTTTCTTCTATTCCTAGTTTGCTGAGTGCTTCTATCATATCATGAATTCTGTCAAATAATTTTCTGCATCTACTGAGATGAGCATATTGTCTTTTTTCTTTATTCTATTAATGTGTTGCTGCTGCTGCTAAGTCACTTCAGTCGTGTCCAACTCTGTGTGACCCCATAGACGGAAGCCCACCAGGCTCCCCTGTCCCTGGGATTCTCCAGGCAAGAACACTGGAGTGGGTTGCCATTTCCTTCTCCAATGTGTGAAAGTGAAAAGTGAAAGTGAAGTCGCTCAGTCGTGTCCGACCTTTAGCGACCCCACGGACTGCAGCCTACCAGGCTCCTCCATCCATGGGATTTTCTAGGCAAGAGTACTGGAGTGGCTTGCCATTGCCTTCTCCGATTAATGTGTTATGTTATAGTAATTGTGGGTTTTTTAATGTTGGTCTGCCCTAGCATCCTTGTGATAAATTCCACTTTTTCATGATGCATACTCTTTGTAATGAATATCCTTTTGGATCCAGTTTGCTACTATTTTGCTGAGGAGTTTTGCATCTATATTCTTAGGTAATATGGGTTTATACTTTTTTTAAAAACAGTTTCTTTGTGTGACTTTGATTAGTCTCCTTTTATGTTTTTTAAATGAGTTTGTGTGAAATTAGTGTTTACTGTTCTTAAAATGGTTGATGAATTCACAGTGAAGCCATGTGATCTTGGACTTGGTTGAAAGATGTTGATTAAAGATTCAATCTCTTTACTTGCTACAGGTCTATTGAGATTTTCAAATTTTCTTGAATCAGTTTTGGCAATTTATGTCTTCCTAGGAATTTGTTCATTTCATCTAGATAATACAGTTGGTTTGCATCCAATTATTCATAGTATTCACTCATAATCTTTCAAATTTCTTTAAGGCTGGTAGTAATATCCCTAGTTTTACTTGTTTCTAGTTATTTTTTTCTTTTCTTTATTTTTTGATAATATAATTAACGATTTGTCAACTTTGTTGATCACTTCCAAGAACCAACTTTTTGGTTTCATTGATGCTTTTGTATTCTGTTTTATCTCTGACTTAATATTTATTATTTCCTCCTATTGACTCTAGGTTTAGTTTTCTCTTTTTCTTCAAAGTCTAGTTTCAAGGTATGAAGTTAGGTTGCTGATTTGACAGTTCTCCTTTTTTAGTGTACACGTTTTGTCTATAGGTTTCCCTCTGGCACTGTCTTCACTGCATCCTCTGTCTCAGTATGTTGTTCTTGTGTTTTTCTTTTTATCTCCAGATATTTAATTTCCCTTGTGATTTTTTTTCTTTGACCCATTGATTCTGTAAGAATGTGCAGCAGCAGCAGCAGTTTTCCTTTTGTCATTAACTTCTAGATTTATTCCATTGTGATTGGAGAAGGTACTTTGTATAATTTCAATCCTTTTAAACTTATTTAGAATTATTTTGTGACCTAATATATATGGTCTATCCTGGAGAATGTGCCCTGAGCACTTGAGAAGACTGTGTATTCTATTGTTGAATGGACCATCCTGAATATATCTGTTAGATCTACCTCATTTGTAGAATTGTTGATCCATTCTATCTGTTCTTGATCTTTTGCATACATTTTCTACCCATTATTAAAAGTAGGATATTGAAGTCTCTACTCTATGACTATTTATTACTATTTATTTCTCCCTTAAATTCTGTTAAGGGTTGTTTCATATATGGGGGGTCTGTTGCTTGATATATATTTATAATTTTGATAAATTAACCCTTTCATCAATATATTATATCCCTGTATTCTGTAAACATTTGACTTGGCATCTATTTGATGTTCTCTGCTATTAGTATAGCCATGCCAGCTCTCTTTTGGCTACTATGTGCACGGAATATCTTTTTTATCCTTTCATTGTTTCTTTCTTAGAGGTGGAAGTTATAAGTGGTGTACACTTGGATCACATTTCTTAATTCATTTTTCTAGTCACTGTCTTTTATTTGCTGGGTCTAATCCATTTACTTTTAAAATACTACTGATAATAAAGGACATAATTCTGCCATTTTGCTCTTTGTTTTCACTGTATTTTACATCTATTTGTTGCTCACTTCCTCCATGCTGCTTTCTTTTGTGCTCTATTTTTGTGTACCATTTTAATTCCCTTTTCCTTTTCTGCATCTTCTTTAGTTATTTGCTCCTATAATGTGTATGTCGGTATACTGGGTAGCTTTCCATAGTGTCCATAAATCTCTTAGGCTCTGATCACTTCTCTGTATTCCTTTTTCTTCCTGCTCCTTACATCAGGTAATTTCAGTTGTCCTGTCTTCAAGTTTTCTTGATTCTGTCATCTTCCAGCTTGTATCTGCTATTGAACCATTTCAGTAATTTTTTTCAACTATTTTGTTTCCTAACTTCAGAATTTCTACTTAGTTTCTTTTTGTAATTTTTAATCCATTCATATATTTTCTACCTGTATATGTATCATTCTTCTTATTTCCTTTACTTCTTTGTCCATGGTTTCTTTCAGCTCTTTGAGGATATTAAAGACACTTATTTTAAAGTATTCATTCATTAAGTCCGAAAGTTCAATGTCTAGGCTTCTTCATGGATAGTTTTTATCAATTAATTTTTTTCCAATAAATGAGCCATACTTTACTTTGTGATCTTTGTACTTGTTTGTTGAGAACTAGACGTTTTGAATATTATAATACAGTAACTCTGGAAATCAGATACTTTCTCCCTCTGTATACAATTCTTCCCTTCTCTACAGTTTGTTTAGTTACTTTTACAAACCAACTTTGCAGAGACTATAATTTTTGTCTTGTGTGGTTACTAAAGTCTCCTATTTCATTGTCTCTTCAGTTAGCCAATGACCTTACAGAGATTTCCTTGAATGCCAGCATCTTTGTTCATCAAGCTTTCCTGGACACTAAAAGTATTCTACTAGAATCCAGAGCTAATAAATAGTTGGTTCTGACAGTTCTTGCCAGCTCAAAATATTTAAGTGGAAGAACCAATTCCTGGAGCTTCTTAATCTGCCATCATTGTAAAGTACATGTCATTTTGACTTTCATCTTGAATATTAATATGAAATGTATCAATATACTTTCTTCACTGCATCAATAAGCTGCGCAATGAATACAGTTTATCTTCCTTTGAATTTTAATAATATTGCATTACCTTTATGATGATCTATTGAATACTGAGGTATAAAAGTTGAATATTTTATGGATTTACATAGCCTCAAATGTATAGTATGAAAGTTGTTCCTTTGTTTTACATAATTCTTATGACAAATGTTGTTCATGCTTTTAAAATCATCTCCTCCCCCTAAATTTGTTAGAATCAGGCAGAGGGGAAGGGGCTGACTCTTCAAAATCAAAGGAAGACTATTAGCCTCCCAACATCATGTGAACCATATGTTCCAGCACAGATAGCTAGTTAGGAAATACAGAAATTGATTATTTAAAGAATAATGCATTTCTACTCTCTCTTTATAAGCAGATATATGATACTAAGTTGGACTGAGCTTTTATCTTTATCCTCTTTCAAACGAGTAACTGTAAAACTAAGCAGTTCCTATGAAAAAAGAAAAAACAAAAGCAATAAAAAGGAAGTAGTGCCCAAGGCCCCTAGAGTTTTTAAATTCAATTGGGATATCTTGCAGCTACTAACTTAAGTTTCCTCTTTCTTTGATACCTTGTTTTCTATCCTATAATTTGAATTTGAATTTAAGCAGCATTCTTAAGAGCTTCCTGAATTGAAAATTAAATTTTGAAAAGTTCTAAAACTCCAGTCAAAACAATGGAGTGAATTCAAAATGGTAGCTATTATCTTGTAACTCATTAACAGAGTATATTCTTTTATTCAGTACTTTAAAAATACTTAGATATATAATTATCTTATTTCATTTTTTCTGTTCTTTCCTTTTGGATTATCAGTCTTATCTAATAGGTCATTTTCAAAATGGCTGGGGCAATATCAGTAGTCTTATGCTAATAAACAGTTTCATCTTTATATAATGCAGTCCAACGTTAGTTCTTGCCTCAGTGTATCCACATGAGGCAGAGATAATAAGATCCCTTTATCCTGCTTTTGTGAGATTATGAAACATATGACAATGAAAACATCATTTAAAAAGTAAATAAATGGAAATGTTTTTAGCAAATATTATTTCTGGCCAATTTGACTGAATTTTGTTATAAGTTTTGACAGAATTCTCCCCATCCATCCTTCTGGGAAATTTACAACCTAGTTAGAATACACATGACTGGAGAACTACCCTGTGAAAACACAGCAAAGTGCCATAGTAAAATTTTATTATGGGCTCATAGGTCATAACATCAGAGGGTTGTGGGGTCAGGCCTAAAATATAGATATTGTGATTCCATGTCAAGATTTCTTAGAGATAAGATGAATCTGAGCTAAACATATTTGAGCCAAAGGGATATTCAGACAGAAATTTATTATAAGAGGAGAGTAAAGAGATGGGGTTGGTGTGTGTATAAAAACAGACTGAGATGGCAGGACAGACTTTTCTCAAGTCTTAGGAAAAGGGAAAATAAATTTCCTTCAGGTAAATAAGTGAACACACAGAGAAAAAGTGCCGAAAGCCACATGATCGGTGGAAAATCATAAATCTCATCTTTGAAGGCAGTCTCAGAGTTAGGGTTTGGATATACTATAGAATCCAAAGTGGGAAACAGACCAGTGTGGATCCCAATCCAACCAGTTCTTATTAGCTCTGGGAAAGCCCCTAAAAGCACCTAACTTCCAATCTTTAAAATAGTCACAACAACAACAACAAAATAAACAAAATGTGTAGTATGCTGTAGCTACCAAACAAATGTTAGTTGCTATTTTTCCATAGATCTTACTCACTTATGGTCATGATTATGCAATTTTGGAATCAGACAATTTATCAGCAGAATGCTTATGGTAGCAAATAAGAGAAAATTCAAAGTCCAATCAATAAGGAAACTTATAAACTCAATAAGGGTAAGTCCCAAGGTAGGAGATCCTTCAAAATTAGCTGAAAAAACATTTCAATAGTGTCAACAGACCCAGCTTTGTTCTGTTGTCCACACTTTCATCCAGAGAGTGGCTTGGTCATATAACTGGTGTCCTGGATGTTTGTAGGATGGCTGTGGTAGCATTCATGTCTGTGGATAAGAGAAAGTGTTTCTCTAAATCATCAAAGTTCCTCTTGGCCAGCATGGGTGGTGCAAACTAGGTCATATTTCCTACACATTAACTGTTGCCAGAGAAGATTCGGGATCTGGTTGGTTTAGGCCTTGATTCCTAAACCAATGGGAGGAAAATGGATGGAAGGAAAGAGAATGGGATTGTCATGATTATCAGGCCCCATTTCTGGGGTTAGACTCTAGGGAGTCACACCTAATGTCCACTATTGAACACTTGGGTTCCAATATTTACTATCTATGTCCTTAGACAAGTTATGCAACCTTATTAAACTTCCTTATCTATAAAATGAGTGTGAAGGTGAACTGAAATACATATGAAAACAAAAGGTTCTCAGAATATCTGATATGTGCTAAGTACCCGGTAAGTATTAAGTAGTACTAATATTATTATTCATCTATACACTTTCACATTATGGAATAGTTTTTAAATCATCTGCTTTTCTGAGTAAATTGTGAAAATACACACAATATCACCTTTATTTTTTACCTCCAAAGCTTACATATAATAAAGATCCAACATATTTCTTTAGCAATGAGTGAATACATGAATATCTGTTGAGTGAAGCTGAAACTGCAGTACTTTGGCCACCTCATGCGACGGGTTGACTCACTGGAAAAGACTCTGATGCTGGGAAGGGTTGGGGGCGGGAGGAGAAGGGGACGACCGAGAATGAGATGGCTGGATGGCATCACCGACTCTGTGGACATGGGTTTGAGTGAACTCCGGGAGTTGGTGATGGACAGGGAGGCCTGCCGTGCTGTGATTCATGGGGTCGCGGAGAGTCGGACACGACTGAGCGACTGAACTGAACTGAACTAAACTGAACAAAGGCCTAAAAACTATAGGAGATAGATTTAAAAGAAAGGTAACCAAATGGTGACTGGATCAATCATTCAGGATATGGGAACAAAATGGGACAGACTGAGAAAGAAAATATTTGATATTAAAAAAATACATCAGACTTAGAGAGGACTTTTCCCTGAAGACTAGAGTGGTTACAGGAAGTGCCAAATATAAATTGAATTTTAGGGTAACCAGCTCATAGAGGCTGTGACATCTTCAGATACTTTATTTTATAATTTGATAAATAATGAATATTTGGATAAAACCTATGTGAATGCTTACTGCAGTCGAGAGGATGTAGAAGAAATAATAATAGGAACTACTGAGTGTTTGATGTATTCCAGGCATTGTTCTAAGTGTTTCTCTTGTGTAAACTCATGTATAAACCTCAAAACAAATGCACGAGATAAGTACTATTCTTTTTATCCTCATTCCTAATTACAAGTGCACGATATATAAGTACTATTCTTTTTATCCTCATTCCTAATTATGTAAGCCCAGAGAGTCTGAGCAACTTGCCCAAACCACAAAGATAGCAAGTAGCAAACAGACTTTTCCCCAAAATCTCAGAGTCCATGTCTTCGGCCATTACACTCTACTATGATAAAATGGAAGGGTGCTCAGAGAAATCAGATTACATTTCCAAACCATCATGCACCCAAGAGTTAGATGTATTAGCATTCATGCAGAGGACCTCAAGCCTCCCAGTCACTCAGAGCTGAAAGGCAAAGACAACAGTTCATGGCACATGTGCTCCCTTTGACCCTCCCTTGTGGATTTCCCTTGTGGCTCAGCTGGTTAAGAATCTGCCTGCAGTGTGGGAGACCTGGGTTCAATCCCTGGGTTGTGAAGATCCCCTGGAGAAGGGAAAGGCTACCCACTCCAGTATTCTTGGGCTACCCTTGTGGCTCAGCTGGTAAAAAATCCTCCTGCAATGTGGGAGACCTGGATTCGATCCCCAGGTTGGGAAGATCCCCTGGAGAAGGGAAAGGCTACCCACTCCATTATTCTGGTGTGGAGAATTCCATGGACTCTATAGTCCATGGGGTCGCAAACAGTTGGACACAACTGAGCAACTTTCACTTTCTGACCCTCCTGTTGTGCTTTCATCATTCCCTGCGTATAACACAATGGCTGCATAGAGAGTCAACTAGACAAATACTTGTTGAGTGAATGTTTGTGTGCATGGATGGATGGATGGATACCAGCATACGTGATGTACTCAACTTATTTCCATGGCAGACTAACCTCTCAATGCCTCTCCATTTGGTAAATGTCTCTAAATATTTGTTGCCCTTTTCAAGATGAGATGGTATGCTTTGCAATAATTCTTGGAATAATATGAAAGAGATACTTAGAGATAGGCCATGCCTCAGAGCCTGAGATCTGGAATGAAAACAAGGTTGTATGTCCCTTTCCAGGGACTCTTTCAGAATTGTTGCTGAGCTAGAGAGAAAATCACAAGGTACTCTGCAGGGAAGCTAAGGGACTAGGAATTATTCAAATACCACTCTCCTCAGGAGAATCTACAAACAGGAAAACACTCACCTTGAGACATTTTATGGTTATGGTTAGCACAGATCTCTCCTGGAGAAGGAAATGCAACCCACTCCAGGATTCTTGCCTGGGAAATCCTATGGATAGAGAAGCCTGGCAGGCTACAGTCCATAGGGTCACAAAGACTAGGGCAGGATTTAGCGACTAAATGACAATAACCAAAGCCCTTGATCATCTGACTTTAACTGGAAATTCCTGCATTTCCCTTCAGCTCCTTCTATCCTGCTGCTGCTGCTGCTAAGTCGCTTCAGTTGTGTCCAGCTGTTTGTGATCCCATGGACTATATCTTACCAGGCTCCTCTGTCCCCGGGATTCTCCAAGCAAGAATACTGGAGTGGGTTGCCAGGCCCTCCTCCAGGAGACCTTCCCAACCCAGGGATCGAACCTGCATCTCCAACTGCTCCTGCACTGCAGGCAGATTCTTTACAGCTGCACTAAAAATTCAAGGGAGGGAGTCAGAATTCCTCCTCTTTCTAGAGAGCTATGGCCTCCTGGAGGGTCACAAAGAGTCGAACATGACTGAGTGACTAAGCACGCATGCATAACTAGCTAGTATTTTGGGGGTTTCCCAGGCACAGAGGTAAAGAATCCGCCTGCCAATGAAGGAGATGTGGGTTCTATCCCTGGATCAGGAAGATCCCCTGGAGTACAAAATGGAAACCCACTTCAGTATTCTTACCTGGAAAATCCCATGGACAGAGGAGCCTGGTGGGAAGGCTACAGTCCATGGGGTCACAGACGGTCGGACGTGACTGAGTAGGTAGCCTCCAAAGAGTTAAGTTTCAAGAACCCTATCTAAACCACAATACAGATTTCAGATTCAGCTGTACAAATAAAATACAATGTTGAAACATAACAAAGATGAGTGTTGAGACTGTTGTACTAGACATCTCTCTGCCTGCTGTAACTGTGTGGTCTCATCTCTTGCCCAGAAAGATCTTTATTATAAAAATAAAACAAAAATTATTTCCTTATCTCCCTTTACTAATCATTTGTCATCTATGAGAATGTTTCAAAAGCCATTTTCATATTTAATAGATATTGACAGAAGGCAATTCATTTGTAAATTGGACTTTAATAAAAGAAGCTTTAAGAAAGTCATTGTACTTCCATACCCTTACAAGCACATTTCTTCAGCTTGCAGTCTCAGAAGGAACAAAATCAAAGCTCCTCGAGCAAGTTTCCTGGCTGGAGAAAAAGCTAGAAGCTCTGGACTGTAGGGAAGACCGTGGAGAACCATACACAAAAATGGTTCTTGCAAAAGACCAGGTATGTCATAGGAGAAGAATAATCTTTATTTTAAAAGTTACCTAAACATATGAGTTGACAATCCTGCAGTTATTTCTGGCTGGGCTGGAAGTCCATATTTAAGTTCAAGATGGTAAATCACAGTTTTTGTATTTGCTCAATGAAACTGTATTTCCTGATAGAATATTCACAAACAAAAGTAAACTTTCCTGGTGATATTTTAAGTTTGATATGTATTCTTTTGAATCATATTAAGTGAATATTCTATTTATTTTATAAGTGATATTGACTATACAAATGTTTCTTAGTTTTCAGTTGAACTTAATCAAGCAATAGCTTCTTTCTGGGTAGTGAAAAACACTGGCAGCCCACTCCAGTACTCTTGCCTAGAAAAATCCCATGGACGGAGGAGCCTGATAGGCTGCAGTCCATGGGGTCGCTGGGAGTCGGACGCGACTGAGCAACTTCACTTTCAGTTTTCACTTTCATACCTTGGAGAAGGAAATGGCAACCCACTCCAGTGTTCTTGCCTGGAGAATCCCAGGGACAGGGAAGCCTGGTGGGCTGCCGTTTATGGGGTCGCACAGATTGGACACAACTGAAGTGACTTAGCAGCAGCAGGATAGTGAAAGAAGTTGATCAAAACACTTTTTATAGACTTTTAATAAATTAATTCATAAGAAGTTACCAATCTCTGAATCTCAGGACACTTATATATGTGTCATTATGTAAATTTATCTCTTGTTCAACCCATGTTGCTTTGTATATGATTTTGTGATAGACGGATGGATAGAAAGATAATCTCTATCTATATATAGGTATATATATCTTCACATTAAAACATATCCATATATTCCAAAGGCAGATACAAATTCACTGGGTCCCGCGATATAAGGTAGGTTAACATTATCTGCAGTATAGCAAGCAAACATTATTTTTCCCAGTCATGACCTAGTTTTTACTATATTCACATACTTTGTTGATGGGTTCTTCCACAGAGTGGAAGAGAGAAAGAGATGGGAACGATGAGCTATGTAATGATGATATTCAAAACATCTAGCTGAGATAATGCTGCCTCTTGTAAAATATGAGAACCAGTACATATTTACATCTGGAACACTTTGAATATGTAAAAGGAAGAGTTGCACACTTTGTTTCTAAACTCTACCCCTTTCAGTGCATTGAGAAATTACAAGCTGAAGTGAAAGCTGCCCAGGAGAAACTTGCAGCCCATGTAAGTGTCTTCCGCCTTTTTTCATCCTTTATTTTATATCACTGTTATTCTGTAAATGAAGAGAAATGTTTCAAAAGTTGTAACTATAGTCTCTCCACTGCAAACCAACCACAGGGCTAAGAACCAGCATTTTTACTGCTTCTGTAGAGTTGTTTTCCATAAATAGAATTCTGATTTACACTGATGATAAAAACTGCAAGACTGAGTTCTTATATATAACCAGATGACCTAATCAGATATGATCAGGATAAAAGAACTGGAAACTAAGAGGAGAAAAACAAGCAAACTGGGCTAGTTGTGAGTGAATAGAAGTGGAAACTTTAGACACCTCTTCTATAGGCCAAGGACAGTTCTTCTTAAACTTCTGTATATGGAGAAGTATCTGGAAAACTTTTCGGAACAGTTTTCTGTATGCCTAGGATAGGACCTGAGAATATGTGCTTCTAGGGAATGCTGAATTCAGATGCTGCTGCTGCCCATCTTTAGATCATATTTTGAGCAGCATTATTTTATATATATTTATTTTGCCCCAGTCTTCTGGTTTTTAGGCTAATGACCACATGAACTGCCCATTTTCTGCTACAAGTCTTCCCCTAGAGAGACAAAGAGAGACCCTCTGAAGTTCCAGGGGACATTTCATTTATACTTTACCCTGTCTTCACTTGGAGAACAGCTTAATGAGCATCTCCTGCCACAACAGTCTTGTGGATCCATGTGCACAAACCAGTGGTTGTGGCCTGCCACTGCCCCTTCTCAAGGATCTGAACAGCACTAACGCCGGGAGTGTTTCCTCAAAGAGTCACTCGCCATCCTCTCGGTTATCTCCTCCATCCACATCCCGCGTACTATGGAATGACTTATTGATTAAGAAGAGTGGCCCATCACCTTCCATGGCCAGTCTGAACAATAACAAACTCAGACCAATCTAAGATCTGAAAGACTGCAGCCCAAAAGTCCTAGAGAAAAGACTGCAGAATAATATATAGTCTGGTCACCAGCCCTTTGAGGTTTGCAGTGGTCTGATCGGGATAGAAACCACAATAATTGCCCCATTTTTTGTCCTGGGGTAGAGAGAAGCTAATCTGCAGTGGCAGTTAGCAGAGTTTTAGACTGAATTTAGATTCTTTTCTGGCCTTGTGTGCTCAACTGACCAAGACTGAACGTGACTAAGGCCTGCACGGGTGACACTGTGACTGATTCAGACAGAAACGTCTCTCATTAGCCGAGCATCTCTCCCCGATGCCTCTGCCCTGGCCTGCCTTTCACAGTACTGGATAATGACTATTGTCAGAGGATGTCACCTCATGCCAGGTGGATCCCTACAGCCATTCACCAGGGAGTTTTTAGCTCAGAATGTTTTAAGGAGAGAGATTTCTAAGGTTCAGTTATTAGCTTTCAGCATCTCTTCATGAAAAACTATTGAAAAATCATGGTCATGGGAGCCTTAGGGAAATTCCTGCAATGTCTTCTTGCACTGTTTAGCTTCTGCAGAGTCGATTCCTGTTCCATGCTGTTCCTGCCCCAGGTGTGTTTGAACTGGGAGTGCTCCCTTGTGTTAGGGTATTGATACCAACCAACGAGATTTCTCCTGTGTAATTGTCAATGCTCAGCTTATAATATAGCAGGTTAATCATTAAAGTTTTGCTTACTCATCAAGAATATTTAAATGAAAATAATGTTAATGTTTACTGAAGTGGACTATGTGTTGCCTAGGCAATAGGTGCTTTATGTATTACCTATTTTACTTCTCAATACAACTCAAAAAGGTGAGCATTATTTTTCAGATAAGAAAACTGAGTCATAGAAATTAGATCATTTATCACACACAGGTTGATTGTGAAATCCAAGCTTTTGCTCTCACAACTTGCTACCTCTCTAAATTGTATTTCCCACACACCGTTGGAAGTGTCAAACATGTTGATAAAGCTTCTATCTCCAGCCTCCTTTCTCTATCTACTCTGAGTGATTAATCAGTTCATAATTCTTCAACTCTTCCTTCCATGCAAATAAGCATACCCTCCTCCTCTACCAAGTTCTTTCTATCTTAATAATCTTCTGATCACAGCTCCTTAGTGCTGTAATGAGCATTTCTTAAAACACTGGCCCTGGAAAAAAATTTTAAATATGTTAATAGGTATTCTGAAAAAAAAAAATATGAGCAGGGCATTGGAAATAAAGTTAAATATGTTCACTTACTGCCGGATTCATCAGTGTATAATCGATCTCCAAAAAAGGGCCAGAGTATGTAATTTACCAGTGATGTTTGTCCTTGAATGACATTTTAAGCATACAACCTTGGAGACTACTGGTATATTGAATTGAATTAAAACACTAGATTTACTAAATATGACCTGAAGATCTCGTGGATATCCTAGGTTCAGCACAAACAAAGTCAAATTTATCATTTTTTATTCTTATCTCTTCAGTGTGTTCATCTGTGTTCCCCAGGCATGGTGAATAATATCACAATGTTATTACATACTGTAGATCCAAACTTAAAACAGTATTAAAATCTCACCTGTTTCTGCTTGTATCTCATATTTGGCTAATTGTTGCCTCTGAGTATACTTTTACAAGTTATCTCATTTCCATGTCTTTGATTCAATTGTCCTGCCAATCCCTAGCTCTTTTTGACCGTCATAGATCTCAATTACTGCTACTAGCCCCAAATTCGGAGAAGGCAATGGCACCCCACTCCAGTACTCTTGCCTGGAAAATCCCATGGGTGGAGGAGCCTGGCAGGCTGCAGTCCATGGGGTCGCGAAGAGTCAGACACTATTGAGCGACTTCACTTTCATTTTTCACTTTCACACATTGGAGAAGGCAATGGCAACCCACTCCAGTGTTCTTGCCTGGAGAATCCCAGGGATGAGGGAGCCTGGTTGGCTGCCGTCTATGGGGTCTCACAGAGTCGGACATGACTGAAGTGACTTAGCAGCAGCAGCAGCCCCAAATTATCAACACATTCAAGTTCAGAGACCCCACTACCCCTGCCCAGCGCCTCACCCAATCACAATGTAGCCCACTTGCTCTCACACCATCAAGCCCTGTTTGCAGAAGAGAAAAAGGATAAAAATCTGTGTTTAAGATTTGGTGTGGGGGCAGAAAACCAAACAAAGCTGGAGGTTAACACACATGGAAGAATGAAATGTCTTGGAGGATCAGAGAAGAGAAGGGGGATGAATGGACCAAGGTATGGGAGTGGAGCTCTGAGGATGCGGTGAGGAGACAGGAGATCAGAGGGCTCCTGGGAGTGCTGGAACGTTCAAGATTAGGAAGTAACTGAGAGAATTAATGAGTTTTTCGAGCAGTATGAACTTATACCACCTACAGTATGTGAGAGAGTCATGTGTAGAGTCTAGAATTCCTGTCTGGCTGTGCCTCCCAAGTGTAACCCTGCTGCAGGATGTGACCACCGCCAGGTTCTCCTGGCTTCCCTGCCACTCTGGAAAGTTTTCCACAGGACTGTCCCATCTCTAGCCTTCATTTCCCTGTTCTCACTCACCCCTCTCTCTGCCTCAGTCCAGCAGGCTAGTAAAATAGAGCTGTCATCTTTCTCCACACAGCCAGAGTCTGTCGGTGCCCTGAGACTTTGCTCTCTGTGCTCTCATGGTCCAGGCTATCCTTCTCTCTACTCCTTTTCCAAATAAATGTTACTCTATCTGTAAGACTTGTATCAAGGACCAAGCTCTCCCTTAGCCCCCAGAGTACCTTCTCTGGGCTCCCTAGCCTCTTGGACACCGTCTATTTTAGCTTGAAACACTGCATTTTATCTATTTATTTTTATTGGAGTATAGTTGCTTTGTGGCTTCCCTCATAGCTCAGTTGGTAAAGAATCCACCTGCAATGCAGGAGACTGTGGTTCAATTCCTGGGTTGGGAAGATCTGCTGGAGAAGGGATAGACTACCCCTCCAGTACTCTTGGACTTCCCTTGTGGCTTGGCTGGTAAAGAATCCACCCACAAAGCGGGAGACCTGGGTTCAATTCCTGGGTTGGGAAGGTCCCCTAGAGAAGGGAAAGGCTACCCAATCCAGTATTCTGGCCTGGAGAATTCCATGGACTATAGTCCAAGGGGTCGCAAAGAGTCGGAGATGATTGAGTGACTTTCACTTTCACAGTTGCTCTACAGTTTTGTTATTCTGCTCACATTTTACTGATGCTCTCTGTTTACACCTCTGTCCACCACTGGATGTGAAGGACATTGAGGGCGGCACCAAGAATTGGGTGGACTCACTGCAAACCACTCAATATATTTTGCTTAACTGAATTTTACCCTGATCATGTCATTTCCCCTGTTCCAATGCCGAGAGCTATCACAGTTGCCCATTTTCCCAGAATAAAGTCCAACCTCCTGACTATGGCTTTTTATGGAAAATGAGGGGCCAATCCCTTCTTCTGCCTCCTCTCCATCACATATCTGTGACCCCTGAGTATGGCCACGAATTCCTGCCCTGGGACCTTTGCTCATTTGCAACTGGAATATGTCCCCATCGTTGTGTTCACTAGATTTTCCCCATGCTTTATTAAGATTGTTCCTTCCAGACAGTTTTGTCTGACCATCAAACTGGAAGTGAGCTCTCCTTCCTTGGTACTTTCACAGCCTTCCTCTGCACCTGTCTTCTGTCATTTGTCACACTATGACCCACAATAGAATTATCTGATAGGCGCAGCTCTTCCCCAAGACTGGGAGCACTTCAAGGATAGAGAGCAAGTTTGTTTTTCTTTATGCCTGTCACAGTGTCTGGTTCAATGCTTTGTACAGATTTCATTGAAATGAATTGCTAAAATGAATAAATTTAAAATAAGTTTATTTTGGAATTTATAATGGCCCACTTTAAATCTCTGGGAAAGTTATTTTATGAAATGTTATTCCTAGAAATGCCAGTTACATAAGGCATTAATCTGAAATTGATACTTTCAACAATTGGAAGGGGTAAAAAGGTAATGATTCCTTAGAGTGAAAATAAAAGGAAAAAATAGTAGAGAAAGAAAAAGTTGTAAGAAACCTCAATTTCAGAAGAAGTAAGAAGAGCAGCTGAAGGACACTATGGTCTTAACATGAAAATTAACAACACAAGGTCTTAGTTTCTTTTTATTCAGGATTCCCTCTTCTAGAAACCAATAGTCAAATTATTATATAATTAAATTGATAGCTATGAAATGTAGAAAAGGTACAAGCCTCAACATTTCAGAGTAAAACTGTCACTGCTAATATTTTGGAGATTAAAATCGCATACCATGAACTTTAGGAAGACTTGTCACAGCTTACACTTTTA
Source organism: Moschus berezovskii (assembly GCF_049115385.1). Classification (NCBI taxonomy): domain Eukaryota; kingdom Metazoa; phylum Chordata; class Mammalia; order Artiodactyla; family Moschidae; genus Moschus; species Moschus berezovskii. Next base: position 86,891,045 of record NC_142467.1, read on the forward strand.
AAAGATTGCCAAGAACTGCCCCTCTCAGCACACACGTGGGCACCCACTTGAGCCACCCACAGGACTAACTTGCCCTGGGCGTTTTCATCGCTCCAGTCTGCATGATTTTATCTACTTAAGAGACCTGTATGGGATTAAACAAATATTTCAACTGAGTGTTTATAATAACTTAAAGATTATTGCCCATATTAGGTCAATTTGAATCAGGACTATGAGTCTTAAAGGAGGGATACAAAAAAAAAAAAAAACCCTTTTAAAATGAAAACGTTCCAAATTGTTTAATTCATTTCTTGCCTACTTGTAGTATTTGGGAAATATAATTACTCATCCTTGTTCATTCACTCTGCCATCGACAATGTGATTACCTGCAGTAATGCAGAGGTTTGCCTCCCCTCCCCCCTCACCTCTATCCCAATGGCTAGTTCATCTCTTGGTCTAGTTACCACCAAGATTTGACCAGAGCCCAAAGTCTATAATTTTCCATAGGATTATTCCAAAAGAGAAGTCTAGGCAACTGGATGATAGATGCTTGAGTGCTACACTGTTCTTTATTCTGTCCTGTATGCTTGAAATAATTCATAATAAACAGTTACAAATATCCAGAAGAAGAAACCCTTCCAATGAATTATACAGGGTGCTTCAAGCTGTAGTTTCAATACCTGTGTCTTTGAAATCAGAAGCTCCTGACCTTTCTAGTTTCTAAAGACATACTTAGACCTGGAAGCAACAGTCCTGATACTCAGAGTCAGGAGCAGAGGGCATGGAAGGACCACCATGGGTACCATGACAGAATTTTCTCAAAGAATTGGTTTAATTGCTTCCTTTCCTTCTCTAAAGAAGCTATCAAATCTCATTTTACTTTCCAAAGTAAGGATCCACAAGAGTCACCAATTTAGATCCAGTGCAGACTCCTCTCCCCTAGAATTCCAGGTCCTCTACTAATTAGTCTTTTCCTTCTATGATAGAGAACACGGGCTATTTCTGTTGTTGCTGTTTTTTGGCTGCCTAAGCACTCATTAAACTCCTTCCTCAGCAGTACCTTGAGATTCTTTCCAAATACGTCTCTCTCATTGTGCAGTCTTGGAAGGCCTATAACTCAAAGTATCCTGTCAGCTACTAGCTGGGAATGGGCATGTGCCCAACTGGACTCTGAATATTAATTCAGGGGAAGCAAGAGAGGAAACACACATGGAACTGATGTACCCTACCAGTGACACCCAGGCATCATGGCGCAGGAGCTTGTGCTGCTGGGCCAGGACTGCTCTAGCTCCAGTCTGTTTCTGAATCTGACTCCTGTCCATTTTAGGAACCACCAAATAACCCTAATTAGCTTGAAGAAAACTCCCTTTCTCTGTATACTCATCAGAATCAGATTTGATTGTTTGTTTACAGCTGAGATGCAATAATTCTTATACTATCCAGATTGTTCTCAAAGTGTGGCCCCGGGACCAGAAGCATGAGAGTCACCTGGGATTTGAAATGCAAGTTTTGAGGTCTCATCGCACACCATCTAAATCAAAAGCTCTGGGAGTGGGATCCAGCAATATGTTTTTCAAGTCCTCCAGGGATTCTCATGATGGCTCGTGTCTGAGATGCACTGCACAGTCCAACACAATCCCCATCTCTTTCAACCTAGACTATCCGTTCTCCCCAGTACCATTGTCCCTGACCAGCATCTCGCTGTCACCCTCATAACTCCTGCCTCTGGGAAGCATCCCCAGGCCTCCTTCTTAGTACAGCAAGCTGGGACCATGACACGTGGGACGCATTTGTCCAACTGACAAACCAAAGGAGAATGGTCTTCCTGCTCCTTCCCCTCTAAAGCTCACACTTCTATGTACTCTAGAAGTATTACCTTGTTCCTGCAGCTTGTCATGACTAATTTTAGGATAATGTGACAGTAATTAATACCTTAGAGTCATACAACAACCTACACTTTTCTAAATGCTCCCACCCACATTATGTCATCTGTTTTCCACAACAGTCCTGTGAGGCAGGTAGTACTCCACCTTCATCAGATGAAGAAAGTTGAGTCAAAGATGCCTGCTCACAGAAAACAGCTTACATGGAACAGAGCAAAGACCTGAGTGTAGATATTCTGACTCCTGCGCCCCTGTTTCACAAGCATGATTTCACTTACATTTGAAAATTTTTGCTAAACATATGTGCCAACATACATGCTGGTTGTATCAATAAATTAATTTTGAGATCCTTTAACTTTACTATCATCTACAGACCTCATGTCAGAGTGAATCAGCCTGAGAGACTTTGTTAATGGGATCTGATAGAGTCCTACCTGGAGCCAAGGAGGAATGGGGAAATTCCTCCCCGGTGGGCCTTTCTTTTTGAGACAGACATGTTAATCCAAATGGAAAATTCCTCAGTGATTGTTTATGAGCAGAACCCATTGGTACTAAATGGCTGCATGTGGGATAAATCTCAGAAATATTTTTATTGCATTAGTTGATTATAGTTAACCCTCTCTACATCCTACCTTCGTTGGTTAGGTTATTTGGGCTTAATGACTATTTTGAACCTTCATTCTAACCCTTTCTGTGGTTATCCCATGGCTCATCTCCTATGTGCTTGCACTGGAGAGGTGACAAATCACTGAAGGATGACAGGCTTTCCAATGCCATTGGTGAGTGTTGCTGCCAAACTTCCCAGTGAGCTTGGAAGGAGAGAGTCTGAGCTCTCACTTCACATCAGCAGGTTGCTCATAATCTCTGAAGGCAGTACCTTCTGAATTATGAGCCATTACATGGCTCTTGCCCAGCAAGAAGTGGTTAAATACTAATAGCACAGGGATAAGGCAATGAGCGTCTGAACTGAACTGAACTGAAGGCAATATTCAGTGTAAAACTTTGGAGTGCCACCAGGACCTTATTTAATTAAAATTACCCTTTTCTTTTTCTCTTTCTCTTTTTTTTTGGCCTTAGAAAGCCAAGGCCCAATACGTTGCTATGAGAGTCACTAATATTAGCTGTAGGATCCTCTACTAGTGAAGGCAGATTGAGAACGCAGGGACCTGAGGCCTGAGTTTGGTCACTCAGAACAAGCAAGCCTGGATTCCGGCTGATAGCCAGGAGGCTCATTTTTCCCCTCTCTAACTGGATATGGGGACTGTTTGCTCACTTTCCATAGATGATGAATAAGTTCAAGATGAACAAGCCCCTGCGGACAATCCTTGTCCCTCCAGCGACTTTAGAATCATGGCATGTGTCTGATCTTTGTTAGCCACCTACTTGGACACATAATCTAATCCACTTATTCTGTGAATACCTATTAGCTGACTATGCATTTCTTCAAACATATATGTCATTTACTTGATAAGCTTGGACTTATACCAACATCCTCTCAAAAGAATATACAGAGTTTAGAGGCCCAAACATTTTAATATATTCATAGATTTTTGTTATACTCTCTAACTGCTTGTCAAAAAATCAGGTGGGAACAACACAAGATTGTTCCCAGCACTTTCCTCTTTGCTCCTGAGCTGCATTAACCTTTATAAACCACCAGCCATTAATGCTCACACAGAACTCACTCTATACTATTATTATCAGCATCTACTAGAAATCATGTTTTATTTGTTCTCTTAATAATTGAAATCCCTTTAAGATGAGTGAGAGTCATACCTCTCCATTATGAAGAACAGAGAGATAAGCCATAGATAATGAATCATGAGGGTTTTGTAAAGGTCCTGGTATTGGGGCTTCCCTGATGGCTCAGTTGGTATAGAGTCTCCCCACAGTGCAGGAGACCCACGTTCAATCTCTGGGATGGGAAGCTCCCTGGAGAAGGAAATGGCAACCCACTCCAATATTCTTGCCTGGGAAAACCTAATTCCTGCCGGTGTAAGAGCAGGAATGGACAACTAGTTGCTGGCTTAGTGACTTAGCCCTGCTACCCCAGCTGCATGACTGACAAGGGTTACTAAAGTTCTTCTCTTCCCATTTGTGTCAAGAAGCTAATAGTCTTTAGCCCTCATAGGGTACCATGGAAGACACATAAACTGGCAAAGTGAGGAAATGCCTATGAAGTAGTTGGCAGAGTGCCTGACACATACTAAGGTTCAAAAAAGTTGTTAACAGTTATTCCAAAATGGACTGTTTCAGTAACAGTTCCACAATTTTATGGGGTTGTCACAAATAATCTGTTGGAATGAAGTCCTTCATTTTAGCTGCCAGTTTGTCTATAGAGAGTGCTAGGAAGCTGATTAATCAGACTCAAAATTAACTTCTGAGGAGAATCCTGTGTCCTTTAGTACTTCCTCAGCTCATTTCTCCCCCTGGAGAAGGTCTTCTGAAGCCTTTTGTAGAAATATCTCCTTTTGATTCAATTGTGTGTCTGTCTTTATCTCTGATTAGACTGTAAGTTTCTGATTCATGGTGTCTGCCCAGTAGTAGGATCTCAATAAATATTTGTTAAAAAAATGAATGAATCAGTTAATCAGTGAATGACTGAGTGAAGGAAGGTGAGCAGCCTTTTAATTTAAAAGAGTTATTTCAGGCTCCACAATTTCTAAAACCAGATGTTAGTTCTAGCTCCAACCCAGCTGACCATTTCTACCAGAGAGTTCTGTGCTTAACTGCACTCCAAGAGTGATATTTGAGCTCAATAATTCGCTTTAAAAAACAGGGATGAAAGGAAGCATATCACAGAAGAGTGCCTGAAATAAGGTCCACTTTTCCCTTTCAGATAGATACCCTAAAATCCTTCCTGAATTAAGTGGGATTAGCAAAAAGTCACATTTCTAGACTGCATCAAGTTGTCCTAGAACTGCTTTTGTTGAATGAGAGGGAGGTAGTACAGCATGATGCTAATGACTTAGTTTGGGGAGATTTTATTTTAAAAAAATTTCCCTGTGGAGTTTTTCAGGATATTCACTGTCAGATTATTGTTAAAGACATTTAATTTTTCACTAGAGAATATGTCTTTCTGTAATTCCTGTATCAGAAATATTGGCACTTCCACTGAGCATTGGACTTGCTTTTACTCCATGGATTCTGTGCTTCTATTAATAGTTATTTTGACAATCAGAAAGGCTGGAGCCAAGTCCTCTGTACCTTGGCTCTAGAAAGTGATAATGTAGGATGTCAGGGCATGAGCTGTGTGAACCAACCTTCAAAGCTGCTTCCCTACCCTTAACTCCTTCTTAGTGTATCTTTCAAGTTCTTATTTTAGTGACTTCTAGTTCAGTTTATTTACCTTTTCAACCCACCCTAAATTCTTTCTGAAAAGGATCAATACAAAATTAAACAACAAATCATCAGAAAAGTATTAATAATAAAACTTATTCTATAAAAGTGCACTGGGCAGTTCTCTCAGAATTGGTTCCACTGACTAGAGATATACCATGTTCTTGGATTGGAAGAATCAATATTGTCAAAATTACTATACTACCCAAAGCAATTTATAGATGGAATACAATGTCTATCAAATTACCAATGGCATTTTTTGTAGAATTAGAACTAACAATTTAACAGTTTGTATGGAAACACAAAAGTCCCCAAATAGCCAAAGCAGCATTAAAAATGCAGCTAGAGGAATCAGGCTTCCATCTGTCCTACAAAGCTACAGTAGAAAAAAAACAGGTTGGTACTGGCACAATAACAAATACAGATCAATGTAACAGGATATAAAGTCCAGAGATAAACCCATGCACCTATGGTCAACTAATATATGACAAAGGAGGCAAGAATATACAATGGAGAAAAGACAGTCTCTTCAGTAAGTGGTGCTAGGAAAACTGGACAGCTACATGTAAACAAATGAAATTAGAGCATTTTCCAACACCATACACAAAAATAAACTCAATATGAATTAAAGTCTTAAATGTAAGGTTGAATACTATAAAATGCTTAGAGGAAAATATAGGCAGAATACTCTCTGACATAAATCACAGGAATATCTTTTTTCAATCCACTTCTTATAGTAATGAAAATGGAAACAAAAACAAACCAATGGGAACTAATTAAACTTAAAAGCTTTTGCACAGCAAAGAAAACCATAAACAAACCAAAAGACAACCCACGGAAGGGGAGAAAATATTTGCAAAGAAAGTGACTGACAAGAGATTGTTCTCCAAAATCTTCAAACAGCTCATGCAGTTCTACATCCAAAAAACAAACAAACAAACAAAATCAAATCCAAAAGTGGGCAGAAGATCTAAATAGACATGACATTTCTCCATCGAAGACATACAAATGGCTAAAAAGCACATGAAAAGATGCTCAACATCACTAATTATGAGAGAAATTCAAATCAAAACCACAATGACTTATCACCTCACACTGGTCAGAATGGTCATCATAAAAAAATCAACAAACAATGGATGCTGAAGAGGATGTGGAGAAAAGGGGACCCTCCTACACTGTCGGTAAGAATGTAGATTGGTGCAGCCACTCTGGAGAACAGTATGGAGGTTCCTTAAAAAGTTAATATAGAACACCAACACCATATGATGCAGCAATCCCATTCCTGGGCATAAATCTCAACATGCAATCTCAATGTTCATTGCAGCACTATTTACAACACCAGCGACATAGAAGTAACCTAAATGCCCATCAAAAGCAGAATGGATAAAGAAGATGTGGTACATATATACAATGGAATATTTCTCAGCCATTAAAAGGAACACATTTGAGTCTTTCCTAACAAGGTGGATGAACCTAGAGCCTATTATACAGAGTGAAGTAAGTTAGAAAGGAAAAAACAAATATATACTAAGGCATATATATGGAATCTAGAAAGATGGTACTGATGAAATTATTTTCAGGGCAGCAATGTATGGATGTGAGAGTTGGACTGTAAAGAAAGCTGACTGCCGAAGAATTGATGCTTTTGAACTGTGGTGCTGGAGAAGACTCTTGAGAGTCCCTTGGACTGCAAGGAGATCCAACCAGTCCATTCTAAAGGAGATCAATCCTGGGTGTTCTTTGGAAGGACTGATGCTAAAGCTGAAACTCCAATACTTTGGCCACCTCATGCGACGAGTTGACTCACTGGAAAAGACTGTGATGCTGGGAGGGATTGGGGGCAGGAGGAGAAGGGGACGACAGAGGATGAGATGGCTGGATGACATCACCGACTCGATGGACATGAGTTTGAGTGAACTCCGGGAGCTGGTGATGGACCGGGAGGCCTGGCGTGCTGTGATTCATGGGGTCACAAAGAGTTGGACACGACTGAGCGACTGAACTGAACTGAACTAAATGGAAAAACAGACATATAGAACAGACTTATGGACATGTGAGTAGGGGGACGGAGAGGATGGGATGTATGGAAAGAGTAACACGGAAACTTACATTCCATATGTAAAATAGATAGCCAATGGGAATTTGCTGTATGACTCAGGGACCTCAAACCAAAGCTCGATAACAACCTAGAGGGGTAGGATGAGGACGGAATAGGGAGGGAGGTTCAAGAGAGAGGGGACATATGTATACCCATGGCTGATTCATGTTGAAGTTTGGCAGAAGCCAACACATACACAAAGATCAACTTTCTAACAGGTGAAAGAATTAAAAAAGAAGATGTGGTACATATATACAATATTACTCAGCCATAAAAGAACAAAATAATGTCATTTGCAACAATGATGGAGCTAGAGTGAAGTCAGTGAGACAGACAAATTTCATATGATATAGCTTATACGTAGAATCTGAAAAATGTACAGCATAAATGAACTTATTTACAAAACAAATAGAGTCACAGATGTAGAAAACAAACTCTTGGTTACCAAGGGGGAAAGCAGGGAGGGTTAAATTGGGAGACTGAGACTGACATATACACACTGCTGTATACAAAATAGATAACTAATAAGAACCTATGGTACAGCACAGGGAACTCTGCTCCTACACATATGACCAATAAGGGAAAAAAATCTTAAAAAAAAAAGTGGTTACATGTATATGTATAACTGATTCACGTTGCTGTACAGCAGAAATTAATACAATATTGTAAATCAACTATACTCCAATAAAAGTTTTAAAAAGAAGTCTTAAGAGAATTAATAAGATTGATTCTATAAAAGCATCCTGGGCAATTTTTTCCCAGAGTTGGTTCCATAGACTACAGATTCAGTTACATGAGTCTTACTTAAAACTCTCACAGGCTGCTCATTGCTACAACAGAGTAAATAACTATCATGGCAAGTAAGGACCTCAACCAGGTCCCTACAATTTTCCCTTTACCAGCTTCATCTCCTGACCTATTCCTCCATCCCATTCTGCCAGTTGACACTCACAGATAGGGCTGATTTGAGGGTTTGGAATTCACTGAGTTTATCAACAGGTTCAGGCCTCCATCTCTTCATGAATTAGGCCCTTGCCCCTACTTCAACCTCTACTGGCCTTTCAACAAAGTTTGCACATGTCCCCTGGGTGAGAACCTCTCCTGACTCCTCAGACAGAAACTCACCTTCCCTCTAGTCCACATTCTATGGATATCTCTTTTAGCCTTTATTCTACACTCCATTAGCTGAGTCCTCAAGTTCTAGAACTTGACTTTATTCTCATATAGTTCTTGACACAAATAGCTGTTCAATTGATGCCTTGTGGAGTGATTGGACAAGTAAATGAGAGAACACATCTGTCTGTAGATGATGGCTGCTTTTTAATGTTAATTTTTAAAAATGAAACAACAAATCATGTCCCTCTAGTTTACAGCAAATCATCTAGAAATACCAAGAAATTCTTTATAACTTTATCTTATTTTCAAAAGGGAAAAATAATAACCAAATAAAAATTTATATCTTAAATGAATATAGCCTGGCATTTATGAATATTCAACTTTATCTCTTCTCTTGATATAATTTATACTGTTATTAAACATTAACTATAATGTTTAATTTAACCATACTTATTTATTTATATTCTAATTTCACAAAGAATTTGAGATGGCCTATAAAAATGCAAGGATGAAATAGTTGAATTTTTAAAAGCATATAAATAACCATAATTGAGAAAATATATATTGAAATAAAATAGCAATAAAAGAAGAAAAAATAGAGTATTCATGTTTAAGTCATGAATTTCCTTATAGTATAGTTGAAACAGAAATAAAGCTTTGGTCTTCTGAATGGCCAAAGGCAAAACAGGGAAAAAATCAAATAGTTCTTATCATTAGGGGGAGGAGAGGTTATTACTTATTTTCTAATGAGTTAATTCTGAAATGAGTTTTTGTTGGATTTCATATAGGGAATATTGAGAGATATAGTGAAAGAGAAAAACCCATCAAAAATATCAGATCAGCAAGTACAGTAATAGATTTTATATGATTGTTTCTATAATTTCCATTAAAAGAAGCCAAGGGAAAAACATGCAAATAGTTATTCTTTACTCATTGTAACTATAGCTGGTTGGATTGCATATTTTTTAAATCCCCAGCTATTTATAATAACACAAAAAGCAAATTCAATTGCATTCAAAGGCCAAGTAAGTAATGCAAGAGAGGGAAGATGGCCAGGACAAGTCATATTAATCTGGAAAGTGCATGATTTACATAAAAGTGAGAATAAAGCCCAAGTTGGCCAAATTATCCAACTTTTCAGAAGATGAAAATCCAAATTTTTAGTGAATTTTTTGCATAAATTTAGGCAATTATTTCAAATAAAATAGAATGCTCTGTATAGCATTCAAAGCACATTTATAGTCATCTTAAATAAGAACTTGATAGTGAATTTTAAATTTAGACAGCTATTTCATTACATCTATCCTATAATTTTGAAGTGTTTATTACAGAGGACATGACTGTGATTATGCATGAGGGGAGTTAGCTTGTTTTTATGGTTGCTGTTTCAGTTACTTTGATTTTATTAGTTAGGATACAACTGGTATTGTAACAGAGACCCCAGAATTTTGGTGACTTAACACAACAGAAGTTTATTCCCTGCTCATTCTAGTAATAGTCTATTTTGAAAGTTCTTGTTGGTGAGCAGGTTCTGTTCATTCATCATAACTCAGTGTCATTCAAGACTGAAGGCACATCTGTCATCTTTGACAAGTAGATTTCCAGTTACTTTGGGATCCTCTCTATTCCCATTGACAGAGAAGAGATTGTGGATGTGTTTGCTTGGAAGGTTTATAAGAGGCCATATCTGGAAGTGGAGAACCTAACCTCTGCTTATATTCCATTGCCTAGAACTCAGTCATGAGGCCACACTAACTGCAAGGAATTCTGGGAAAGGTTGTTTAACTGTGCATGCAAGAAGAGGCGAGAGTGGATTTTGATGAATGGATATTAGATTCTGCGGCACTAGTAATTTAAGTCATTCATCTCATCTTATGTCTATAGGGATCCAGAACATGATCCAGAGTGAGTGACATTCGAAACTGGTTTATAAAAATTATCATGATTATTATTATTAAACCAAGTAAAACTTGAGATTAAAAGTTATGCAATAAATTCCAGAGAATCAAAAGGTATGAAAGAGAACATAATTATCCCTCCACATCTAGTTCCATGACATTCAATGGACAAAAAAAAAATATCAAATTGCTTAAAAAAAAAATATATATATATATATATATATATATATATATATATCTGCCAAGGCCTCCTTTTGTCATTGTTAGCAGGAAATTTGGTCTCAGGCATTCGGCAGGAAGACTGGTCTTCTCTCCTGCTCAGAGTCTGCATAGGAACCCCAGGGGTTTTACCATGCCAAGGTTGGGGGGCACGATTTTCTAGTTAAGTGTGGCTGCTGTTCCCTCTGCTCCACACCCATGACTATTGGCCCTTCAAGGACCAGTGACCCTTTTTGTTCAGTTCTAAGCCTTACCATAAGATTTGTGGGAGCTTCTGGTCTATATAAAGCAATCAGAATTCAGCCTCTTTTAACATAACATTCCTATTTGAGGTCTTACTAACCAAAGAACTTGGGTAGAAATGGAGTATGGTCCCTGCCATCTGAAGAACCCCCAGTACCCCATCCTCTTTATTTTGAATGAGCCAGCTTCCTCCCCTTGAGTTTGTTTACATTCTTTTCCTTCTCAAGACAATGCACGCCACCACCCCCTACTTATTTTTAAGTTCTTACATTAGTGAGGCCAGGACTCTCAACCACAGACAGGCTTTCCAGATGCTCAACACTCCATCAGCAAATGTTAATTTCCTCTCCTTGCATGAGAGCGCAAGTGGGTGGTGTCACTGTTGAAGTAGAGGCAACTGCCCTTCATGATGGTGAAGTTTCCACTTTGGATTTGTTTGAAATTTAAGGGATTATCTAACAAGTTAGGTAGAAATGTGTGCTTTGATAGTTGAGGGAAACTAGGATATATTTTGCAGTTTATTTTGTTGTTAAATGTGAAGGATTGACATTATTAAGTAAAATAAAACCTAAGCTGTCAACTTTAGCTGAATTAGCATTGAAATTGATTTTGACCAGTCATATATTAGATAGCTTCTAATCTCCAATGATCAGTCTATCATCACTACCAGTTTACTAGGCAGGAACATTCATAAGAGGAAATGTGAGCTCTCACACCAGTGATCATAAGGTATAAGAGTCATTGTCAAGGTCTGAGAAGAAGAAAAGAGATGGGGAAAAGACCTCTCTCCCTGCCTCAATCTCTCCTTCACAATACCCACACATTCACCCCTGCCCCAGCAAACTGGGCAAGTTGACTAAGTGTTTAAGAAATGCTTGAACATCAACTGCTTGTATAAGACATTTTTCCCTCTGAACATTCTAGACAGTGGGGTGAGAGGCCTGCTCTCCTGGCTCATGAGCTGGGTGACCTTGAGCAGATTGTTTGATTTTCTGAGGTTCAAGTTTCAAAACTTCAAAATGATGATAATGTGTGTCTAGCTCACATGGTTGTCATGAGGATTAAATGAGTTAACACTTATCAAGTTCTTAGATCATGCACACAGTACATTTATCTAAGTGCTAGCTATCTAATACAACAAAACAACAACAAAAACAAACCCAGCAAACATCCCGTCAACTTTGTTCACTGCTAACTTTAATAGCATCCTTGGTAAGAGAATGCTCTGAGAATCCTGCACCATGGTCGTCTGTGAAATAGGATAATCCTAGAACCTACCTCAGTAGGGCTATTGTGAGGGCCAGTAGAGATGACACAGGTAAAGAAGAAAGTCCTTGGGACAAAGCCAACCCTCATTAACCTTGACGTTAATTTCATTGTTGCTACCTTATCTTGATCATCATTTGCAATAAATGCTTGGACATTTTTCTAACAGTGTGAAAGCGTCTAGTTTTCAGTATTAGATTGCCTTTTATTGAGTTTGACACTTAATTACTCTCTGTCTTCACAATAAATATATGTCCCTGTTGAACCTAAAGAAGTGCTTAATGTTTTAAGTACATTATCCTTTTGGCACATGAAGAGAGCATAAAGAACACTGTCTACACCTGCCAAAGGAGGCACAGAGGAATAACATGGGCGTTTTTGCTCCGAGTCACCTGAGTAAGAATATGTGATTGCATTAGGCAGTTGTCAATGCCACGGGGAATGGAAAACTACTGCTGAGGAGTTTTGTAACTGGAAAAGATCATCTTTGATGCTAAGAGGCAATTCTGACCACATTCCTGTCCCTCAGTTTGCTTCCTAACCTTTATCTCCTTGACCCCCTTGGAGAAAGTTATCCTACCTGATTCTGATTCTTGCTTGACCCTGTAAACAAACATCCCAACTGGGAGGTCTGATGACGCACTTTCCCCCTGTGTAGTGCTAAATGAAATGCAGCTGACTTAGCCAAAGTTTCTTTGAAATTCTTTTTTGGGTGAACATTTCTGGAAACATCAATGCACCTGTGATTAGGGAGCCACCGCAGGGTCAGCTGCATATACCTTTCCACACTCCTACTTTGTTCTTCTGGCCTCCTGCGTCAGCCTCTGCATTCTTAAATACCATCAGGAATTCCCCTAGAATAGATTCACCCACCCTCAATTGAATCCACCAGGGAACCTCAGAATGGTCAAGAATTTACTTTTTAAGCAAATATATTTTAATATCTTTTCCTAGAAATCATTGAAGATGTCAATCTCCTCTTTTGCAAAATGGAAAAGGGAAGTTGTTTCTAATTTTAAATGTTAATTTCAGTAACTGCTTAAGTGCAGACTTGTAGTGTTTCAAACATAAATCATCTTATTTTTTACCCAATCTCTTCCCCTTAAATCCTATTTATTGAGAACTGACATAAACTTTACTGGAAAACTTTAGGGAGACAGAAGGGTTAGGGGGAGTTCTCTTGAGCCTTAATAAATGAAAAGGCACTGTCATAGCCTCAGAACCTAAAATAATAATCAGCAACCATACAACGTAAATGGTTTAAACAGACTTGTTTAGACGGGTGTGATTTCTCAAAGGAGGGTAACCAGTCAGAGAGTCGACAGATGCTTTAGATATGAGTCACCTTAAAAATGAAGAAAGCCTAAAACAATAACTCCACACCTTTTTAACTTTTTTCATTAAAAATGTATGGCAATATTGTGTGGCCAGGACTAAGGAGAACTTGAGCTTCTCACAGAAAGGATAGAAATCATTCACAAGATTCCAGGAAGAGGTTAAGGAATACAAAACCAAAAGGCATCCTTATTAATTGTTCATTCTTCAACTATTTGTGCTGATCCTAATAAGCCAGGCTCTCATCCTCCGGGCTTATTGGGTGCGGGGAGATTTGATTATGAATTGCTATTGTCTGTCTTCACGGAAGAACTGGTTAGGAGGAAGTGTTAGGAGGAGGAGCAGGAGGAGGAAGCCTGGTGATCAAACAGAGAGGCTGCTGCTGGAGGAGGGGAGAATGCCTGGCACCAGCGTTGGGGTGGGAGCAGAAACAATGCAAACAGTCAGACTGCAAGTTCAGAAGACGGACTAGGCGGAAATGAGAATAAGAGGCATTATGCTGCTTTATGGAATTGCTAATGAGAATACTGCCAGATATTTAAATTAAGCCTTACAAACAAGTTATGTCCAGCTTGAGCTCATGGGAATGTTCCCCCCTGAACACTCTTCCACGCCTGAAACATACCCATCCCCAGAGACAAAGCTCATGAGGGAGCAAAAGTAATTAAGGAGCTATATCACAGTAACACTTAAAAGGCTGCAATGTTTAGCTAGTCATTGCTATAATGGAAAGTTACACTGGATTGAAACCTAGAATTGAGACAGAGTTCAGCCTAACCATGAGCATGTTAAATGCTCATAAATGTACAAATTTTTAGTATATTGGAATAGTTCTAGTCAGAGAAAGACTCAGTTAAGGATAGTTTCATGACTTCTCCAAAAGTGTGTTGCCTGAGGTGTTTACCTTGTGCTCAGCCATGGATCTCAGGATATGAATTTAAATTTCAAGATGACTTCCTAGCAAATGGATCTTTTGCTGGTCAGTTTCAAGTGTGATTCCTCTGGGAATTCACACCAATAAAATTATATGCCTCGAGGCTCTCACTGCTCCCCCGTTCAGGTCGTGTGTATCTGCCTTATCTTAAACATTGTTGAGAATAAATGACTGTATTCAGTAATCTTTAAATATACCAAACTCATTTTCTTAGGATATTCTGTGATTAGTTTTCATGGATGGGTTTTTTTTTTTATTTTCAAGATCATATTATCTGGGAAAATTTTCTATCCTAAAATATAATTCTATACAGTCCTCATGGACAAACTTTATGTTAGCAAGGTCCCTCTTTTCGCAATGACTATGTGTTGCCTTAAAAATGCACAGTAGTAAGACTCCAGGCTGGTGTTTCTCAGTCTGAAAGCGTAGGTTCACAGATATATTCATAGGCCTATATGGTGTATGCATACACTGTGTGCCTTGGGAGCTACTGTAGACATCAACTTCAATATTTTAGAAAGTATCAACTGATATTTGTGACATTTCCTGTGGATGCCCACATGCTAGAGCAAACCAAACATAAAGTAGATAAAATGTCAAAACATTAACTGAAGCACTGCTTCTAGATTTCATTTCAGAGTGATTTAAGAAACTCAAAACCTGGTTTCTTCATTATGTGCAGTAACCCACTGAGGATGAAGGGTGTTAGGGAAAGAATCAGATTTAACATAAATGATACATTTAAGAATATTCACAGGTTACTGCATAGAATTTATCTTCAACATCATGGAAACCATCCTCTCATAGGTCTCTCAGATGGTCCACTAGCATCTAAGGAGTCTCTTTATATCAAAAAGTATAAGAAGGAATTTGTTGAAAGCAATGGTTGATGATGTCCTTGGTTAGGCGTTATTAAGTGTACACACAAAGTTCAAAAATCACAAATTCATATTTTTCCTTAAAACTTTCCATTCATCCTTGATGATTAGACAAAGCTATTAGACATTGAACTTTAAAGCTGTTGTTGTACATTAATATGTGCAAAAGAAAGTAGTAGGGCAGGGAGGTTGATTATTAAGACCACCTAAACCATTAGACTGATAGACTTGACAAAGAGACAACAACTCCGAGGTAGTGTTCTACAGAGAGTACCTTAGAAATCAGCATAGTAAATAAATATTTTATAAGTCCGTAGTGTCAAATATCACAAAGGGTTCGTATTGCATCAGTGAAACTTCTTACACTCTGAGTGGTAGAGAGGATTTGCCCAACTGAACCTAAAAAGGAGGGCTTTTCTGAAAAAGTTATTTGCCAGGGCTTCTAAAGCTCACAAGTGAATTTGGGGCAAGCTTCTACTGACAGTTCAGCATTAGTGGGGCCTCTAAGGTAGAGTCCTGTGTTAGCAATTGTATTCCTGTTTAACAGAAATAATCCCAACAAATTTAAGCAGCATAGGAATTAAATGAAGATTCATGAGTGACTTCCAAACTCTCTAGGAGGGTC
Source organism: Moschus berezovskii (assembly GCF_049115385.1). Lineage (NCBI taxonomy): Eukaryota > Metazoa > Chordata > Mammalia > Artiodactyla > Moschidae > Moschus > Moschus berezovskii. The sequence continues at coordinate 86,906,858 of NC_142467.1, forward strand.
AGGGGGCCACACTTGGAGACTGAAGCTGGGAATGATGCCCAAATTTCTCAGAACTGCCCCAGTAGAATCATCTGCCACCACCACTATTTTTCCCCAACTAGTACCTCTGATTCTAGTCAAGGCTATGGTTTTTCCAGTGGCCATGCATGTATGGATGTGAGAGTTGGACTGTGAAGAAAGCTGAGCGCCGAAGAATTGATGTTTTTAAACTGTGGTGTTGGAGAAGACTCTTGAGAGCCCCTTGGACTGCAAGGAGATCCAACCAGTCCATTCTAAAGGAGATCAGTCCTGGGTGTTCATTGGAAGGACTGATGCTGGAGCTGAAACTCCAATACTTTGGTCACCTCATGTGAAGAGTTGACTTGTTGGAAAAGACTCTGATGCTGGGAGGGACTGGGGGCAGGAGGAGAAGGGGATGATAGAGGATGAGATGGCTGGAGGGCATCACTGACTCGATGGACATGAGTTTGAGTGAACTCCGGGAGTTGGTGATGGACAGGGAGGCCTGGCATGCTGTGATTCATGGGGTTGCAAAGAGTCGGACACGACTGAGTGACTGAACTGGACTGGGGTACCTCTGATTCTAGTCCTGAAGATGTCTCTAGTACCTCTGCCTATGTGCAAGGTATTTCTGCTCTGAGTGGAATGCTCCCCAAAACTGTTTTGATCTGAATTCTGGCATAGATGATTTTGACTGGTGGAGAGCAGGGCTCAAGCATGTACTTCGTGATACAAGGAAGGTAGAAGTGAATTTTTAGGTGCCTACCTTGAGAAAGTAATGACTTGTGGTAGGGAAACCTCCAAGTTTAGGAAAAAAGTGCTCAAAATGCTAGGAAGGCAAAAAGAATGGCATATTTCCACCACACCCATCAAATTCAGAATCTGGTTCACAGGGCGAGCCTCATCAGGTAACCTCCTGGTTTTCAGACAAAAATAAATCAAGGCAAATTTAATTGTGGCCTAGGAGAATACTAGAGTTTTAATGATTGACTTACTCCTAGCTATTTGTTTCTTTACATTTTGTTCTTTACTATATCTGTATTTGATTCGTCAAACAAAGGCAATAATGCGATATTGTTGTTGTTCAGTTGTTCAGTCATGTCTGACTCTTTGTGACCCCATGGACTGCAGTACGCCAGGCTTCCCTGTCCTTAGCCATCTCCCAGATAGTTAGTTATTTATACTAATTTAGTAGTTATCTTTTTATTTATGAATGATCACATACATATTGTGTGATTCCACTGATATGAAATGTTCAATATAGCCCAAATCATGGAGACAGAAAGTAGATTCAGTTCAATCACTCAGTCATGTTTGACTTTGCGACCGCATGGACTGCAGCAAGCCAGGCCTCCCTGTCCATCACCAACTCCCAGAGCTCACTCAAACTCATGTCCATCGAGTCAGTGATGCCATCCAACCATCTCATCCTCTCTTTTCCCCTTCTCCTCCTGCCCTCAATCTTTCCCAGCATCAGGGTCTTTTCCAATGAGTCAGTTCTTCGCATCAGGTGGCCAAAGTATTGGAGTTTCAGCTTCAGCATCAGTCCTTCCAATGGATAGTCAGGACTGATTTCCTTTAGGATTTACTGGTTGGATCTCCTTGCAGTCCAAGGGACTCTCTGTCTTCTCCAACACCACAGTTTGAAAACATCAATTCTCCAGTGCTCAGTTTTCTTTATAGTCCAACTCTCACATCCATACATGACTATTGGAAAAACCATAGTTTCGACTAGATGGACCTTTGTTGGCAAAGTGATGTCTCTATTTTTTAATATGCTGTCTAGGTTAGTCATAACATTTCTTCCAAGGAGCAAGCGTCTTAATTTCATGGCTGCAGTCACCATCTGCAGTAATTTTGGAGCCCAAGAAAGTAGATTACTGGTTGCTATTGGCCTGAGAGAGTGGTAGGTGGTGGATGGAGAATGGGTACTGATGGGAAGAGGCTTCTTTTTGTGTTGGTGACCATTTTCTGTAGATAGTGGTGAGAGTTGTACAATTTTGTGAATATACTAAAAACCACTAATTGAACTTTTTAAAGGGTTAATATTATAGTATAGGAACTACATTTCAATGAAGAGAGGAAAGATGCAAGGATATTTTTCAATTTCTTGCCAGATAATCTAAATGTAGGTCTGGAATGGAGTCTGGAAACATATTTTTAATTTGGAGGCAGCTGGCCTATGACCCGCACTCCAAGAAACTTTATACCTGAGCATATGTTACACGCATAACTCCTAAACTATAACACTGCAGAAGTACTCACAGAATTCACAGTTCTTCCAATTATACTCCCCATGGACAACACTGTCATTCTCGGCTGGGCTCGCCAGGTGAGGGGCCAGGGTCGGAGGCAGAGCCGACCCGGGACACCTAGATCCCAACTCTGGTCTCTCAGCCCCAGGGGTCAGGCCTTCAGTTTTTATTATGCTAATAATGTTTATTTATTTTTAGATTTTTTTTATTGGAATATAATTGATTTACAATGAAAATGTAAAAGAGTATAGAATACTATCAAAAGAGTCTTTAGAATATACAAAAAAAAAGATAGTTTTCTCCTAAATAATTGCTGTAAAACCAATGGACTTAATGATTTTTAATAAATAATACATTTGTAAATTTTTTTACTCTTAACCCTCTTGCATTCCAGAAAAAAATAAATTCCTACCTCTAATTACCGAGTATTATTTGGTGAAATTCTAAAATATACAAAATTCAGGGCTTCCCAGGTTACTCAAATGGTAAACTATTTTAAACTGTATTGATGTATTTAACAAAATTTTGTCATCAGATAGTCTTGGGCACTGGGTTGATGCACAAAGGGCCACCCCACCCTCTAGGACTTTGCCATCTAATGCCATGGTTCTCAACCTTGGCCACATTGAAATCAAACAGAGAGCTTTAAAAAACTCTGAATATTGGTTTCTTCAGTCCTAGAAACCCTGATTTCAGCAGTCTGGAGTACAGACAGGGCAACAAGAAAATCTCCTTGGATCTAGCGTGCAACCAAAATTTAGAACCACTGCTATAAGAAAGAGATGAACCGTGCATAGGTCATATCACACATTATGGCAGTAATCAAAACTTACTATGAGAACTCAGAGGAAACATCTTTAACCCAGGCTAGAGATGGGGATTGCTCAGTTAAGCCTTCATGTATGAGGGGATACCTGAGCAGAGTATTAAATTCTGAGGAGAAATCGGCCAAGTGAAGATGGTGGTGAGCGTGAGAGAGATCCAGGCAGAAGAAATTGACTGTGCAGAGTCAGGAGAGGTGAAAGAGCCTGAGCATTATCTTGAGGAAAAGACTGTGAAGCAAAAGTCCAACGTACATGTCATGTATTTTGTAGCTATCTACAGCCTTACACATTTCCTCAGAAACCAACGGAGGCAGGTGATGCTGGGACTTTTATGTCATGGCGCCTTTGTTTCTTGCATTTGAGGAAAGGCAGCAGTTTCCTAGTACCCTGTATCAGGGACTCACAGTAGAATTCAGCTGTGCTGGGCTTTTCCGGCACAGTTATTAGCTACTTAAGTGGATCCTTGAGTTGTTAGGTTTGTAAAGGGTTTATACATGTCTACTCACATCAACTGCAGAGCCACTTTTCCAGGAGTGCTAAAAAGCCCATGTCCCAGATAAAGATCCTCTGTCATCCCTCAATCAAGTAGTCACTGAACATCAGGGAGGACACACACTAGACAACTGACAGGAAACAAACTAAAAAGGAATTTTCTTATGGAACAAGATGTGCCTGTTTCTCTCTTATCACTAACAGAACTCTGGGCGTTGGATAGTTACCACCTACTTAGGTCAACAGATCCTGCTTTAGGCTCCTAGCCCTGTACTCTTATATCTTTAAAGTCTGATTGCCAGACAAATACAGGTGGCTCTCTGGTAAACAATCTGTGTGTTATTTCCAGAGGAATATTTGAGGCTGTAGGGTGACTGTCTTTATCTGATGTGGTGGAGTCAGTGATATGATAATAGATGTTATCTTTTATTGAATCCGAGTGATCACATCTATAATGATCTGAAAAGAGCTTCCATCTCAGCAAAGGTTTAATACCCCAGTGCGTGTTAGCACAGGAGCCAGGCCTTCTGATGGTTTTTCTTTTTACATATCTCTACTGCCAAGTTGTGTACACCGTAGCGTAGCTTCTAAGATCCTCTCACAAAGAAGTTTACTTTCTCCTTAGGAGATTTGTAGGGAGATTCAAGAACTGGTTCAAGGTTAGAGTCATTGTGTCTTACTTGGAACAGGTGGAAAGACACTTAGGCTCCAGTTCCTCAGCACGAATGAATAGTCCTTTGTCTGCATGGCACCTGTATTTGTCCAAACAGTCTTGCTCTCCATTTTCTGGGACGGTTTTATCCTTTTTTGTTTTCACAAAATATTTTAAAGCACACACAAGCACACAAACACCCTCTGTAGTATCTTTCATTTAACCTCAGTATTTCATGTACACTAACTGATTTGTATTATTTAAAATTTTTCCTATTTTGAGTATCTAATGCTGCAAATGTTGTGTGTGGAACTGAATGAAGATTACTTACCTCAAAAATTTTCATGTACATTTATGACATTTCATTCATGTTACATTTTTAAATAAGCCATTCCTTCAAAGTCATTTTGCTTCGTCCTTGCTCTGGAACTCAAAAATGTAATAAATGAATACTTGGCCAAAGGTCAATAATATAAAGGTATAGGGGTCGCAAAGAGTCGGACACGACTGAGCAACTGAACTCAACTGATACGAATTTTAAAATTTCCTTCTTTTTTTCCCTACCTTTTCACTACTTATGTCAGTAGCACTTCATTGCTATAGCCCGTAACATAGAAAAACACACGTACACTGTTTAGAGTTGGGATGATTTTGTTTTTACAAAAATATGATCTTTTATATATATCACTTTTCAACTATATGTACCACCTTTCTCCCCTTATCAATAAATCATAAGCATCTTTATAATTCTTTTTAATGATATACTCTTAAACTAGTGAATTTTTCAACAAGAATTATTTTAATCTAAATATATTTTTTAACATTAAAATGTCTCATTAGCTTTCATATCATACTTCTCATGCCCTCTGGTCACCATATGGCTGAAATTTTTTCAAACATCCTTTTCTCCTCTCATCCCTATAATGAACGTACACTGCATATGTCTACACACACATGACTGAGCGACTGGACTGAACTGAACTGAACACATACACAAAGTCCAAGCAGGCAAAGTGCTCACAGTAACATTAAGTGATGACTAAAGGCTAGTGGTATATTGGTGAATGTTTACCCAACAGCTCTTGGGAGAGGGGGAGAACCGCAATTTACAGTGTTTGCCTATTTCAGTGTTTTAAATAAGTACTCCCATCCACCCTGGCCCTTTTATGTTGAAATTTAACAACTTGCTCCCGCACCCCTGTATGAGCTGGCTCCAGAATGCCACTGACGAGGCCACTGTGCTAACAGTAGAAGGTGCTGGAACTTCTGTAGGGCAACCTGAGGCTAGTAGAGAGACTCCTCTAAGGACCAGCCTCTTAAGAAACCCAAAAATCTTCTCAGCCCCTTTTCTTGATCCAATTCTACAGGAGGTTAGAGAACTTATCTTTCTAAGGCTTCCACGCACCTCTTCTAAACTCCATAAGGATCTTTAATGTGGGACTGGGCAACCAGGTTTTCATGGACTTTATGGGTTTATTTCCATTTTACCAATGTTGGAGCTAAAATTTTATCCATGTATCCTGTAGGAAGTCATAAAGCCTACTTCAGAACCTACTGTACCTGGCATCTGTAATTCAGAGTGATAGACAAGAAGGGAACTAGAAAGATTAGGTACCTCTTACGTAGTCCTTAAGCCCTCTGGTGTTTAAAGCAGCTTTCCTAATGTCTGTTTCCTCCATGGCAGCATGAGTGTAACTGCTGTAAGAGATTTCACATGGAAGATGGTACCCAGAAACCATTGAGCAGGTGGGCTAGCACAAAATTCAATCAATTATGAATCACACTATAAAACTTAATTTTGAAACAACTGTACATGTTTCCAAAGCTCTACTGGCTACCTTGGTTTCAAAAATGTAAATCAAGGGATGGTAAAGGGAAGATTTAAATAAATTAAAATCTAGAGACAAGTCAATCCCTAATGGACTCGCATTTTCTAAACCACATTTGAATCACTTGTCCTGATGCTTTTCCCCTAAGGATAAGAAAATTGCCAGTGCCACTCCAAGGACAATATTGAAAGCATGGTAGGACCCCTCACTTATTACCTGCTGCTGCTAAGTTGCTTCAGTCGTGTCCGACTCTGTGCGACCCCATAGACAGCAGCCCACCAGGTTCCCCCATCCCTGGGATTCTCCAGGCAAGAACACTGGAGTGGGTTGCCATTTCCTTCTCCAATGCGTGAAAGTGAAAAGTGAAAGTGAGGTCTCTCAGTCGTGTCCGACTGAGTGACCCCATGGACTCAGCCTACCAGGCTCCTCCATCCATGGGATTTTCTAGGCAAGAGTACTGGAGTGGCTTGCCATTGCCTTCTCCGCACTTATCACCTAATATCACCCAATTAAGAAACACTGCAAACTGCTTGTTTCCTTCTCAGAGTGAAAAGTCTTTCACTTTGTTCCTTGGGTACACTGTTTAACTTTTATATCCTGGTCCCATTCAGGTTACATCATCTGCAAAGGAGAAAAAAAAAAAAAAAAAGCTTTTCCCATCTGTCATTCCCTTGATGCCCAAACTGCCTATGAGTCTGAGGAAACTGAGAGAAATCAGAGTCCTGCTTAAGACCTCACTTATTTATCTCCCAAGTATTCAAAAGGATGCTTATGGTAAGAAATAGCAGTCAACAAAACAGACTAAATCCCTTCAAGGAACTTATGTTGTAGTGGAGTGATAAAGGCAAAAAAAAAAACCCAAAAACCTGGTAAATGTTTAAAATGTCATATGGTGCAAAATGGCTTACGACAAAAGTGGAGTAAGGGGATTGGGTGGATCCTAGGAGAGGGGGTTATTTTACACAGAGTGATAGGGAAAGGTCTCACTGTAAAATAATATCAAAGCAGAAATGAGAGGGAGTGAGGGAATGACCACTGGCAAGGTCTGGGGAAGGACACTCCACCAGAGCTCTGGGAAAAGCAAAGCCCACATGCCTGGTTTCAGAGCACAGATTTCTGCAGACGAAGAGTTCTGAAACATGACCAGCAAGACGGCGGTCAAGCACGAGGGGCTGCTACAGGGTTAGATGCTACACCAGGTGCCCAGGGCCCTGAGGCACAGTGAGTGACTCCTGACTTCAGGGTTAGACTATGTCTGTGTTGCAGCCTAGATACCATCCTTGGTGCCAGGCCTCAAGGCAAGATGTCCAGGGAGAAAAGGAACCAGTATCCCTCAATGCTCTTCACGACGTGCCCAAACCCAGAGAAATATCTTGCCTATTGGCTCTGCAAAATTCCAAGCAAACCTGCCCCTCCCCTAACAGTGCCTATGAGGTCATTTGGTGGTTTTTTAACTTGTGCTATGAACTGTTACCACAGTGCGGGTGCCGATGGTAATCCCACCACACTGGTGTTTCTCCCACACTTTGTATGAGGAAAGTCTGTCTTTTCACATCTGTGGGTACAGCTGATATTGACAAAGCCTGGGGCTGTTTGCAACCACACCTCTCTCCCCTACCATCTGCCAGGTCTACCTCTGTCAGAAAGAGGCCCTCGCTTTTTATCACTAAGTGCAGGTTTGACCCATACGCCCTTGGAAAAGTGCAGAAGCCTCCATATGCCTCCTTGTTAGAATTCACATTTTAATATGTTCTTAAATGTTAAATATGTTCTGCTCCTCTCTCTACTTATTTTCCCAGTTCAGTCCCCCACCCTGAAGATTATTTTACTAGTGAACCAGCCTCCCTCCATCATACAGGTTAAAGGCCACAAAGCTACACTGGGCCAACTTTTGCCCATGTTGGCCAATAAATTCTATTCTCAAGTCTTGTTGAGGTCTCTGCCTTACTTCTAAAGCAGCCAGTGAGAACATGACGCTCTCTTTGGAAAGAGCCGTCCCCAAAGTGCCATTTGTCTCTGACCTCTAGGGTCACCCTGAGAGTCCTTCTTATATGTTCCAAAGAGGTCATAGGATTTTCCCCAATGCTCCTTTACAATCATGTTTCAGACTTTTTATTAAAATTGGTGAAAGGCTTTCTGTTCCATCTATGTCCACACAAAAGAATCATTATTGATCTGACCTCTAATTGCCAACTAGTCAATTTTTTCTATGCTGATGGAAATCAAGGGCATTTCCAAAATGTTCAGTCCTCATGCCACCCGGCACACCATACCAACGAGGTGGTCACATCAGCATGCGCTTCCAGCCAACAGCAACATTCCTAACCATGAACATATTCAGGAGAGGAATGAGAGCAAACCAGTGAAAGGACTGAGATGTCCATTACCACCTCTTGCTCTTTGAGAAATTGTAACACCTAAAAGAGCCTGTCTTCAGGGACATGACCAAGGTGGAAAGCTGTGCTTCACTTAAGAAAAAAACTTAGCAGCTGTAGGTTTCTTTGAAACATTAACAATAATATCAACAACTACTTTCCTAGTCACTCAAAAGGGAAGGCTAGAACAAATAATAAAACCTTTAGTTTTGACTGAGAAAAGGACTGGAATTGCTCAATGTCCCATGAAATTTATTTCAATGGATCCTGTTTAAGTGTGCCAGCTGGACAAAGTATTATTTATGAAAGCAAACAAGCAACTTTCAGAAAGGAATGAGGACCTGTGAAATAATGTGGAAAATTTTTCTTTCGAAACCCCTGTTCTTAATGTTTTCCTCGCTGGGGATTCATATAAATTCAAAAGGTTTTGTTTGAGCATTTCCGAAACTCTCCACATCTTCCACTGAATGAAGTTCTTTCTGAACTCTTTTCTCATGGAATTTCACAGACGCAAGGACAAGGATACAGTTGCCTAGATTTTAGAGAGCATTAATTTCAACACTGTCTAAGATGGATCAAGATGAAATCTGTCTGTGTTAAAAAATCAATTGTGATTCATGGAGACGGGAGTGCTGAGTGCTCTATAGAAAGCAGGGTCACCGCATAACTCACCCACCTTCTCTCCTCCTGCCCGGCGGGAGATGTCCTCCAGTCAGGGTCACTCTCTCTTGGAAAAGAGAACGTTCAGGAAGTCACACAGCTTCTTACAAAGTAGCTATTTTTTCCACCACCTATGTTAAAATAAACAAGGCTGCATTGGTGCCAAATCTTTGAACTCAAACCTACTTGTTTCAAGACAGACAATGCAAGTTTTCATTAAAAGGTTTTAAATGGGAGAGGACAAACTTGGGAGTTTTCAAGTCCATGAGCTGACCTTTAAGAGAATCTGGATATCCAGATAGGAATACCACAAGAGAACGGTCCCGCTCTTTGACCAAATTTTGATACTCTTATAATACTAAAGATTCATTAAGTATTTGCCTGAAGAGCCATGTGAAGGACTAAGAATGCATGGTCACTTAGAAAGCGATTGCTAATAGTACCGCTTTTGTTTTATCTGTTAAGACTCATTCCCAATTTACAACGAGTATAAAAACAAGTTATCCACAATAGCATCAGAGGGACAGTTCTGAGACATAGCCCAGAACCCAGCAGGTCGTATGTGAGGTATCTCTCCAGAACATGAAGAGTACTGTCTTTGAAATAAACTGTATAGCAAATAAAGCTCTGAGCAGAAACATGTGATCATCTCATCTGCCATAAATAGTGACTCCCAATGTCAGCAGGATCCTTGGAGGCCATCTGGTTCAAAGCCCGTAAGCAGCTGAAATGTCTCAGCAGCACCCTGGTCCTTGAAGGATGGCCAGATATACCTCATCAGGCACACTTCCGGCTCTCAGCGGTTCCCCAGCCTTTCAAGTCACAGCTCAGGAGGCCACAGCTCTCCTAGGTTTGTTGTGCCTAGGTTTCCAAAGGAATAACCCACAGTCTCTGGTTCTTCTGAAGGCCTCCTGAAGGCCTTCAACCAATCCAAAAATACAAGTCCTTTCTTCTATTTATTGCCAAAGATACACAATTTCACACACACTTTCACTTTTATGAAAAACTAAAGATTTTTCTAATAGTTAAGTAGAAGCTACATTAGTATGCATGACCAATAATTGAGGTTCATAAACTAAACTCGGCACATGTTAGAATTTCAGGAAAAAGGTATTTTACAAGTAGTCTGTGACAATGTCTGCAATGCTGGAGAGCTACTGGAATGCATGTAAACCACCAGTGTGCTGTTCTCAGGGCTTCATCAACCTGTGACTTTGCTTTGTAATTATAAATTAATGTCAGTTTATCTTCATAATTTTCAATTTAATTTATTGAGGATTATCTGGTTACCGAGGATCATTTGGTTAAAGCTTACTCGGTTATTGCTAGTGAATATTTGCATTATTAGCTTATATCTTTCATCGCTTAGTCGTGTCCGACTCTTCACGACCCCATGGACTGTAGCATCCCAGGCTCCTCCGTCCATGGAATTTTCCATGGCAAGAGTACTGGAGTGGGTTGCCATTTCCTTCTCCAGGGGATCTTCCCGACCCAGGGATTGAATCTGGGTCTCCCACATTGCAGGCAGACGCTTTACCATCTGAGCCACCAGGGAAGCCCCATATCTTTCAAAGAACTACTTACTAGAATATGCACATATTGAACTTTAAATAGGAATCACCCAAGTCACTAATGCTAGAGAAAATATATACAACCCACACGTCACTGTCTCAATCCACCTGCATGAGATGGCTAATTACATGCACCCTGTTGGTGGGTGTGCTAATTGAATTTGTGCAGACTAAGGGAGTTACAACACACTATCAAGGTAAGTGTGATAAAAATACATGTATTATTTTTTGGTTTAGAGGGCACTGTTTATAGCACATGTGTATAAGCTCAGACTACAAACTGTTTCTTTTTTCCTTCTTTGTTATCACTGTTCTTTTTAATTGAAAAGGAGAAATAAATAAGTAGATGGACTAGAAATTTTGCCTTTCTCCATCCCCCTTCACTGAAATGGTTTGTGATTTAAAAAAGTGAAAGAATCAGTACTTTAAATCACAACATACTCTGAAATGTATTAAAGTCAGAGCAGTATAAACATGAGCCTTTTATTTTTTACTAGGGACACAGCTGACTTGCCAAAGAAACAATTTTAGCATAGATGAAACTAAACAAGTGACTAATTCTTATCTCCTTTTGGCTGTCCCATGTCCAATCTGTGTGTTTCTGAACCACAGATAAAATGGACTTAAAGCCTTTAGCCAAAATTTGACTTCAAGAAAATTTGGAATTTTTGTCTTCAAAAGACAACTGTCTCCAATTCTTCTGTGGTTTAAACCTAGTCATTCTTCTCCTTGCTTAGTTTTGATCCATAATGATCTTGAAATAAATTTTGTAATGCACTTAGAACTAAATCACAGCAGGATCATCCATGACCCACCTCCCAGAATATTGGAAATAAAAACAAAAATAAACAAATGGGACCTAATTAAAATTAAAAGCTTCTGCACAGCAAAGGAAACTATAAGCAAGGTGAAAAGACAGCCTTCAGAATGGGAGAAAATAATAGCAAATGAAGCAACTGATAAAGGATTAATCTCAAAAATATACAAGCAACTCCTGCAGCTCAATTCCAGAAAAATAACAACCCAATAAAAAAATGGGCTTAAGAACTAAACAGATATTTCTTCAAAGAAGACATAAAGATGGCTAACAAACACATGAAAAGATGTTCAACATCACTCATAATTAGAGAAATGCAAATTAAAACCACAATGAGATACCATTTCATGCCAGTCAGAATGGCTGCTATCCAAAAGTCTACAAGCAATAAATGCTGGAGAAGGTGTGGAGAAAAGGGAACCCTCTTACACTGTTGGTGGGAATGCAAACTAGTACAGCCACTATGGAGAACAGTGTGGAGATTCCTCAAAAAACTGGAAATAGAACTGCCATATGATCCAGCAATCGCACTCCTGGGCATACACACCGGGGAAACCAGAATTGAAAGAGACACATGTACCCCAATGTTCATCGCAGCACTGTTTATAATAGCCAGGACATGGAAGCAACCTAGATGTCCATCCGCAGACGAATGGATAGGAAAGCTGTGGTACATATACACAATTGAGTATTACTCAGCCATTAAAAAGAATGCATTTGAATCAGTTCTAATGAGGTGGATGAAACTGGAGCCTATTATACAGAGTGAAGTAAGCCAGAAAGAAAAACACCAATACAATATACTAGCACATATATATGGAATTTAGAAAGATGGAAATGATAACCCTGTATACGAGATAGCAAAAGAGACACAGATGTATAGAACAGTCTTTGGGACTCTGTGGGAGAGGGTGAGGGTGGGATGATTTGGGAGAATGGCATTGAAACATGTATATTATCATATGTGAAACGAATCTGAAGTGGTTGGGGGCTCCCCATCTCAACACTCTGTGGATTTAAGAGGCCATTCCTTCTGGAAGTGTATAAATTAGCCTGGGATAGAAACTGCACACTGAATTTACTAATTAAGAAATGAGAAACCAGAACTATAAAGGTGGCATAGAAATACAAGAAACTATTCTTAAGTAATCTTTTAAAACTTTGAACAGAGTTACAGATTTTGCCATTTGTTATAAACTGGTATATATAATTTAACCAGAACCCATTGGAAAAACTGATGCTAAAGCTGAAACTTCATACTTTGGCCACTCATGTGACGAGTTGACTCACTGGAAAAGACTCTGATGCTGGGAGGGATTGGGGGTGGGAGGAGACGGGGACAACAGAGAATGAGATGGCTGGATGGCATCACCGACTCAATGGACATGAGTTTGAGTGAACTCCAGGAGTTGGTGATGGACAGGGAGGCCTGGCGTGCTGTGATTCATGGGGTTGCGGAGAGTTGGACACGACTGAGCGACTGAACTGAACTGAACTGATGAGAAAGTTGGTATTGTGTGAATTCTGAGGCACTTTCAACATGTTGTAGGAGTGATGTGGACCTTCTTGAGTTTTACACATTCATAAGTAAATGGTCTGTATCTCGTGCCTTTGTTGGTTTTCTGTGAGCTATAGTTTCTGGGAAGTGAGCAGCTCTCATTCCTGTAACTCTTGTAACCGAGTCATTCGTGTGCCTCCTTCATGAGGATTCAGTGCGGCTGTGGTGCTGTTATCCCTCTGATAAGAACTCTAACTCTCTGTAAAGCCCCTAAGATCTGTTACTTATTTTTATTTTATATTGTACTATATTTTATTTACAGTGTTGTGTTTCAGGTGTATAGCAAAGTGATACAGTCATATATATATATATGAATTAACAAAAGCAGTTCCCATCTTTTGATGGGGAGCTCGTGGTTTATAATATAAATGGCATTATTTTGAGAGAGGGATAACTTAGGTATGGCATTGGGTGTTTTTTCTTTTTGCAGCTTGAGGCAGTTGTAAGATAACTTAATGTAGCTTTTTGCAACTGTGTATTCTATAGTATTTTTTTCATTTGGTGAAATTTTAACTGTTAATGTTTATGGCATTGTGCTTTGTACCAATTATTAAATAAAAATTAAAATAAAAAAAAAAAAACTAAGTATGTTTTACTAGAAAACAAGAATAAAGACCACCTCTTAGGTTTTTCTACCTCCAAGTGTCCTGATGACATCATGGTAAACCTTCAACACCCCCTGAAAGAAGTTCAGGGTGAAAATCAGGAATGAGGCACTCAGTGCTCTGAAAATAAAAAACACTGGCAGAACAGGCCTTCAGATAGTTAGATCTTTTCAGAAAAAGGTTTTATGAGTTCCAATTCTTGCATCTTCTCATACCTAGAACAACACTGACATCATTAATGGTGAAATCTGCTTTGGCTAATAAAAAAAAAAAATTTTTTTTTTTTTTTTTACAATTTAAAGTCAAAATAGAGTAGCTATGGTTCAGACATCCTGGGAAATAACTATTTCCCAGATATCCTGAAAAATGATATTATGGGTGTGATTTCAGATTAGACGCTGTGACCTAATATAGAACTTAATGCTCCTGTAATGCATTTTTGCTCCTGTACTTTGCTTGCTGATCATAAAACCAAAGTTACTCCATTTTAAGATAAGGTTGTTTTTAAGTAAAGATTCCTAAAATTGTTTTTGAAAAAATAAAAAAATTAAAAAAAATAAATAAAAGAATCATGTTTTTTTATCAGTATACCTTTCTACAGATAATTTGAAGTCAACTATTAAAACATTTATACTTATGTTTAAAATATGATAGATCAAGAGAAAACAGAAATGCTGAATAACACATTAGTGAAGTGGATGAATTAAGCCACTTAGGTTGGCTCTCCAAGGCCTGTGTTCCAAGGTGTTGGCAGTGGAAGAAGCAAAATATGAGGAGGACTGAGCAGGCTTTACAAATTAAACCATGAAAATTCCCAAAATGCAGAGCCCTTTTTAGAACACTTGAATTGTGTCTTCATTCCTTCTAGGAAGAGTAAAAGGAGTACAGGTTTTTCTGCAGGCACCAAATACCCATTTGGTCTGTCAAGACTCTGAATCTTGGTAGTAAACTTCAAAGGCAGTTTTGAGCACTTTCTTCTAACACCTACTTTTCTTTTTTGGGGGTGTAGGGGGGGTGGGGTGGGATATAACATCCACTGTGTCCTTTGGGAATAAATCCTAAAAGAAGAAGAATGTTGCCCTGAAGTCTCCCCCACTTTAGAAATGCTTGATGGCAGCATAGAAACACTCAGTTTCATTTTAGAAAGTTTTTATCATTCTCATGGTGAATGATTAGCCCGAAGTCTTAGAGCTGTCTGACATTTTAAAACTTTGATTTACACTGGCATGGTTTATTGTCTTTAAATACAGAACCTTTTGGTTCTTAAATATTTAATCAGTATAAAAGTATTAGGCACGGTCGGCAGAAGAACTCTTTGTGCCGCTGTCATTAACACTGCCAAGCCTCTCCTGCACTGGACACAGCTGTGCAACGTACAAGGACTTTATTGAAACACTGGACCAACATATAAATGTCAAAACAATAAAGGAACTCTTTCCTCCAACTAGATCTAATCTGTCAGATAGTAACTTCCTACTCCTTTGGAGTAGTCCTAATAGTTCCTGGAAAAGAAAAACAAGAGGCATACATATACCTGGACGCTCCCTGTGTAAAATCTTTGATCAAGCTCAAGGATTTTCCACCCATTATTTGCTAACAATTTGCAGGTCTGATTCATTATTTGAAAAATCTCTAGCCAATGTTTTAAAGAAATTTATTCTTCATTTTTAATGCATGTACTCTGGGGAAAAAAGCTAGACTTCTCTTGAATAATTAGAAACCATTGGGAAGAATACATTACACTCGAGAAGAGCAGTGAGTCATGGCGCTTGTTTGTTCTATTATTAAGCAACAGGAATGGACAAGAGAGTCACTGCTGTGATCCATTTGGAATCAGAACCATTTAACTTTCTTCCTGTCATCACACTGTCCTGGAGACTTGTATGAGGAATAAGGAATAATAAGGAATAAGACTCCTTATGGGAATACCTTAATCCTCATAAGGTAATAAGATAAATGTTCCTTTGCTTCCCTGGTGGCTCAAACGATAAAGAATCCTCCTGCAATGTGGGAGACCAGGGTCCAATCCCTAGGTTGAGAAGATCCCCTGAAAAAGGGAATGGCAATCCATTCCAGTATTCTTACCTTGGACTTCCTTGGACAGAGGAGCCTGGCAGGCCCCAGTCCATGGGGTCACAAAGAGTTGGACAGAACTGAGTGATTAACACTTTCACTTTGCATACGGTAACCTCTGGATTTTTCAAGCACATTTGAGTAATCTGTTACACTTCTAACAAACAAAAAGACAAAACAAGGGGTCCATCAGAAATAGCGCGAATTTTGTTTTCTAATTACTTTTTATCTGTTCATTTAATAAATATTTATTCATCATCAGTTATGTGCCAGCCTCTGTGTTCACAGAACAGTGAACAGCATAAAGATTGCCTCTGTCCTCTGGCACTGTCAGACTGGTGGATGACTGAATCAAGTTAAAAGGCATTTCCAAAGCAGTATGAAGAGTGCTCAGTTCAGTTCAGTCACTCAGTTGTGACCGACTCTTTGCGACCCCATGAATCACAGCACGCCAGGCCTCCCTGTCCATCACCAACTCCCGAAGTTCACTCAAACTCATGTCCATCGAGTCGGTGATGCCATCCAGCCATCTCATTCTCCGTCATCCCCTTCTCCTCCTGCCGCCAATCCCTCCCAGCATCAGAGTCTTTTCCAGTGAGTCAACTCGTCGCATGAGGTGGCCAAAGTATTGCAGTTTCAGCTTTAGCATCAGTCCTTCCAATGAACACCCAGGATCGATCTCCTCTAGAATGGACAGGTTGGATCTCCTTGCAGTCCAAGGGACTCTCGAGAGTCTTCTCCAGCACCACAGTTCAAAAGCATCAATTCTTCGGCGATCAGCTTTCTTCACAGTCCAACTCTCACATCCATACATGACCACGGGAAAAACCACAGCTTTGACTAGACGGACCTTTGTTGGCAAAGTAATGTCTCTGCTTTTTAATATGCTATCGAGGTTGGTCATAACTTTCTTTCCAAGGAGTAAGCGTCTTTTAATTTCATGGCTGCAATCAGCATCTGCAGTGATTTTGGAGCCCAAAAAATTAAAGTCTGACATGGTTTCCACTGTTTCCCCATCTATTACCCATGAAGTGATGGGACCGGATGCCATGATCTTTGTTTTCTGAATGTTGAGCTTCAAGCCAACCTTTTCACTCTCCTCTTTCACTTTCATCAAGAGGACTCTGAGTTCCTCTTCACTTTCTGCCATAAGGGTGGTGTCATCTGCATATCTGAGGTTATTGATATTTCTCCCAGCAATCTTGATTCCAGCCTGTGCTTCTTCCAGCCCAGCATTCCTCATGATGTACTCTGCATAGAACTTAAATAAGCAGGGTGACAATATACAACCTTGACATACTCCTTTTTCTATTTGGAACCAGTCTGTTGTTCCATGTCCTAAGGTAGGGGTAAATACACCTCTTCATGACAACACCTGACAAGAGTCCTTAACTGAGGCTGGGAGGTGAGGGGTTTTCCTAGAAGAAATGACATATAAATTGAGACCCAAAATATGCATAAGAGTACAGGTGAGTGAGACTATCAAGCAAAGGGAAATAATGTTCATTTCTTCAAAAATGAGCATAGGCATATTTTGGAATAGAAAGATGTCCAGAAATAAGTCTAACGAGGTAAGCATGGCTAAGAGCAGATGGTAGCCACTGAATTCTTGTAGATACAATCAGGTTGGTATTTTAGAAATGTCAAACTGAGGGCAATATAGAAAATGAACTGGAGAGGATGGACCCAGGATACGTACTGTAGGAACCTGGGTCAAATGTGGTTCCATTCCGTGGGTGGAGACACCAGGGAAGGAAAAAGGAAGGTTGGCTCTGAGAACTGGAGACATGCAGAGGGAACGGGGAGAAATTCATCAGATACAAAAGCTTGAGGATGGAGTGGAAGGTGAGTGACATTCCCAGAGGGAGGAAGCTATTGAAGAACAGGTAGGGGAAAGAGAATCAATTTCATTTTGAACACACTGCCTTTGATTTGCCTATGGGGCATGATAAGTACACTTGGTTAAAAGCAAGTTGAAACTGCAGATCTGAAGTGAAAAGTGAGAGAAGGATGGGTTGGAAAAGTTTCAAGTGCAAATCAAGCGAATAAAATGGGAAATTTAGATTCTCCTGTGCATGTTTTTGTTTTTTTCCAGAATTGTTTTATGGTAGCTAACTTCACAAACATTTTCAGGAGTCTGCAAAGAAGAAAATACAAACTACCTCCCACCTTTGTCCTTCAAATATATGTGACAGCACTACAATTTCTAAAGGGTTTGTTTATTTTTAACATCATTGCTGGAAACCAAAAAGAAGAGATAGGAAGGAACAAAAGAAATTGCTGTAGGAGGAGTTAGGTGAAGAATAGCGAACACCATGAAATGTATTTTTTAAATTACAAAGTAACAATTGTCCAATTTCTTAAAATATCTGCAATAAAAATTAGATTAATGAAGAAATATAATGTTTTACTGGGTTTTTATTTTTAGTTTTTTTAAAGGCTATTTTACTTCTCAGATGAATAATTTCCAGAATCAGGGCTTTGTGTCTGTTGATTTCTATGTTGTTGTTGCTGTTGTCGTTCAGTTGCTAAGTCATGTCTGACTCTTTGCGACCTCATGGACTGGGGCCTGCCAGGCTCCGCTGACTTCTATAGAGGCATTAAATACTCCTGAATGTAGTTACAGTATGGTTTCCCCAGCTGTAACCCTCGCAACTGTATACTGATGGCAAAATAGACATAAACAAGGATCTCTGACAAATGAGAAAACATACTGGTGGTTTTACCAGGCGGGAAGGGAAAAAATGTACATTTTTGCAACAAATTATCCATTTCCCCGGAAAAAAAAATCTGAGGTGGAACCAAAAATAATGTGGATTCCTATTTCTTCAGTTCAGTCGTGTCCGACTCTTTGCGACCCCATGAATCACAGCACACCAGGCCTCCCTGTCCATCACCAACTCCTGGAGTTCATTCAAACTCGTGTCCATAGAGTCAGTGATGCCATCCAGCCATCTCAGTCTCTGTCGTCCCCTTCTCCTCCCGCCCCCAATCCCTCCCAGCATCAGAGTCTTTTCCAGTGAATCAACTCGTCGCATGAGGCGGCCAAAGTTTGGAGTTTCAGCTTTAACATCAGTCCTCCAATGAACACCCAGGATTGATCTCCTTTAGAATGGACTGGTTGGATCTTCTTGCAGTCCAAGGGACTTTCAAGAGTCTTCTCCAGCACCACAGTTCAAAAGCATCAATTCTTTGGTGATCAGCTTTATTCTTACCTACATTTTATTCATTCCAAATTTATCTCTCAGACTGTTTTTTTTTTTTTTTTTTACATTCTATATAGCAAATAAATAAAAATAGCAAAATGCTCACATCCAAGAGATATTCAGTTGCCTTTTCAGCCTCTAGAAAACAAAGGTTTCCTCTAGAGTTCTGGTGTGTTTTGTCTTGTTAATTTTTTGTCAGTGGATACATTCTTGTCCTTCCCAGGCCTCAAAGACTAGAAATGAAACTGAACTCTGGCAGAGATTTCCATTAATTACTGTGGAGACTGAAGAAAAGGGATTATTACTGATATTAGTTTGCTAAGGTTGCCATAACAAAATACTTCGGACTGGGTGGCTTAGATAACAGAAATGTATTTTCGCACACTTCTGGAGGTTAAAAGTCCAAAATCAAGGTGTTGGCAGGGTTGCTTTCTCTTGAGATCTTCCTGGCTTGAAGATAGCTACCTTCTTCTGTGTCTTCGTGGCCCTTCTTTTTTATGAGCGCATGTTGTTCTAAGGACATCAGTCAGACTGAGTTAGGGGCCACACTAAAGATCTCATTTTACCTTCATTACCTTTTTAAAGACCTTATCTCCAAATATAAAAGGTTATTACATACTGAGGGTTAAGACATCACCACATGAACTGGGGGGAGAGAAAATTCAGCCAATATCACCATGCTCAAATTCATAGAGGGTTTGGGAGGCAAAGGAAACGGACACTGTTTCCTCCTACTCCTACGACTTTATAATCCACAAATGAACTTTAAAAAAAAATTCTTCCTTACAGAAAAGTAAAAATTTTAAGTTATCTAAATATAGAATTTTAAACGATAGTTTAAGAACATAGTTTGGCAACCCACAGAAATCATAATTGAGTATCTGTTAATCCACTGTTTTCAGTAAACTCACCTAGCAAGCCTGGCTCAGAGGCAAAACCTCCAGGGCTGCTGAGTTGTTTACAGTTAATTCTGAGGGATGCCACGTCTAAATTTGTACAAGTTGACATGCGTGCTTTTTTTTTTTTAAAGGGCTAGAGGTTTTCTAAATCTAACTTGACAGTTTGGAAAATAAATCCTAATAGCAAAATAAATGTTTTCCCCCAAAACCTCAATCATTTCCTCCGTCTCAAAGTATTTATGCTGTCAAAAATTAATACTGTATTTTTTAAAGATCATAAGCATTTAGCACTAACTGTAGTTAAAAAAAAAATTTAAAATCAAATCTGTAATTATAAGAATGAATCATGCTTTAGAAATTTGTATGTGTATGTAATTCACACATATATGCCTATGTATACATGTATTAATACAATTCCAGTTATAGAATTAGCAAACATTGCATGTGACATATTTTTGTAGGGTCTGAGTTTTCTCACATAACTTCACCACCATCAAAATCAACACTCATATTGTATGCCTAGGTTTTTTCAGATAGTTATTATTAGGAAGTCAGATAATGCCAAAAAGGAAGTGATTTCTTGAAGTCTTAATCACTGAATGTAGCATACTGATTTTTAGGAGTCTTAGAAACAAAATAGTAACTATATAAAAGTAATTCCTAATGGCTGAATTTCAAATATTATGACATAGTGGCAGAAACTATATCCTTGATATTCTTTCTCAGACAGTGACACTGTCAAACTTCAAGTTTTTTTTTGAAGATTTATCTTTATTAAAAAAAAAAAGATTGAAGTAGTAAAAATGGGCATGATCAAATAAGAAGAAACTTATCCCACCTTAGAATTAACTCCCTTAGAAGACTTTTGGGTAAAGAAGTAACCGGAAGTGAAAACAAATGACAATGACCCAAGACTCTGCACCTTTAAAGAAGACATATCAGATGCAGGAAATCTCCCAAGCTGCTGTGAAGATGTTGAAATGTTGGGTTATAACAATCCCCCCATCCCATTTTAAAAAACCTTGAATATATAGTTCAAATTGGAACTAAAAAAAAAAAAGGAAATTTCCAGATGTCAGGTGTGCAGTGTAACTCAAAGTGAAAGTGCTGAGCTGAAGTAGCTCCAAATTGAAGAATTTCATCAAGTTTCCAGTAGAAAAAATGTAAGTAAATTCACATATAGGTACATTGTAGTAAAAAGTCAAACAGTAATAATGTAACAACAAAATTCTGTAAAGCAATTATCCTTCAGTTAAAAAATAATTTTTTTTTAAAAAGTAATAATGTGACCTTTTGACGATTAGTGCCAAAAAAAGAGAAAATCTTAAAAATCCACCAGAGAGAAAATATATATACCTGTAAAGAAACAAACTGATAGCAGACTTCTCATCAACAATGAGTATTGTCAGGATGCAATGGGAAAGAATCTTCCTAGGGCTGAGACAATAATATTCATCCCCAAATTCCATACACAACTAAACTATCACTCAGATCAAAGTGGAATAAAATAATCAGATAAATGGAGCCAGAAAGATTATACTATCTTCTCATGGAAAGAATTCCTAGTATTCATCATCAAAGAGGAAATTGAACCAATATAGCATAGTAACTGGATGCAAAAACAAGTGGCAAGCAAAAAAATAAGTAACAGATTTCAGCAAATATAATTTAGTGTTGACTATTTTGAAATGTTTTTAAGCAGATTCATTTAGAGAGCTTTAAAAGTGAGGTAAGATTCCACTATACCCTCCCCAGAATGCCTAAAATGGAAGTAATTAATAATATTAGGTATTGGCAAGGATAAGGAGCAACTAGAACACTTAAACACTTGTGTGGGCAGGTAAATTAACGCAATAACTCTGAAAACTGAACTTGGGCATATTTTGTCACCTAGCTGTTCTATTCTGTTGGAACATTTCCAACATAAATGAAAATTTAACCAGAAGAAATATACTAGAATGTTCACACAATCTCTATTTATAATATCTCCAATGTAAACTACTCCCAAATCCATAAGAGAATGGATAAAATAATTTATATATTCATACAAAATATTAACAGCAAGAATAATGAGCAAAATTAAGCCACCATACAATGATACACATGAGCCTCACAAACTTATTTCAAGTGAAATAAGCCAGTCATGAAAAGGTACATCCTGTGTGATTAGGTTTAGTTACAGTATAAAATAAGATAAAGAACAATTTATGATGTCAGAAATTCAAATAGTAGTTACCTACGAAGAGCCAGAAAGAAGGTACAAGGTGAGTTTCTAGAGTGCTGATGATATTATATATCTCAAGCTAGAGGCTGATTATTTACATGGATGTATTCAGTCTGTGAAACTTCACTGAGCAACACACTAACAATATGTATGCTTTTCTGCACATAGTATGCTGCAAAAATCAGAAAAAAATAAAATAAAGGACAGGTGCCCCTACAGATTACTTATTAACTAGAAATGGGGAAAATGAGATTTACAATGGTGCTATCTGGAAACACCACCCTGGTCAAGTGATCCAGCCCAGCATTATTAGGACATTAACAGGACAACATGTTGTTATATGCCTCCTGATAAGAGGTATAAAACACAATCTATATAGTCTTCTGGTCCAAAAGGTTTAACCTAATTATGTGAAAAAAAATAGCTGAATGAATCCAGGCTATCAGACATTTTATAAGACAACTTATGCTGAACTCTTCAAAAATATGATTATGAAAGAAAATAAAAGGCAGTGACTTATCCAGATTAAAGTAAAGAAATATCATAACAAAAGGCAGTGGGCATATAATCCTTGGAATGGTGTGAACTTAAAAAGAAAAATATACAAGGGCTATTTTCAGAACCATTGAAGAAATTGAAATGTAGACTGGCTATTAGGTAATATTCTTGTATGAATATGAATTCTGGGGGTGTACAAAAGGCATTGTTGTCATAAAGAAGAATCATGTTTTCTTAGAAGATGCTTGCTGAAGTACAGGCATACCTCACAGATATTGTGAATCTGGTTCCAGACCATAGCAATAAATCAAATATAAAAATAAAGTGAGTCACATGTACTTTTTGATTTCTTCGTGCAGACAAAAGTTATACACAGTAGTCTATTAAAAAACAATGTATACACCTTAATTTAGGAAATACTTTATTGCTAAAAAATTACTAACCATCATCTGAGCGTAATGAGCAAGTCAATCTTTTTTTACTGGTAGAGGTTCTTGCCTCCATTTTGATGGCTGCTGCTTGATCAGAGTGGTCATTATTGAAGGATGGGGTGAACGTGCAAATTCTTAAAATAAGACAACAATGAAGCTTGCCACATCAATTGGCTCTTCCTTTTACAGACAAGTTCTCCATAGTATCCAATGCTGTTTGAAAGCATTTTACCCACTGTAGAACTTTTCTCAAAATTGGAAATCGGCCTTCTCAAACCATGCTGCTGCTTTATCAACTAAGTTTAGGCAATAGTCTAAATCCTTTGCTGTCATTTCAACAACATTCACAGTATCTTCACCAGCAGTAGATTCCGTCCCAAGATATCACTTTCTTTGCTCATCCATAAGAAGCAACTCCTCATCTGTTACAAGTTTATCATGAGATTGCAGCAATTCAGTCACATATTCAGGCTCCACTTCTTCTCTTGAAATTTTCACTACACTTGGAGTTACTTCCTCCACTGAAGTCTTAAACCCCTCAAAGTCATTGATGAGGGTTCGAATTAACTTCTTCCAAATTCCTGTTAATGTTGATATCTGGACTGCTTTCCATGAATCATGAATGTTTTTGTTGTTGTTGTTCAAGTACTAAGTTGTGTCCACTCCTTACAATCCCGTGGACTGCAATGTACCAGGCTTCCCTGTACTTTACTGTCCACCAGTGTGCTCAAATTCTCATCCATTGAGTCGGTGATGCTACCCAACGAGGCCATCCTCTGTTGCCCGCTTCTCCTGCTGCCCTCAATCTTTTCCAGCATCAGCATCTTTTCCATTTAGTTGGCTCTTCACCTCAGGTGGTCAAAGTAATGGAGCTTCAGCTTCAACCTCAGTCCTTTCAATGAATATTCAGGGTTGACTTCTTTTAGACTTGACTAGTTTGATCTCCTTGCTGTCCAAGTGACTCTCAAGAGTCTTCTCCAGCACCACAATTCAAAAGCATCAATTCTTTGGTGCTAAGTCTTCCTCATGGTCCAACTCTCATATCTGTACATGACTACTGGAAAAACCATAACTTTGACTATACGGACCTTTGTCAGCAAAGTGATATCTCTGATTTTTAATATGCTGTCTAGGTTTGTCATATCTTTCCTTCTAAGGAGCAAGCATCTTTTAATTTCATGGCTGCAATCAGTATCCGCAGTGATTTTGGAGCCCGCCAAAAATCTCACTGTTTACACTTTTTCCTCATCTATTTGCCAGGAAGTGATGGGAGCAGATGCCACGATTTTAGTTTCCTCAATGCTGAGTTTTAAGGAAGCTTTTTCACTCTATTCTCTTACCCTCATCAAGAGGCTCTTTAGTTTCTCTTCACTTTCTGCCATTAGAGTGGTATCATCTGCTTATCTAAATGTTCTTAGTGACATCTAGAATGGTGAATTCTTTCTGGAAGGTTTTCAATTGACTTTGTCCAGATTCATAAGAGGAATCACTATATATGGCATGTATAAATTTATGAAATTTCTTATATAATAAGACTTGAAAGTCAAAATGACCCCTTCATCCATGGACTAGAGAATGCATACAGTGTTAACAGGCATGAAAACAACCTGAAATTCATGTTTAAATCCATCAGAGCTCTTAGGTGACCAGGAACATGGTCAAGGAGTAGTAATATTTTAAAAGGAATATTTTTTTTCTTTTTTTGAGCTGTAGGTCCCAACAGCAGGCTCAAAATATTCAGTAAACAATGATGTAAACAGATGTTTAGTTATCCAGGCTTTGTTGTTCCATTTCTAAAGTATAGATAGGATAGAGTTAGCATAATTCTTAAGGACCCCAGGATTTTCAGAATGGTAAATGATCACTGGCTTCAATTTCAAGTCGCCATCTGCATTAGCCTTTAATATGAGTGTCAACCTGTCCTTTGAAGCCAAGCAGTGACTTTTCCTTTCTAGCTATGAAACTCCTAGGTGACATCTTCCAACAGAAAGCTGTTTTGTTTACCCCCAAAATCAGCTGTGTAATGTAGCCACCTTCATTCATTAACTTAGCTAGATCTTCTGGATAACCTGCTGCAGCTTCAACATCAGCACTTGCTGCTTCATTGTGCACTTTGATGTCATGGAGACAACTTCTTTCCTTTTCCTTATACCTCATGAACCAACCTCTACTAGCCTCAGAGTTTTCTTCTCCATCTTCTTCACCTCTCTGAGCCTTGAATTGAAGAGAGTTACGATCTTGCTCTCATTAGGCTTTAGCTTAAAGGAATATTATGGCTGGTTCGTTCTTCTACGCAGATCACTAAAACTGCTATCCGTAATAAGGCTGTTTCACTTTCTTATCATTAGTGTGTTCACTGGAGTAGTACTTTTAATTTCCTTCAAGAATGTTTCCTTTTCATTCACAACTTGGCTAAGAGTTTGGCACAAGAGCCCTACCTTTTTGTCTATCTCAGTTTTCCACGTGGTTTCCTCACTAAACTTAATCACTGACAGCTTTTGATTTAAAATAAGAGATAAGTGACTCTTCCTTTCACTTGAAGGCCTTTCACTTAGAGGATATTGTAGAGTTATTCACTGGCCTAATTTCAACATTGTTGTGTCTCATAGAATAGGAAGGCCCAAGAAGAGTGAGAGAGATGGGAGAATGGTTAGTCAGAGGGGCATTCAGAACACACACAACATATATCAAGTTTACTGTCTTATATGGGTATATGGGCACAGTTAGTGGCATCTCAAAACAATGACAAGA
This sequence comes from Moschus berezovskii, assembly GCF_049115385.1. NCBI lineage: Eukaryota > Metazoa > Chordata > Mammalia > Artiodactyla > Moschidae > Moschus > Moschus berezovskii. Next base: position 86,932,578 of record NC_142467.1, read on the forward strand.
ATAACATCAAGATCACTGATCACAGATCACTGTAACAAATATAGTAATAAAAGAGTTTGAAATAGTTGAGAATTACCAAAATGTGACACAGAGACGTGAAATGAGTAAATGCTGTTGGAAAAATGGCACTGATAGATTTGCAGTTAATAAATAAAAATTCATAAAACATTATGAATCAACTGAATCCCAATAAAAATTAATCTAAAAATATGCACATCTGTGATGTGCAATAAAGCAAAGCACAATAAAAGAGGCCTGTATGTAGGAGTACTATGCCATGATATTAGCGACATAATTAAGAGAGAGATAAAGCAAAAGTAGCAAAAAGTTAACAATTTCTGAATCTAAATAAAGGGAATGTGGTGCTTATTGTACTCATCTTTCAACTTTTTTTAGGGTTGATGCTTGTCAAAATAAAAACATTGATGATGGAGTAAACTTAGATGCAATTATCATTTTATACAACCTAAACATGAAAGGCTGTAGACACTGGAGGGAGAGCTGAGTTAAAAAAATTTTTTAATGTTCAATTTTCGACAAAAGAGGCAAGAACATACAATGGGAAAAAGTCTCTTCATCAACTGGTGTGGAGAAAGTTGGACAGTCACATGTAAATCAATGAAGTTAGAACAGCCCTTCTCACTGTACACAAATACAAACTCAAAATGGCTTAAAAACCAGCATAAGACATGACACTATAAAACTCTTAGAAGAGAATATAGTCAAAACATTCTTTGACATCAATCGTATCAATGTTTTCTTAGGTCATTCTCTCAAGGCACTAGAAACAAAAACAAAAATAAACAAAGGGTACCTAATAAAACTTACAAGGTTTTGCATAGCAAAAGAAACCATAAACAAAATGAGAAGACAACATACAAAATGGGAAAAAATATTTTCAAGCAATGTGACTGACGAGGGCTTAATTTTCAAAATATACAAACAGCTAAACAACTCAACAACAACAAAAAAATCAAACAATCCAATTGAAAAATGGACAGAAAATCTAAATAGACATTTCTCCAAAGAAGAAATACAGATGGCCAGAAGGAACATGAAAAGATGTTGTCAGCAATTATAGGAGAAATGCAAGACAAAACAACAAGGTACCATCTCACAGCAGTCAGAACAGACATCATTAAAAAGTTTACAACTAACAAATGTTGTTTTATGTATTTTTTAATAAGAGGAAAAAAAGCATGGTAGATCCTCAGAAAACTAAAAGTAGAATTAACATATGATCCAGAAATCCCACTCCTTGGCATATATCTGGACAAAACTATAATTTTAATACAACCTAATAAAGGCTAATAGAGTTTTGCCAAGAGAATGCACTGGTCATAGCAAACACCCTCTTTCAACAAGACAAGAGAAGACTCTACACATGGACATCACCAGATGGTCAACACTGAAATCAGATTGATTATATTCTTTGCAGCCAAAGATGGAGAAGCTGTATACAGTTAGCGAAAACAAGACCAGGAGCTGACTGTGGCTCAGATCATGAACTCCTTATTGCCAAATTCAAACTTAAATTGAAGAAAGTAGGGAAAACCCCTAGACCATTCAGGTATGACCTAAATCAAATCCCTTGTGATTATACAGTGGAAGTGAGAAATAGATTTAAGGGACTAGATCTGATAGATAGAGTGCCTGATGAACTCTGGACGGAGGTTCGTGACATTGTACAGGAGACAGGGACCAAGACCATCCCTCATGGAAAAGAAATGCAAAAAAGCAAAATGGCTGTCTGAGGAGGCCTTACAAATAGCTGTGAAAAGAAGAGAAGCGAAAAGCAAAAGAGAAAAGGAAAGATATAAGCATCTGAATGCAGAGTTCCAAAGAATAGCAAGGAAGGATAAGAAAGCCTTCCTCAGTGATCAATGCAAAGAAATAGAGGAAAATAACAGAATAGGAAAGACTAGAGATCTCTTCAAGAATTAGAGATACCAAGGGAACATTTCATGCAAAGATGGGCTCGATAAAGGACAGAAATGGTATGGACATAACAGAAGCAGAAGATATTAAGAAGAGGTGGCGAGAATACACAGAACTGTACAAAAAAGATCTTCACGACCAAGATAATCACGATGGCGTGATCACTCCCCTAGAGCCAGACATCTTGGAATGTGAAGTCAAGTGGGCCTTAGAAAGCATCACTACGAACAAAGCTAGTGGAGGTGATGGAATTCCAGTTGAGCTCTTTCAAATCCTGAAAGATGATGCTGTGAAAGTGCTGCACTTAATATGCCAGCAAATTTGGAAAACTCAGCAGCAGCCACAGGACTGGAAAAGGTCAGTCTTCATTCCAATTCCAAAGAAAGGCAATGCCAAACAATGCTCAAACTACCGCACAATTGCACTCATCTCACACGCTAGTAAAGTCATGCTCAAAATTCTCCAAGCCAGGCTTCAGCAGTATGTAAACCGTGAACTCCCAGATGTTCAAGCAGGTTTTAGAAAAGGCAGAGGCACCAGAGATCAAATTGCCAACATCTGCTGGATCATGGAGAAAGCAAGAGAGTTTCAGAAAAACATCTATTTCTGCTTCATTGACTATGCCAAAGCCTTTGACTGTGTCGATCACAATAAACTGTGGAACATTCTGAAAGAGATGGGAATCCCAGACCACCTGACCTGCCTCTTGAGAAACCTGTATGCAGGTCAGGAAGCAACAGTTAGAACTGGACATGGAACAACAGACTTTTCCTATTATTTCCAAATAGGAAAAGGTGTACGTCAAGGTTGTATATTGTCACCTTGCTTATTTAACTTATATGCAGAGTACATCATGAGGAATGCTGGGCTGGAAGAAGCACAAGCTGGAATCAAGATTGCCGGGAGAAATATCAATAACCTCAGATATGCAGATGACACTACCCTTATGGCAGAAAGTGAAGAGGAACTCAAAAGCCTCTTGATGAAAGTGAAAGAGGAGAGTGAAAAGGTTGGCTTGAAGCTCAACATTCAGAAAACAAAGATCATGGTATCTGGTCCCATCACTTCATGGGAAATAGATGGAAAAACAGTGGAAACAGTGTCAGATTTTATTTTTGGGGGCTCCAAAATCACTGCAGATGCTGATTGCAGCCATGAAATTAAAAGACGCTTGCTCCTTGGAAGGAAAGTTATGACCAACCTTGATAGTATATTAAAAAGCAGAGACATTACTTTGCCAACCAAGGTCCGTCTAGTCAAGGCAATGGTTTTTCCCGTGGTCATGTATGGATGTGAGAGTTGGACTGTGAAGAAAGCTGATCGCCGAAGAATCGATGCTTTTGAACTGTGGTGTTGGAGAAGACTCTTGAGAGTCCCTTATACTGCAAGGAGATCCAACCAGTCCATTCTAAAGGAGATCAATCCTGGATGTTCATTGGAGGGACTGATGCTAAAGCTGAAACTGCAATACTTTGGCCACCTCATGCGACGAGTTGACTCACTGGAAAAGACTCTGATGCTGGGAAAGGTTGGGGGCGGGAGGAGAAGGGGACGACGGAGAATGAGATGGCTGGATGGCATCACCGACTCTGTGGACAGGAGTTTGAGTGTACTCCGGGAGTTGGTGATGGACAGGGAGGCCTGGCGTGCTGTGGTTCATGGGGTCGCGGAGAGTCGGACACGACTGAGCGACTGAACTGAACTGAACTGAACAGAAGCAAAATCATAACCTTCAGTTCCGTTCACTGTATTTATTTCTCAAAAGTTGAAAACAAATTTAACTAATTTTAAAATGCTAAATAAAGAATCAAAGATTAAATTCAAATAAATAGTGAAATAAATGGGAAAATATGAACTTTATAAATCATTTTTTTTATAACAAAAAGACAAAATCAGCAAGATATGAAAAATAAAAGCACGAAAAAGTAGAACTTACGAGTGAAACAAATGTCCAATAAATATATGAAAATAACAAGGATATAATGTCATACTTATTTGATTGGAAAAAAATCAAAGAAGCATCAAATATTGGAGACAATGTGAGAAATGGAAGGTCTTACAAAATGCTAGCAAGAGTTGTTCATTTCCATATTAACTCTAGAGCCATCAGGAAATACCTAATACAGCTGAAAATGCACTGTCCTATATCCCTATAATCCATGTTTCAGTATTTTCCCTGAAGAAACTACTGCACCAGGATAATCACTGAAGACTATTACAGATACAGACATAGATATGCTATTATATATATTATCTATATGCTATTATATAAATATATTTCTATGGAAGGAAAGCCATGACAAACCTAGACAGCATATAAAAAGCAGAGATATCATTTTGCCAACAAAGGTCTGTACAGTCAAAGCTATAGTTTTTCCAGTAGTCATGTATGGATGTGAAAATTGGACCCTAAAGAAGGCTGAGCCCCAAATAATTGATGGTTTTGAATCATGGTACTGGAGAAGACTCTTGAGAGTGCTTTGGACATCAAGAAGATCCAACTAGCCAAGCCTAAAGGAAATCCACTCTGAATATTCATTGGAAGGACTGAGGCTGAAGCTCCAATACTTTGGCCAATACTTCTGATGCAAAGAACTGACTCATTGGAAAAGATCCTGATGCTGGGAAAGATTGAGGGCAGGAGAAGAAGGGGGAATCAGAGGATGAGGTGGTTGGATAGCATCACTGACTCAATGGACATGAGTTTGAGCACACTGGGAGATAGTGAAGGACAGAGAAGCCTGGTGTACTCCAGTTCATGGGGTTGCAAATAGTCAGACATCACTTAGTGACTAAACAACTAAATGCTACCATAGATGGTATGACAGCATTAATGTAAAATTTTAAAAATATGTATGAAACAATGAAGGCATAAAAACATGTCTATAGTAAAAATACATGTAAGAGAATCTATAGAACAAAATAGACTAAAAAAATTTAACCTGAAAGAATCACTCAAGAATTCAAAATAGCAGTTGCTTATAGGGAGAAAAGAAATCTGGGAATCAGAATTGGGGGTTGGAACAAAGTGGATTTCAAATTTATTAGTAATTTGAAATTGGATTACTAATTCAACAGGATAGTAATTTATACTGCCTCTGAACCAAATCATCCAAAACCAAACTACATATTTATATCCTGTTGTTTTCTAGATAAAACCAAATGAAATGAGAGTACCTCAGAGACTGGGAATCTATGAATTATCTTGGTGCACACATGTGTCATCTTAATTGTGCCAGCAGCTCCTGTCCAAGCCCCAAGCTACTGTGGACTCTCATGGGACTTGAACCTCCTGAGAGCTGAAATGGTAGACAAAACAGCCAATCTTTTTTAGCAATTATTCTCAACATAGCCAAAGAAAGGGGTGATTCTGCAAGCTGATAGAAATTGAGGGAAACTTTAAATTATGGCCACATTAGAAAGGCTTGACCCTCTTTTTAAAAGCAAATCTTATTCTTTGGTTGTCCCCCCTATAGTTCTTACTCAGAAAATACTCCTGGAGTAAAATCCAAATGTTAACATTGTCAGGTGGCCTGTCCTTTTCTCTCATTTCACAGTCCTGCCTTGTTCACGTTCACTGATGGGTTGACAGCAGATAATCAGTTAATTAATTCTCTGATAGCACACAATTTATGCCTCTATTCTAGCAGCTTCATTATCTGAATTACTATATTAAAATTGTATTGCGTTAAAATTATTTTAAGTGAGCATCACTTTCAAAATTATTTAAGCTTCTAGTTCACTGTTCTAGTTTCCAATTCGGGCACACTCAGTGCTCAATAAATATATAATGACTTGAATTTTGATTTATTTCTTCCAGTCTCTGTTTATAATACATCATAAAGATAAAATAGTAAACTTCTTGAGTGCAGGAGTATTATCTTCTCTGTACTCTGCTTATACATTTTACTATTCCTTACTTATTTATCTATAGGACTTGCTTTGTATTGCTCAAATGATTAAGAAGAATATTTTAAATGTATTTTTCCTTACCAAAGCAAAACTCTCCATGAACCTTCAGAGACTTCCAGTGCTTGAAACTAGTATTCTTTTTGTAGATAACCTATTGCTTGTGTTCCTAGAATAAACCTTTGTAATAAAAAAGCAAATATTCTAGCTAAGCAAGATCATATTACTGTAGTTGGGCATGGTAGTGTTCAAATAAGCTGTATAAAAACAATTACATTGAGTTCTTTGTCTCTCAGGAACTTTCTTCATATTTCCAACCAAGACAGAGACCTTGAAAATTTCTCTTTGATCACACACCAAAAAACTTAACACATATTTTACTATGCATCCAAAAGAAGTAATTTGAGATCAAGTGAAGAGAAGGAAAATCACGATAAAAAAAGTGAAATGTTAATATGGCTTCACGATAGTGCTTAAATGAACTTTATAAATCATGCAGATTTGTTTTATATTGTAACATGTAATCATAGCATTTTTTCAGGCAAAGATTTCAAATAGAAAAACAATCTAAAATCATCATGAGGAGAATTTTTTTAAAGGGAGCAACTAGCTCTCCTGGGTAGAGTCAAGCAATCCTGTCCCTCAGGGCTGCCTACTAATTGCTTAAGCCTGCAGTGAAGGTAATACAGCTGCGAGTGTCTTGAACCAATAAAAACATTATCATCTAACGAGTGAAGAAAATGTGATTGCACAATAACAAAACGAGGGTTAATGTGTTGTTCAGTGCTCCAGTAGCCTACAAGGGCCAGTGTATATTTTCCTTTCACAAAACAAAGAAAAACAGTTTAAATTTTTAGAAAATTGGTGTAAAAATTAAAAACTACATAGTTCCAAATATTTTGCTTTCTTGTAAGCCAAATTCTGCCAGCTGTCTCAGAAAGTACATGCAACTTGAGAGGAAAAATTAAAAATAATGGTCATGCCTTTAAATTAAGCTGAGAGGAATGATTTTTAAAGACAAGCTTAGTTCTACGTTTGTTCTATGGTAGGTACTGGATACACATACATCCATGCTTGTGGGCTAATTTCACTTCAGTCATGTCTGACTCTTTGTGAAGTCATGGACCATAGACTGCCAGGCTCCTTTGTCCATGGGATTCTCCAGGCAAGAACTGGAGTGGATTGCCATGCCCTGGAATGTATGTGTACCCAGCACACATACATGTCTACTGTGTACACATACATCCCATCTCATTTAATAAATTCAGAGGGATTCTCAACTAGGCAACATATTTACTAAAACTGAAAAATGATGAGAAATATAATCTCATATACCAGGAAGTAGCTCATGTTTTTCAGCTGTCAACCTAGAATCTGCAAATTTTCCCAAATTCACTCTAATAGTTTCCCTTTGGAACCTCTTCTCATAAAACTCCTTTTGCTCAATTTCTATGGCTAAATTCCTAATCAACTTTAGTCAAGTCCCCAATGAGCCCTTCACTAAACAGTTTTCTCTTCCTTTGAATGCTGGATCTTCTTTTGACCCTTCTCAGTTAATGCCCCAGTTTCTGGTGATTCTAGAGAAATATTTTTCTCCCTTATTTGAAGGTAAATGTTCTGTGCACAGGGATTATGCTTTAGCTCTTTTTGAAGAGTCGCCCTGAAAAATGGCACCCATTACTATCAAAACGAATACTCATTATTTAATACTGAATAATAAGAATTAGCCCAGAATTCATACTGAATTTTTGAAATTGAACTCTAGAAAAGCTTAGTTATACAAATATGTTATCTACTTGAGTCACCCCCACTTTCACTCTTCTGTTTCATCTCCCTGACACCTAATAGACTCTCAAAATTTGCCTCAGATGATAGCACAGAGAAAGCAGTATTTGCACTTGGTTGTCCCAGAACAAACCTCCATCCTCCGTCAGCTGTGAAAAGAAGAGAAGCGAAAAGCAAAGGAGAAAAGGAAAGATATAAGCATCTGAATGCAGAGTTCCAAAGAATAGCAAGGAGGGATAAGAAAGCCTTCCTCAGCGACCAATGCCAAGAAATAGAGGAAAACAACAGAATAGGAAAGACAAGAGATCTCTTCAAGAAAATTAGAGATACCAAGGGAACATTTCATGCAAAGATGGGCTCGATAAAGGACAGAAATGGTATGGACCTAACGAAGCAGAAGATATTAAGAAGAGGTGGCAAGAATACACAGAAGAACTATACAAAAAAGATCTTCACGACCAAGATAATCACGATGGTGTGATCACTGACCTAGAGCCAGACATCTTGGAATGTGAAGTCAAGTGGGCCTTAGAAAGCATCACTACGGACAAAGCTAGTGGAGGTGAGGGAATTCCAGGTGAGTTATTTCAAATCCTGAAAGATGATGCTGTGAAAGTGCTGCACTCAATATGCCAGCAAATTTGGAAAACTCAGCAGCAGCCACAGGACTGAAAAAGGTCAGTCTTCATTCCAATCCCAAAGAAAGGCAATGCCATAGAATGCTCAAACTACCACACAATTGCACTCATCTCACATGCTAGTAAAGTCATGCTCAAAATTCTCCAAGCCAGGCTTCAGCAATACAGGAACTGTGAACCTCCAGATGTTCAAGCTGGTTTTAGAAAAGGCAGAGGAACCAGAGATCAAATTGCCAACATCCGCTGGATCATGGAGAAAGCAAGAGAGTTTCAGAAAAACATCTATTTCTGCTTCGTTGACTATGCCAAAGCCTTTGACTGTGTGGATCACAATAAACTGTGGAACATTCTGAACGAGATGGGAATACCAGACCACCTGACCTGCCTCTTGAGAAACCTATATGCAGGTCAGGAAGCAACAGTTAGAATTGGACATGGAACAACAGACTGGTTCCAAATAGGAAAAGGAGTATGTCAAGGCTGTATATTGTTACCCTGCTTATTTAACTTATATGCAGAGTACATCATGAGGAACGCTGGGCTGGAAGAAGCACAAGCTGGAATCAAGATTGCTGGGAGAAAGATCAATAACCTCAGATATGCAGATGACACCACCCTTATGGCAGAAAGTGAAGAGGAACTCAAAAGCCTCTTGATGAAAGTGAAAGTGGAGAGTGAAAAGTTGGCTTGAAGCTCAACATTCAGAAAACGAAGATCATGGCATCTGGTCCCATCACTTCATGGGAAATAGATGGGGAAACAGTGGAAACAGTGTCAGACTTTATTTTTTTGGGCTCCAAAATCACTGCAGATGCTGATTGCAGCCATGAAATTAAAAGATGCTTACTCCTTGGAAGGAAAGTTATGACCAACCTAGATAGCATATTAAAAAGCGGAGACATTACTTTGCCAACAAAGGTCCGTCTAGTCAAGGCTATGGTTTTTCCAGTGGCCATGTATGGATGTGAGAGTTGGACTGTGAAGAAAGCTGAGCACCGAAGAATTGATGCTTTTGAACTGTGGTGTTGGAGAAGACTCTTGAGAGTCCCTTGGACTACAAGGGGATCCAACCAGTCCATTCTAAAGGAGATCAATCCTGGGTGTTCATTGGAAGGATTGATGCTAATGCTGAAACTCCAATACTTTGGCCACCTCATGCGATGAGTTGACTCACTGGAAAAGACTCTGATGCTGGACGGATTGAGGGCGGGAGGAGAAGGGGACGACAGAGGATGAGATGGCTGGATGGCATCACCGACTCGATGGACATGAGTTTGAGTGAACTCCGGGAGTTGGTGATGGACAGGGAGGCCTGGCGTGCTGCAATTCATGGGGTCGCAAAGAGTCGGACATGACTGAGCGACTGAACTGAACTGTCCCTAGAACACTTTAGAGATTGTCACACACATAGTTGACAGGTAGCAGGTACTGACGAGCACAGAACAGTCAGACAGTAGGTGCTTTACTTTCACTTAGGAAAACTTATGATTAGAGAGTTCTGTGTACTTGGTCACTCAGTTGTGTCTGACTCTTTGTGACCCAGTGGACTGTAGCCCACCAGGCTTCTCTGTCCATGGAATTTTTCAGGCAAGAATACTGGAATGGGTTGCTGTTTCCTTCTCCAGGGGATCTTCCCAACTCTGGGATCAAACCTGTGTCTCCTATTGTCTCCAGAATTGCAGGCAGATTCTTTACCTGCTGAGCCATTGAAATGATTACTTAAAGGGTTCTAGATCGTTTAATTGAAAATCAAAAGATGTTACTGAAGACTTTGAGGATACTGAGAAAATATCCCCAGTCATCAAAAGACATTCATTTTCAAGAAACATTCTAATCACAATAGTAAACATAAACATATCCAGGCTATAAAATCCAGTTGACAGTAGTTCTTTTTTGAAAGTGGGAATACGTATAAAGTTGCTTTCTGGGGATTAGTGGATGAGCTGTCAAGAATCTGAAGTCTTCCCAAGGGCTCTCTTAAAACTTCCTTTCTATGGTCCTCTGTGACCTTTTTTAAAGACTAAATAAACTCTGCTGTATTGATTACTTACTGATTTTCCCTTTTTCTTGTCAGTGAGAAGAGGTGAAAAGAAAATGAGACTAAGAAAAGGAGCCCTAAAAGTGTTAAGCCTAGATTTCCTAGTTTTCAATTCCCATAACCACTGTTTCTTTGTGCCCCAAACCCTACAACGCAACACTGTGAAAGCAATGTTCATTTTGTAGCCTCCACCTCAATGATGTGACCAGAATCTGTATAGCACAAATATCCTATTGCTATGGTAACTCAACTTCAAACACTCTGACCGTCTGGGCCTTTTCTACTGCTGCTGCTAAGTTGCTTCAGTCACGTCTGACTCTTCACAATCCTATGGACTATAGCTTGCCAGGCTCTTCTGTCCATGGGATTTTCCAGGCAAGAATACTGGAATGGGTTGCCTTGCCCTCTCCTCCAGGGGATCTTCCCGACCCAGGGATCAAACCCCATGTCCCGAGGTTCCTGAATTGCAGGCAGATTCTTTACCGCTAAGTCACCAGGGAAGCTCCCTGGGGCTTTTCTAGCAAGGATAAAATCCTTGCCCAAAGAGGCTGAATAATGCCAAGTAGCAGCTCCAGAGGAAGCCACTGGTGTTCTCTTTAGGGAAATCTCTCCAACTTGAGTTCTGGATTTTTCAGCTACTTCATGCTCACAGCTCTTTTGTGTGGGAGGCACATACTCTTTTAACTCTATTGATAAGCTAAGGAAACCATTATAACTCAAAAAGAAGTATAAACAGATCTTGGAACTTTTAGACAGTAATAAGGTTGCCCATCACATGTACTTATAGTGAAAGTGTCAGTCGCTCAGTCGTGTCCGATTCTTTGTCACCTCATGGACTGTAGCCCATCAGGCTCTTCTGTCTATGGAATTCTCCAGGCAAGAAGACTGGAGTGGGTAGCCATTCCTTTCTCCAGGGAACCTTCCTGACCCAGAAATTGATCCTAGGTCTCCTGCATTGCAGGCAGATTCTTTACCGTCTGAGCCAAACTTGGCAAAAACGCAAGTGTTCAATTATAGTACAACACTACAACAAAAGTTAGATGACTGTTGAAAGTCTTGTGCTTATAAAACACATAAGACCATAGGGACGGGGGCTTCCCAGGTGGTGCTAGTGGTTGAGAACCCACCTACTAATGCAGGAGACACAGGAGACTCGGGTTTGATCCCTGGTTTGGGAGGATCCCCTGGAGGAGCGCATAGCAACCCATTCCAGTATTCTTGCCTGGAGAGCCCCATGTACAGAGGAACCTGGCAGGCTACAGTCCATAGGATCACAAAGAGTTGGACGCAACTGAAGGAACTTAGCATGAATGTATGTATCATGGGGAGATGCTCACTGAATAGCACTAAAACAGAGGGATGCAAAATTACATCATTGGTTTGTGACCAATGCTATACATATGTAGTTGATCCTTGAACAACATGGATTTGAACTGTGCTGGGCCACTTCTACACAGATATTTTTCAATAATAAGTACAATAGCAGTAGTAGTGATTGGTTGAACCCTGATGAAGAACCAGAGATACAAAGGAATTGGGGATACTGAGGACCAGCTATAAATTATATGCAGATTTTTGACTGCACAGGTCAGCACCACCAACCTCCAAGAAGGTTAAGGGTCAAACTGTATGTGAATGTGCATAAGGGGCCAAACGCCAGGAAGAAATAAACCAACATGTTGGCAATATGACTGTCTTTTAATATTCACGGTGATTTCTGTTTTGTCCTTACATTTTATGCTCTTTAAAGTTTTACAATGAATGTGTGTTCACTTTTAAATCACAAAATGAAAATAACCACTGGTTTCTTTAAAAACTATACTTTTAAATCTGACTATGGAAAGGAAATGATGAAGAGAAGAAAATATCAAGGATCACTGCCCTGAGTTGCAGAGTAGTCGTTAAAAAGATTGGGCTTTTGAATAACACTGCATGGATTCATGGTCTTAAATTAACTTCTCTAAGCTTGTGTTTTCATGTAGTTGGATGGGGATATTCAGTTCAGTTCAGTTGCTCAGTTGTGTCCAACTCTTTGCGACCCCATGAATCACAGCACACCAGGCCTCCCTGTCCATCACCAATTCCTGGAGTTCACTCAAACTCGTGTCCATCGAGTCGGTGATGCCATCCAGCCATCTCGTCGTCCCCTTCTCTTCCTGCCCCCAATCCTTCCCAGCATCAGAGTCTTTTCCAGTGAGTCAACTCGTCGCTTGAGGTGGCCAAAGTATTGGAGTTTCAGCTTCAGCATCAGTCCTTCCAATGAACACCCAGGACTGATCTCCTTTAGAATGGACTGGTTGAATCTCCTTGCAGTCCAAGGGGACTCTCAAGAGTCTTCTCCAACACCACAGTTCAAAAGCATCAATTCTTTGGCGATCAGCTTTCTTCACAGTCCAACTCTCACATCCATACATGACCACTGGAAAAACCATGCCATATATTTCATCAAATCTAAGATTCCACAGATTGTAAAATATATACACCTTCATTTCATGTGCCAATAAGATTCTTCAAGTGCTGCCAATACTTGATTTTAAGACATATTCTATTTCAGAAAGTGAAATAAACATGTCAGAGAATTGATGAATTATGGTAATAATTGTACCTACCTTCATTAGCTTTTGTGAGGACTGAAGAAAATAGTCTATGTCAAGTTCTTGGAAAAGTCCTTAACCCTTAATAAATGCTTAACAAATGTCAGCCATTGTGGCAGATTCATTTGAGATGGCTAAGACAAACCCTGAGGGTGAAGGTGGAGCTTTCAATTTGAGAGGCCTGAGGAGGGTATGTCAATGGACATTCAGAACAAGAGTGAAGGTGAGGAAGAGTGACTCTAGTCATGGAGACCTGAGGCCATCCTGTTGTTTCTCAACTAAATATGAGAGCCTCGGGTAGAAAAAGCCTACAAAAAGCAAACATTTGTGAAAATATAGACAAAGGCACCCTCATACACTGCTGGTAGGATGTAAATTGCGGTAGCCACTATGGCAAACTGTATGGAGTTTCCTTAAAAAATTGATCTGATAACTAAAGACCATATGATCCAGCAATTTCACTTCTAGGGAAAAAAAAAAAAACAGAAAAAATGAAAACACTAATTTGGAAAGATATATGCACTCCAATCTTCATAGCAGCACTATTTCTATCAATGAACAATTGAATTAAAGAAATGTAAGACACACAATGGAATATTACTCAGCCATAAAAAGAATGAAATATTGCCATTTACAGGGATGTGGATGAACCTAGAGAATATTATGTTTAGTATAATAAGTCAGACAAATACTATATAAGGAATCTAAAAACCAATATAAATCAATGTAAATGTGAAACAGACTTATAGAAAACAAGCTTGTAGTTACCAAAGGAAAGATGGAAGAAGGGGAGGGACAAACTAGGGGTTTTGGATTAACAACTGCTATATATAAAATAGCTAAGCAACAAGGATATATACTGCATAGCACAGGGAACTATACCCAGTATCTTGTAATAACCTATCATGGAGCAGAATCTGAAGAAAAAAAAATTCAATCACTATGCTATATACCAGAAACTAACACAGTATTGTAAATCAACTATACTTCAGCAAGTAAATAAATCAATAAATAAGAAAAGAGAGCCATTGTTTTAGAAATCAATATAACATAGGGTCCTAAAATGTGAAATCCTCAAGTCACTGAGTAAGAAGTTAAATGTTGAGGGCTGAGGAGAGAAAAAGAGGAAGAGGAAGAAAGTTTGAGGTTGAGTGGTTTCAGTATTACAGTCATCAAATGATCTCATTTATCTCTAATATTTACTGAGTAACCGCAGGACATAAAGAACCCTAGAGTTACATGTGGGTAGTGGAGATGGAGTCACAAGGAAAAGCTACATTTCCAGTCCTTTTTAAAAACTTTTCGAACAAGTGAACAAAATAAAGACACACATGCAGCAGTATTTGCAATTTGCATGCCTATAACAGTATATATAATTTATAGTAGAACTGAATAAAGATAAATGCAAAAGTTGGGCATGCTAATACAAAGTATCATTAAATTATTTCACATTTCCTGGACTGCAACAAGGCTCGAGGAAATTAATGTTTTTCTTTAAGTGCTTTTTATAAAAGACCTATTGTGACTGAACATAAAGCATGCATATTTATCTTTGCTTAAGAGCAACAGTAATAAAACAGAGTTATTAAAAGCATTAAAGAGCAATATATTTTATCATATTGGTCACTTAAAGAATAAATCTATTATGTTTTTATTTATTCATGTGTAAAGTTACTCACCAAATATTTACTATGTGGGTGCTTAAGTTAAATGAATGCAAAAGTACTGGCAAAGGCTACAGCTAGGAAATGAAGTGAAGAATGTTGACCAGCTGGGGAAATCCAGTGGAATGAGTCAACCAGAACCCTGACCAATGAACCTTTTCAGGTTTAGTATAGAACAAATCTTGAGTAGAAATAGACTTGGCTTGGAAATGGTCCTGAAAAATGAAATACTCTATGGTGCCCAGAATTGCATGGAGGTCAAACAAAGGGAAAAGGAACTGTTGGCAGACTTTCTTTTAGATTTTATGCAGTCTCAGCAGGCAAATCAGTTTTAGAGTACAGAACAGTGCTGTTGTAGGGTCTGTAATGAACTTCAAGCTTATAAATTCTGAAGCTCAAGAGAACAAAGCACATCATTATGGAATACATTATTACTCAAGAAGAGCAAAGCCTGTTAGATTTATCCTCCAAGTTAGATTTATCCTCCAAAGAGCGTGATTTATTCTTTTCAGAAGAAAGATTTGTCAAAGTACATCAGGTGGGGTCAAATGGAGTGACTGATAGCTAACACTTTGCATAGGCATTAATTTTAAGAGTGACTTTTTTAAATCAGCATTTGTGGCTGTCATTTTTTGTTTTAGCTTTTAGAACAAAATCTTTTTGGTTTTCAAAAAATGAAAGACTTCTTGACTCCTAGAGTGGAAGGGGCTTCATCCATCTTCCTGTCTTGTGCTGGCCCTTGTAATCCTTCTGGAAGAGGAGAGGCAGGTTGAGGTCATGCCAAACTACTTCTTGACATGTGCTCACCATCCTCCCTTAACTGTACTGTCTTAGAACAAAAAAGGTTGTCCAACCTGTGTGTGGGTGACTTCTGCTTTCAATGAGCAATAAGAAGAGCCTTGCAGTGGGTCATTGCCCCCAGAGGGGAACAGCAAGCATGTCTTTCTATGGGCAGTTATATCCTCTGGACCAGAGGGTGCAGACTTGTACTTTAACGGGGGTCAATCAAGTGGTATATATGGTTCAGTGAAGTCAGGGTGAAAGAAAAAACACCAACTGAGCAAGTGCAGTGATGAATGCTGACTTGCCTTCATTGTAGGAGCTAAAGGGAACGAAGGTGGCTGTGATGACTGAGCAGGTAGGCTCCATTTTAAAGGGGTAGCTGATATTTGGCTGCCCTTGATTACTATCTGAGGAACACTGGCCCAGGGGGCCAGCTCCTCTGGATTTTCACGGGCTGCTAGCTCCTGGGCAGGTTAGTGGTGGAGGCACATCAGGTCTGTACTTGGACAGGCCCACACTTGCTTTCATGTTCCGTTGTCACTCTCATAAAATTCTTAATCTTTTTTGAACAACGGTGGCTGCATTTTTCATTTTGTATTAGACTCCCCAAATGATATAGCCAGTCCTGTTTTCAAAAGATAGTGTGCATCTACACTTTTCTGTAATACATTCCCATCTTTAAATACTGTCAATGAATTCAAATTTTAAAATGTAGTGAATGGTACACAATTGCAAGCTAACTGGCCTAAGAACAGGCAACACATTTCAACCCTGTGGATCATCTCAGTGAATATCCTGGAAGCTTAAAACTTGGAGCTGTGAGCTCTTTGCTGCAACTTGGCCAATCCCCTTATCTTCTGAATGAGGGAAGAGTCACAAGAAATAAAAACAGGAACACTGGCTTTCATATATAGCACCTGCTACGCTGGGCCTGTGGGGACCAGCTGTTCCTGCACATACTCCCCAAACAAGGAATCTGAGTTTTATGGCATCTGTGACAGTGTGTGCTTTCTGCCTCATCATTTTAATTTTGTGGATGATGGATCTGCCAAGAAAGTTTCTTTCATCTTTTGGTGACTTATATTTATTTTCCCCCGTGATTGTAAACCACTGTTGATTTTACTATGATTTACACAGTAATTATCTGAGTACTATCTCTTGAATGAGATGGTTGGATGGTACCACTGACTCAAAGAACTTGAGTTTGAGCAAACTTGGGGGGACATGCAGGACAGGGAAGCCTGGTGACTGCAGTCCATGGGGTTGTAAAGAGTGGGACATGACTCATGTGTTACTCGTGGCTTAGCAACTGAACAACAAAAAACAACCATCTGTTGACCTAGTCAGGGATCTGTACATTTCTATGGCCTAGTCAACTGCAGAAACTATATTGTCAGATCCCACCCAAGTCTTTTAAGTGAACCATTTCTTTCTTTCCTCCTTTTTTCCAAGATGCCACCTTTAATAACATGTTATGTGATATAAGAAGGGAAAAAATAGTGTGTACAAATGTGTAATCATGAATGTTTTAATCTCCTTAATCATTAGTATATTAGAAAAGCATGCATTCTTGGGTTATAAGACATTGTAAAGACTGGCTATCTTTAAGATATTTACTTTTGTGTTGTGGTTTTCCGGTGGCTCACACGGTAAAGAGTCTGCCTGAAATGTAGGAGACCTGGGTTCGATCCCTGGGTTGGGAAGATCCCCTGGAGAAGGAAACGGCAAACTGCTTCAGTATTCTTGCCTGAAAAATCCCAGGGACAGAGGAGCCTGGCATGCTGCAGTCCATGGGGTCACAAAGAGTTGGACACGACTGAGTGACTAAGCACACAATTTTGTGTTGTACCTACTGCAAATTTTTAAAGAATATGAAATAAAAAATACAGTCTCTTCAAGAGTCTCAGTTCATATTCGTTTGCCTTTCTGCCTGCATTTCTGTTCTCTGCCCTGTTCTTTGGCAACCTGTGGCCTCAGAGAACTCTGGTGGTCGACCAATAACTGAAAATGTACTTTCACAGATTCTGGAGCCGGCCATGATACTACATTTCTAATAGTGAAATTTTACACCTGAAGCTCTGTATAATCATTTCATTCCTCTGTGCCTCAAAGTCTCATTTTCAAAGTCAATTAAACTTTTTAATGGAGTAGTAAGATTTAGAGACAACTTAATTGAAAGATATTGTGATGGTAAGACAGGTGATAACAGGAGTGGATTTGACAGACAACAGAAGAAAATGTCAAAAGCAAATAACCTGTGCCTTGGAAATAATGGAGCCTTAGTCCCATCTAGATTAAGGGTTTGTTTTAATTTAAGCAGGTGTTTTTTTTTTTTTTTTGGAATGTTCACCCTGCCCTGCGAGGTTGTCTGTCCTTCTCCAGGTCACTCCAAGTGGCTAGTTGATCTTTCACACCCAGGGCAAGACCGGACTGGATTTCACTCTTGCGGAGACAAAGGCTAGAGAGGGAAGGACGCATGGCAGACAAGTGCAATGTTTTGGGGACGCAGTAGGATGTGGATGGCGGGTCTGCTTGCCATGCCTTCATGATGACAGCCTGCTGGGCTGCTGGGCCAACAGTGCCCTGGGTTTGCTCCTTTGTTGTTTCATACCCTTTGGTGCCAGCAATGCTCTGGCAGCTGATACCATC
Organism: Moschus berezovskii; assembly: GCF_049115385.1. Classification (NCBI taxonomy): domain Eukaryota; kingdom Metazoa; phylum Chordata; class Mammalia; order Artiodactyla; family Moschidae; genus Moschus; species Moschus berezovskii. The sequence goes on from NC_142467.1 coordinate 86,950,576, forward strand.
AACAGGTGCCCCTAAAATACCCAGTAGCCCTGGGAAGACAGGAGGAAGTAACGTTTGTGGCCACACAGGGCCTCGTGCCACCAGTTCACAGGGCATTGGCTTTGTTACTTGTTTATTATTTTTAAACCAAAGCGTGCCACCCTTTCTCTGTGGTTCTTTGAAGACAGCCAGATGCCATTGCTTTTCTCTACTCTTAAGAAGGATCATGTGTGAAAGATAAATAACCCCAAGGTAATAGGAGGGAGCTGGACTGACTTGAAACAGCCACAGTGGTACTAAAACCAGGCAATGCCACAGTCCAAGCGAAGCAGGGAAGATGGGGTTTTCATTTGAAGAAAGAGTGGCTATCATCCAAAGAAAGTATATGACACGTGTAGGATATGTTGGTGTGTCCAGTGTGTTACTCTTCAGTGATGCATGGTGTTCGCAGGCATTCAGCGAGCAAGACTGCATTCAGGATCTGGCTCCAATAAGCAGACCTGAGTCATTGTGTCCATGACCAGCCAGCTCTTCCTATTTTCCTACATGTTTCAGCCTTGTTCTGTTAGAGGAAAATACTGTAGCCCCAAATAAGAGTACCCTGCAGGCACATCTATGACAGGCAGGGACGTCTCAGGAGGTAATAGCTCTAAGATAGAGCAGTTTCAGTCATCCACAGTTCAACTCCATCTCCAAATTAACTTTAAAATATTGGGTCTGTGGAAGAGTCATTTTTTCAGTCAGAATCTGGTCTATCTAAGAATGGCATTTCCTTGTTTCCTCTTGACTTCAGTGAAATGATCAGTTCTGAGAGAAGAAATGCTTTAGATCAAAAGAATATCAAGTGTTCAGAATGACTTACCCAATGTAAATCATTCTCCCCAAAGCATGTTTTATATACTTCACATTGAAAACCTTCTTAATGTACATTCTTACCAATCTGAGTGTGCCCTGGGATATTTAATTTCATTCCATCCATCAGTCTAATGTATTTTTATTTACTAAACACCTTTGGATCCGACATACAGACTAGAGTCATTCTGGAGAGAGCTGAGGAGAGAGTGGGAGATGACACTGGGGAATAGTGAGAGTGGGCAACCCTTCAGGGAGTCTGGTTGTGATACAGTTCGTGCATCTCAATATTCCAAAAATAGCACAATCAAAAAAATAAGCAGTTCAGTTCAGTTGCTCAGTCGTGTCCAACTCTTCGCAACCCCATGGACTGCAGCATGCCAGGCCTCCCTGTCCATCGCCAACTCCCAGAGTTTACTCAAACTCATGTCCATTGAGTCAGTGATGCCATCCAACCATCTCATCCTCTGTCATCCCCTTCTCCTCCTGCCTTAATGTTTCCCAGCATAAGGGTCTTTTCAAATGAGTCAGTTCTTCATATCAGGTGGCCGAAGTATTGGAGTTTCAGCTTCAGCATCAGTCCTGTGATAGACTTTTCTCCAAAGAAGACATACAGATGGCCAACAGGCACACGAAAAGATGCTTATCATCGGTAATTATTAGAGAAATGCAAACCAAAACTACAATGAAGTATATCATCACACACAAGCCAGAATGGCCATCATTAAAAAGTCTATAAATAATAAATGCTACAGAGGGTTGTAGAGAAAAGGAAGCCCTTCTATACTGTTGGCAGGAATGTAAACTGGTACGGCCATGGCAGAGAACAGTCTGGAGGTTATTCAGAAAACTAAAAATAGAGCTATCATATGATCCAGTGATCTCACTCCTGTGCATACACCCAGAAAAGATGAAAACTCTAATTCAAAAAGATACATGCATCCCTGTGTTCATTGCAGCACTATTTACAACAGCCAAGACATAGAAGCAACCTAAACACCCACTGATAGATGAATGGATAAGGAAGATGTGGGATACACATACACACACACACACACACATATGTACAATGGAATACTACAGAGCTGTAAAAAAGAATGAAATAATGCCATTTGCACCAACATGGATGAACTTAGAGATTATCATACTAAGTGAAATAAATCAAACAGAAAGACAAATATCACATGACATCACTTATATGTGGAATCTAAAAAATATGATTCAAATGAACTTATTTACAAAACAGAGAGAGAGTCACAGACTTGGAGAGCAGATCTGTGGTTGCCAGGGGATGGGAGAGGGAAGGATAGATTGGGAGTTTGGAATTGACAGATACATTCTACTAAGATAAAATGTATGGACAATAGAGACCTATTGTATAATGTATAGAGTAGGGAACTGTATCGTCTTGTAACAATCTATAATGGACAGAATCTGAAAAAGAATCTATCAATCTAAGTCATTTAGCTGTACACCTGGAACTGGCACAACATTGTGGATCAACTATACTCATATTAAAAAAAAATAAAGATCTGATTGTGAATGTAAGTTGAGGGTGACAGCTGGAGGGGGATGTGGGATGAATAAGGTGGTTCCTTTGTCAATTTGTTTTTAAGAAAGGCTTACACATATCTGTAGCTGTTAAGAATGAACCTCAGGGGGACAGTATGAAGATATGGAAGATCAGATGATATGATCAGCAGGGAAAAGTCCCTGGAAAGGTAGGAGAAAACAAAACCCAGATCATAGAAGGGCAAAAGGGAGGGGTGAGCCATGTGCAGAAGGAGGGCACTTCTTCCACTGTGACAGCAAGGGACAGAGAACAGGGTAGAGGCCAAAGCAAGTGACTCTGTGCACTTCAGGCTCTGAGTCTGAGGAGTTCCTGTCTCAGCTGTGTACCTGAGTGAGTTCTGTTATTTGGGTCTGACGGGCCACTGCCAGGAAGGAGAGGAAACTGCAAAAGCAGCTCAGAAGAATTGCTAGGCCCTTTGAAAACTCAGTTTAGACCTCGATACAAGACAATACAGTGCCATTAAAAGCAAGATTGTGAGAATTTTCTCCCACAGAATTGAGTCCCATCAGTGTGGGGTCCAGAGGGACAAGGACCAAGGGAAGGCCGGTGCAGAAGGTGGCAGGGGTGATGAAGGAACACTGTGTAGGGTCCTGGGAAGACAGGTGAAGTGACAGGACAGAAGAGCCACAGTGGACAGACTTGATGGGCTCATGGGGCTGGCATCTGAGAGCATTCACACAACCTCGCGTAGTTAACAAGTAAGGAAACTGAGGCTCAGGGAGGTTATGCTTAACCACTGATTTTTCCAAAGACTATGTCAACAACCAAACCATTGTAATGTATTTCCTAGTTACCCTTATGAACTTTGTAATAAATAAGGATTTCACTGTGGGGCAAAACCTTGGCTTCAAATGGATAAACAGACACAGCAGTATGTAATAAGAGAAAATAAAGCTATAAATCTTTACATTTTAATATACCAAAATTATGCTGAGTCAACGGGAACATATATGTGTTATGCATATTAACTTTATAAAAGGCTTTCATATAACTCAGTGTACCCAAGGAATCAAATTTAATTCTTACGCATCATGAATTTCTTCTGACATTAATGTTCTAGCTACTTTCCCTAGAATATAACCTCTGGAAGAATCAGAATTTTGTCTTTCTTTCAATGGTATCCTCACAAGCAGGACAGTACCTGAATGAGTAGGTATTCAATAATATTTGTCGAAAAAATGAATACATTACATGGGGCTGACTCTTCCCCTTGACCTCTTTACAACACCTTTAAGTCAAAATTGGATTCATTTTGTGCCCATTCTCACCCCACTTGCTCCCGTCCCCACAAAAGAATCTGGTCTTCCTTTGTGTTGCCTACTTCAGTTAAAGATGTTTCCATCTACCTAGACAATAAAGTGGAAAACCAGGGACTCGGCTATGATTCCTCCCTCATCTCCATTTCTAAGACTAGTTGGCTCCCGTATCCTGTCACGTTAGTCTTGGAAAAAGTTTGGCCAGTGTTTTCCCCTCTCACCATTCCTGCAGCCCTGCACTGTGCAAGTCTTTGGCGTTTCTCAACTCTCATTGTGTTGGTTCTCTATTGAGGTTCCCTGAGCCAAATTTCCCCCCCACAGCGGTCCAGTGTTATTTCTAAATGTCCATCCACTGGCTAAAAATATGACCCATTATTTTCTTCTGAATAAATTTCCTTTGCATGGCCTTTAAGAGTTTCACAATCTAATTCCTTGCTAGGCTTGGGGTTTTGTCTCTTTCCACTTTGCACATTTGCCACTCAGGATGGGCCCAATACTTTTTTATTTTTTAACATAGTCTTTCCTCATATAGATGTCCCAAAATTCTCCTACCACAGAGCTTACGGGCTACTCTAACTTTCCCCTTTTAAACTCAGGTAGAGTAGACACTCCTGCCTCTCCCTGGACTAAAGTTTAGGTTCAGCTCTCCAACCCATACTTTTAACTTTATGCCTTTTCTCATGCTCCTGCTTAGAAACTCTTGCTTCCTAGCCCATCTCATAAGATAATTATCCTTCACATTTCTTCTGTTAACTCATCTTCCAATGAGCTTCTTCACTTGAAATTAAAATAGTGACTAAGTAACATCTTTGCTAATAGTATTTCTCAAAAAAAACCCTCCAATTTTAAAAAGATATGGATTAGTGATATGAGTTTAATAGAAACTAGGAAAATTAATGTTTAAACATTATATAATAATAGACATAAAATATAAAAAAATAAAACTTTTTACTTCCCTTGTAATTAAAGTAAGTCTAAATAACTATGAGATTTTTATGTACCCTTGTAATTAGATTAAAATAAGTCTATATAACTATGAGATTTTTATGTAACTTTCTGGTTGGCAAAATATAAAAGTTTGATTTTAAAAAACAGGATAGGCTGGGCAATAAGCACTCAAATACCTTCTGAGACTGTGAGCTGTTACACCTTTTGTGATAACATCTTTCAACATCACTCATTATTAGAGAAATACAAATCAAAACTATAATGAGATATCACCTCACACTGGTCAGAATAGACATCATCAAAAAATCTACAAAATATACATGCTGGAGAGGGTGTGGAGAAAAGTAACCCTCTTGTACTGTTGGTGGGAATATAAATTGATAGCCCCACTATGGAAGATTGTACGGACATTCCTTTAAAAACTAGGAATAAAGGTATCATATGACCCAGCAATCCCACTACTAGCCATATACCCTGAGGAAACTAAAATCAAAAAAGATGCATGTATCCTAATGTTCATTGCAGCACTATTTACAATAGCTAGGACATGGAAGCAACCTAGATATCCATCAACAGGCGAATGGAGAAAGAAGCTGTAGTACATATGTACAATGAAATATTCAGTTCAGTTCAGTTCAGTCGCTCAGTCGTGTCCAACTCCTTATGATTCCATGAATCACAGCACGCCAGGCCTCCCTGTCCATCACCAACTCCTGGAGTTCACTCAGATTCATATCCATCGAGTCGGTGATGCCATCCAGCCATCTCATTCTCTGTCGTCCCCATCTCCTCCTGCCCCCAGTCCTTCCCAGCATCAGTCTTCTCCAGTGAGTCAACTCGTCGCATGCAATATTACTCAGCCATAAAAAGGAATGCATTTGAGTCAGTTCTAATGAGGTGAATGAACCTAGAGCCTATTATGTAGAGTGAAAAACAATTATCGAATAGTAATGCATGTATATGAAAGATGGTACTGATGAACCTGTTTGCAGGGCAGCAATGAAGATGCACACATACAGAACAGATTTATGGACACAGGGGTAGGGGAGGAAGCAGAAGGCGGGGCAAATAGAGAGAGTAACTGGGAAACATATACACTATCATGTGCAAAATAGACAGCTAATGGGAATTTGCTGTATGACTCAGGGAACTCAAACAGGGGCTCTTTCAAATTTTTAAAGACAGGTATCAGTTGGCATTGACAAGACTGTTTCTTTTGTGGGTCTCTTTGTTTCTAACTCTTCAATTGTCCCCATTTTCATTTTCCTATTAGAAATTCAGATTCAAGCAGGAGTAGGATCCTAATAGGAATGGATATATACTTAAATACATAAATCTTGTTCATTTTGATTTTGTGCCATGTATTTGTTTCTTCTGGACAATGTGTTTTGTGTTTCTGGAAAAAAAATAAAAGAAGAAAAAAAAAAGCCTTATTAAGGGTTCAAGTGAACAAGCGGTCTACAGCCAGAGGATTTGGAACGGCTGGTCAGGAAATGTGAAACAGTATTTGTCTTTGGGCAACATGTGTTTATACATATGTTCTGAACTTACTAGAGAAGATTTGAAGAAAGTGGCTGGGAGGCTAGAAACATTTCTTCTGCAGTCTGCTTATCAGTGACAGCAGCAAAGGGTAGCTTGGAGAGCAAAGTTCCCTCACCCCGCCAAGCCACCCAGATAAAAATATGAGCTAACTTAACACAGTGTGCTTTCCATGCAAACACAGGTCTAAACAAGTACCCTGGCCCCACCCTGCCAGCTGGACTACTTGTCCCAAAGCCTCTTGTCTAGAAATTCTGGAGCCACTACTGAGGCTAATTAAGACCTGAGTTTTACATCTCTAACATCATGGGAGGATCAAATCATAGGAAGTAATAAGAAGTGAGGAAGGGAGGTCTGGCCCTTTGAGTTGTGTTTTATTTTTAACTTGAAGAGGACAACATACACCAGTAATTGGTTTTTAATAACCCCACTAAACAACAAATTTATTCTTTTTCATTTTAAATTGATTTTCCTTTTCCATATATTGGATGGTCAAACTGTTGAGTGACAGCTGTTTTGTTGCTCCTAAGCAAGACATTGGCTCTTTCTCATGGTTACAGTCTAGCAAGCATTTCTGCATCCTCCTTGAATCGGTCTGTAGTAAACACTCAACATATTCATATACTCTCAGTTCTTTTTTTCTGAGGGTCATGAAAGAACTTCACAATAGATGGAATACAGAGGAGTTCAGCCTTTGTCCAACTTGGGAGTGAAATCTGAATTCCCTGATTTTCTAAGTCTGTTTCCATATCCATATTTTTTCCTTTCTCAATCTACGTTTACCTTCCATTCTTTGGCTATTCATATCTGACCCTGCTTCCTCTGGCCTTCATCCTTTTCCCTTGAATAGTCTGGGTCACTTTCCTTTCTGGAGCCATGGTGGCATAGAAGTTAAGAGCCCAAACCTGGAGCCAGCCTCTGGGATGCAAAATCTATCTCTACCACTTAGTAGATATGTCCTCTTCCCTAAACTCTGCCATTCCCTTTGGCCAATCTTTTGTTTCCTCAACTGCAAAATAAAGATGTTTATAAGAGTCCCTACCATGTAGAATTCTTACAAGATTCTCAGAAGTTAATATGTGTAAAGTGCTTGGAATAGTGCCTCACATGGAGAAAACACCAAATAAGAGTCAACTCTCATCATGACTTCAGAGACAGCTCATTTTGGAAAGAAAGGCAGGGTCCATTGTGGAAACTAGGAAAACTTTAGTTACATAAATTTCACATGGAAGCTGGAACGTACAGTAGAGCAATTCACAGCCTACTCTGAGATAAGAGCTTCTATGTACACATTAAAAATATTTATCTTTTACCTTGAATTTATTTGGAAGTAGTAAGTACAGATTGCCTTATTGTGCCTAGCATTTGAGCCAGAATTTCTACCTACTATTTCACCTTCAAGGCACTCCGGCCCGGCCACAGCCCACAGTCTGACTGCAGGGGCTGGACGCTGACTGTATTTGGCTTATGACTAGGGGCCCTAGGCAGTCACAGCCCTGGCTCACCTCTGTTCTGGAGACTTTCTGGAAGACAGTCAGCCTCAGGGATACGACAATACAGAAAGAACTGGTTTTCCTGGGAAATTGCGATTTCACTAGCCCTGAGAGAACCTTTCTCTTCGGCTGAGCAGTACCTAATTTCCATCATTAAAGATTCATCCTCTTGGCCATAAGTTTCTTCAGCTTGTACAAATCAAAATGCCACCAAATTATTAATTTATGACTTGGGTTAGAGAAACACAAGACCTAGGAGAGGTGGGAGGGAGCCGAGGTGGAGGGAGAGGAAACATATCATCTCCTCAGTAATTCCTTTTCCTAAAGTCAGTCCTATTCCCTACCCTGAATCAAGACTGACAGCTAAGGATTTTCTCAGCTAAAGAAAATTTTCTTGTGAAGAAGAATGTCTCAAGACAGGATTCCGAAAACCCAAATAAGACCCTTCGAATCTTGAGTCAAAATAAGATCACCTGAACTTTTTACAGTTGGCCAGACATCTGCACTTACTCAGAAAGCAGCAACAACTGGGGAGGAAAAAAGGGAATGTTATCCACCTTTTCGGATAACATTTGCCAACTGACTGTGAAGCGAAGTTTATGGCTTTAAGACTGGTTGTAAAATAAAAGCCTTGTGGATTACACAGTGTAGGATCAATATACTGCCCAAGCCTGCCTCTTCTGTGATGTAGTTTCATGATCTCATTTAATCCCCTGGTCTCCAGCAGGTGTAGAGCCATAGGAACATTTCGTGTAGTTGGGCAGGATATTCTGTGAACAAAGGCACTCAGCTGAGGGGAAGTGTGGACTAGAATCCAGATACCTCCTGCTCACCTAGCTGAGCACCTTGACTCAGGAAAGGGTACTTTAAAAATTATCTCAAAAGAATACTCTCATGGCTAACATAAAGATGCCACTGTCTCCGTGGGGCACCTTTTACCAATTCCCACAAAGGTGCTCCATGGGATGCAGCAGCAATCTCGGTGGACATTTTTGAGCTGCCCAGAGCTCCAATCCCTTTACCTAAGCCGAGGGAATTCTCCATTATGTAGGAAGTTCTTCAAGAAAAGCAGGGGACTTCCTTGGTGGTGCAGTGGTTAAGAATCTGCCTTACAAACCACCTTGCAGGTATGACCCCTGGTCAGGGAACTAAGATCCCACTTGCCATGGAGCAACTAAGCTAATGCACTGCAACTAACAGCCCATGTGCTTTGGAGCCTGTCCACAGAAGTGAACGACTCCACTTGATCCAATGAAGATCCCCAGGGCTGGAACTAAGACCCAACACAGCCAAATGAATGAATGAATAAGTAAAAATTAAAAAAAAAAAAAGAAATGAAAGGAAAGAAAAGCAGAGCCATTGGGCCAAGCAGGCCAGATAACTTTCCAAGCTCACATGCAGCCAGAGTGAAGGAATATGACCAACCAGATGCATTCTCTGCACTGTCAATTGGGAGTTGGAGATGCACAGGAAAGATCAGGGATGGTTCCTAGAGGCAGGAGCAGATTCTGATTTCCAAAGCAGCATAGGCAGAGTAGCAGAAGCTGTATGGAGCATCCGTCATTCAGTGCCACAGAGAAGGGCTGCCCACGACTCTGAACTACTTCTGTCAAGTATTTGGTTGTTCTGGCTGCTGCAAAGTCTCCCTTGTGTCCAGTCTGTTTCCCAATTTGATTCTCCAAGTTTCTTGGCAGTAAATTCTTTTTGCATTTAAATTGCTCTTCAGTTCAGTTCATTCGCTCAGTGGTGACCGACTCTTTGTGACCCCATGAATCACAGCACGCCAGGCCTCCCTGTCCATCACCAACTCCCAGAGTTCACTCAAACTCATGTCCATCGAGTCGGTGATGCCATCCAGCCATCTCATTCTCTGTCGTCCCCTTCTCCTCCCGCCCCCAATCCCTCCCAGCATCAGAGTCTTTTCCAGTGAGTCAACTCGTCGCATGAGGTGGCCAAAGTATTGGAGTTTCAGTTTTAGCATCAGTCCTTCCAATAAACACCCAGGATTGAACTCCTTTAGGATGGACTGGTTGGATCTTCTTGCAGTCCAAGGGACTCTCAAGAGTCTTCTCCAGCACCACAGTTCAAAAGCATCAATTCTTTGGCGATCAACTTTCTTCACAGTCCAGCTCTCACATCCATACATGACCACTGGAAAAACCATAGCCTAGACGGACCTAGTGGAGAAGGCAATGGCAAGCCACTCCAGTACTCTTGCCTAGAAAATCCCATGGATGGAGGAGCCTGGTAGGCTGCAGTCCGTGGGGTCACTAAGGGTCGGACACGACTGAGCGACTTCACTTTCACTTTTCACTTTCACACATTGGAGAAGGAAATGGCAACCCACTCCAGTGTTCTTGCCTGGAGAATCCCAGGGACGGGGGAGCCTGGTGGGCTTCCGTCTATGGGGTCACACAGAGTCGGACACAACTGAAGTGACTTAGCAGCAGCAGCAGCAGACGGACCTAGACGGACCTTTGTTGGCAAAGTAATGTCTCTGCTTTTTAATATACTATTTAGGTTGGTGAATACTTTCCTTCCTAGCGGTTTGCAAATAAGACCTCTATGTAGGGATTAGCATGAGGGAGTGCTTTGATTCTTGTATCTCCCATATTTTAGAGTTAAAAAGTATTCTAGAAAGGTTATCAGACTCCTTACCTTCCTACCACCACAAATATAGGTGTACCTACTTCTGAGTTAAACATCCATCTGGTTTTGGATCCAATTCTCTCTCAGCATCTCAGAATCTCAACTACTCACTTTTCTTGTATATTTAAACTTGCCCTCTCACTAAATCCTTCCTGTCAACATTTCAATATGATCACATAGCTCCCAGTTATATAAGATGGTTTGCCCTGAGCCCACATGCCTCTGTAGCTATTGCTATATCTCACAGTTTACCAACCAGGAGGCCAGAGAAGTCTGTGTCCCAAGAACAGGTTCCAGGTTTGTCACGAGATTCTGAAGGTTGTAAATATTTATAGTATCAACAATAAGCATTTGGTAAATTAGAATTTCTAGGAATAGGACCCAAGATGCCCATTTTAAACTTTTCATACCAGAACTCAAAGCAATTAAGTCTAAAAAATTGTATCTTAATTTCTGGAAAATTTTCCACCATTTTTACCTCAGGTACTGCTTCTCCTTCATTCTCTCTTCTTTCTTTCTGGAAAACATGTTAGACTTACATTTGAGAAGAAATAATGATTTCTAGAAGAGGCAAACTTGGAACCAAGTGTCTGGAGCTCTCATGGAAGCCATTCCCATTGAAGATAAGCTCATAGACCAAAATCACAAAGCACAAATCCCTATGTTTCTTAAGCTGTCTTCTATATTTCCCATCCCTTCATTTCTGTAAGTTCTCAAGAATCCCCAGACTGTCTATCAATGTACTAAGTCTCTTATCTGCTATATCTGTTCTATAGTTATAACATGCACACTTTTCAATGATCATAGTTTTTATTTTCAAATTTTTGCTTGGTTCTCTGGTGTACTTTTTTCTTTTTCTCTATAATGGCTTATTCTCGTCATAAGATTTTCAAACTTAGTTTTGAACGTTAAAACCCTTTTGATTCCTCTATTATCAATAATCCCTGGGTGTGAGTTCTATTTGTTGTGTACACTGAGGTCCTCTCTCTCATTGCAGTAAGTCAACTTTTGTGCTTTGTGATTTCACCTGTGAGCATCCCAGCTTCAGTGGGAATGACTTCCATGGGAGCTCCAAACACTCAGTTTCAAGTTTGCCTCTTGGAGCTCATTATTTCTGAACTATTTACAAAATATTTTTGGCTAACAGCTTCTGCATGAGAAGATAAGTGTGAATCAGAAGCACACAGCATACATGGATGCTGGATTTGAGGTTCATATTTCTCCAGACTATCCCTTTGCCACCCATTTCCTACATTTTCACATTGTCCCTGAGTTGGAAGGTGTGTCACTTTAGCCATTTTTCCCAATTGAAAAGCCCCTTCTAGCTTAAGGGAACATATAGGAAAGAAGAGCCCCATTCCAGCTCCATACTGTAACCCCTAAAGTTTCAGTTCAGTTCAGTTCAGTTACTCAGTCGTGTCCGACTCTTTGCAACCCCGTGAATTATGTCTGTTTTATTTCCACTCCTGTTCAAGATTAGTTGCTTTGAGTTCCCATTGCATTTTTCAGACCCAGATATTTCACTTTTCTGATTTGGAACTTTCTATTTATGCTTTTATATCTGTTATGTATTTTTCTGTGTTACCATATGACTTGAGTGGCAAGAATGTGTCCCCAATTCAATCCGTCATCTTGATCCATTCTGGATTGCTATTTTAACAAGCTCACTAGGTAATTCTTACCAACACTAAAGTTTGGGAATCAGACATCACATCTGAGTCACCGCATTATGGAATTTGATACTTCCTTTTCCACCAGTGCCCCCACCAGTGCCAACACCCCACAAACACAGAGCCAATCACTTGAAGTATTGCTTCCTAAATATTTTTGTCTTCCTATTACTCCTCAGTTCATTTGGGCCACTGAAATGCTTTCCTAACTGAAATCCCTGTATCTACACATTCTCCCTTAAAATTCTATTCACCTCAGGCCATAAGGGTGATCTATAGCTTGCATTTGTCCAAGCCTAAAATTCTTCCATTCTTTGGAAGATAAAACCCAAATTTCCCAGAACTACATAACAGATTATCCATAATCCATTCTATCCTTCATGCTTTTAACTTGATATCTTGAGCTTGACTTCATGAGGATTTCTACATAGACAATGTTTATGAACCTCAGTCTTGTAAATAATGGAATGACCTTGTTTATGCACCCCTTTCTGTCATTCCTATTCATGTTTTAAAGTTAAGGCAATATATCTTCTAGACAACTTTCTTTGACCCTCCAGGCAGGGTTAAGTGTCCTTCCTCTGTGCTCCCAAAGGATTCTATACATACTCTGTCACAAACATATTGAAACTTTGTTGTATATGTTTCTCTCATAAGACAAGAGCTTCTGAAGAGAGGAGATGATGTTTCATTTTGGCACGTATTCAGTTCAGTTCAGTTCAGTTCAGTCGCTCAGTCGTGTCCGACTGTCCGCGACACCATGAATCACAGCACGCCAGGCCTCCCTGTCCATCACCAACTCCCGGAGTACACTCAAACTCATGTCTAGCGTCTGGTTTAGACTGGTACTTAGTAGATCATATTTGTTGAACTGAATTATTATTGATGATCTCAGAAAGCCAGCTTTTTCTAATGAGCTTCATTCTTTCTTAAACTTTTATCTATTTTGGAACATTTAACCTGGTCAGAAAAATATGTTCTCAAAAGTCTTAGACCAAAAAGTTTTCCAGTAGCTTATGCACTTGGAAAATTGGGATTAGTCCAGGAGAAACATTCAACCCTAGTTGATAGGCTCTTTGGCTCTCCCAGGTTAATAGAAATGCCATCTCTTGCATAATTTCTTATCTAATTTACAGTTTTTTCCCTTATTTACTCTATCACAGAAGATAGTAATTACAATCACTTTGGAAAATAAAGAGATTGAGAAAAGAATAGAGAAGCGACTAGTTATCTTCTTTTCTTAAAATTATGCACAGTGTGACTCCAGTTTCAGACAGAAAAAAATAAACAGATGCAATACAAATGATCAAACACTATCTAGTAACTATACTGCACATTAAGCCTTTTTTAGTTAGTTTAAGTTTCCTCCTTTTCATATACTGTAATTCACTGAAGTACTTTGAGGTCACATAAGGTGTTCCCCACCCCCCATAATGCACAAAAATTAGGCTAGCCAGCAAAGATTTTTGATGCATTTTGTGCCACAAAACTGACGTTTCTTTTTCTTTTCTGCCGTGTGTGTGCATGTGTGTGTGTGTGTGTTAAGTGCACACTGGGATTATCAAGGGATTTAAGAAACATGGGTTCTTTTTAAAAAAAATCTTGAATGACTTTTTAAAAAAGAAAAATAAATTATAACTTTTAAACTGAAAAAAGGAGATTTTCATAAAGTGTCCTTTTCATAGCATCTGTTCCCCACCTCACCGCGAACATTTGAGGCTCAAAGCATTTAATCAGGATGAGTTAATTCATCCACATGTAAACCCTGAGGTGATTTTAAAATTTCCATTTGTCATTAGAGTGTGAATATCAAGGCATTTGCCTCAGATTACTGTGTTGTTGACAGACTTAGGAACAGAATTTAGAATTTTCCTGTTAGATTTCTTTGAAGCTTATGAAAGCTGATGAAATAACTTTGAACAATGCAATGAGTGTGAAAGCAGGTACAGGAATTTTCCTTAGCTTTTATAACTTGCGAAGAGTTTCAAGGGAGCTCAGAAACCTGAAGAACTGGGGTGTTTTTTTCCAAGTCTTGCAGGAGGGAGTACTGGAGTTCTGAATGGCTTGGTGTCTTTGGTACTTTCCTGTCTCTTCACATTTACCCTAAGAAAGGAAGCCAATGCACTTCATAAATTCCTGAAGTGAAGTGCCATAGGGTAGTATGATTTCCAAAAGCAGACACTCCTTTGTTCCAATTGGTTGGAACTAGTCCCTTTCTTTCTACAGCTGAAACTGGTCAACTAAAGAAAAAATAGATGTTATGTGAACTGAACCCCATGGAAACCTTCCCATCTTCAGCTTACAGTAGCTGCTGCTGACCCAATTCCCCAATTCACATTACTGCCTGGCCTCAGGAATATGAGCACAAAAATGTCCACAGGACACTCATACTGCCTTTGTGGCTCCTGTCTATAGATTCTCCTTTGGTCACTCCACACAGATGTTACCATCAGAAGCAACCAGAAAGCTTAAAAACCAGATTACCAGCCTCACACCCACACTCAGAAGGTTGGAGGGGAAATTGGTTGTAAGAGTCTCAGTTTTGCTAAATAAAAAGGTTCTGGAGATTGGTTGCACAACAATGTACATATATTTAGCACTACTGAGCCGCACATCTAGAATGGTTATAATAATACATTTTATGCCATATGTATTTTCCACAATTAAAAGGAAAAAAATACTGTCAGTTGAAAAGCCAGGTGCATCTGTGACTCAATAATTGATACTATTAGTTTAGAAGAGTTGAAATTAGAGAAAGCAGATGTCAGTTTTCACTTCCACACATGATATTTGAGCAAAATTAGAGCATATTATTCAATCTAGTCATTCTTTTTCTGTTTTGGCCACACCACTCAGCTTGTGGAATCTTAGTTCCCAGACCAGGGATTGAACCCTGATCCTTAGCCTTGAAAGCACCAAGTCCTAACCACTGGACCACCAGGGAAGGCCTTATTCATTCTTTTAGATTGTCAAGAAGTATTTACTTGTTGTGTATCTCCTGAATTTAAGTTTCACAGAACCTTGACTGATACTCATTCTTAACTGGGAGCTGGGGGGGAATCAGATTCAGTCCAGGGTGTCCCAAGAATGCATTTCTGGGGCCATGACATTTCCATATCTGGTGATCTTCCGTGAAGCCAATGTTGTTCCCGCTATTACTAAGGATGACCCGGAAGTTCAAGTCTAAAGGAGCATTGATCAAATATGGCTCCTGTGGGTTTTTTTTTTTGGGTCAGGACCAGAACAGACAACTCACCATTTGTCTTACTTGAGAAATCTTCAACCTGTTGCTGATGAACAACTCATCTGATTATCCCTAAATCTTACAATCAATCTCAGACTCTGGAAAGTGTGACACCACAAGTTTCCACAAAAAGATGAGGCAAGTAGCTTTAAGCCCAGTTCACCCATTCCCCTCCCTATTCATTATCCTTACCTATCTCACAGACAAGGGTGTGTTGATGGGAACAGGCTTAGAGGTCTACCAGACAGGACTCTGAGACTAAGACTGCTTAAAGACTCCTGTTTGGAAGTTTAGATTCATGTGCTATCTTTTCACTGCTAGCTTTCTTAATGGAATTAGAGAAAGTACCTTGCTAGAGAGTGAAATGAGAGAGACAAACTGTTGAGTTCAACAAAACTAAGGAACAGTCCGTATCTGATGACTTGTCTTATAGCAGAGGCATTTGTCTAAACTTGTTAAAGTATGCAATCTGAAACTTGCAAATATCTACATAGCAAAAGTTCCCATCGCTGCCACACCTTCCCCCGGAACCCCCGCCTTGAGTCTTTGCATAATTATTCACAATGCCTCTTTCAGTGGGTTATGCCTTTGCAACATCATGTTGCATGCATAAAAGTCAGTTCACATACATCAGATTCTGAAATTAAACTTTTGTTTTAAGGACTGTTGAGAGTAACTATACATGAATCCAAATAGCCTATCTCACCATCTGTGACATGTGGCTTCATGACATGAACGAGATAACTTTTCTAAATAATAGAGGACAAGACCAAAAAGGTTTAACTAAAATTACAGCTAGAATATAAGGAGTGAAACTAAATTTAGGTTACAAATATTGCCTAATGTTTCCCCAAATGCTCAGTCACCTTCACAGAGCAGGACTGACAAATTTAATGTGGAAGTTTTCTGGTGTGGCAAGCCACTGGTATTTCTTGGGGGTCTTCTTTAAAGGTTTATGAGATAGGTTGCCCTGGTGGTCAAGAACAGAAACTGCACAAAAACCCTAAGGGAGGCATGAAGCTGATGATCTCAGATGGAAAAGTTTTAGATAAAGAAAGCAAAGAAAACTTCTGTTGCAGTATTGGAAGCATGGGTTTTCTTGTTATCAAATACACAGACTACAGTGTCACCAATACTAGATAAAAGTTCATCTATCACACATGCATCATCAGTACACATTCACAAGATATCAAGAATATGAACAAAATTGAGAAGGGGAATGTAAAATATCTTTGCAACTATACCCGCAAAGTGACCTTGCACTGCAGCTCTTGGACAAATGAACTCTAAAGCACTTCAGTTTTGATCACTGGGTTATATCTACAGTTATTAAGATAGTATGTTTGAAATTTATTTGAATATCAACTGTTTCAGGACTTCCCTGATGGTCCAATGGATAAGATTCCATACTTCCAGTGCGGGGGACACAGGTTCAATCCCTGGTCAGGTAACCAAGATTCCACATGCCACACAATGTGGCCAAAAAAAAAACAAAAAAAACTTATCCCAACATTTCTGTATTAAGCTGGCTCAAAATACCCAACTCCTCAAATGGTCTTCAAACCAGTCTTTACCATATTATTGCTCTTCCCATGGCTCGGCAGGTAAAGAATCTGCCTGCAATGCAGAAGACACAGGAGACGTGGGTTCAATCCCTGAGTCAAGAAGATCTCTTGGAGCAGGAAATGGCAACCCACTTCAGTATTCTTGCCTGGGAAAACCCATAGACAGAGGAGCCTGGTGGGCTATAGTCCAAAGGGTCACAAAGAGTCAGACATGACTGAGCAACTAAATATGTACATCAACTGTACATACATAGCCTCTTGAGGAACTCGATTTTTCTAACTGAAGGCTAGGACACAATTTTAGTGGCTCCTGGTATCCTCTTTGAGCTTCTTTTACATGGGACTTGCTCTTTATCGTGGATAGCTAAGAAGGAACTGAGAAAAGGAAAATCAAGAAAAGAGAATGCTCAAGGAGCGATCATTACTGAACTGTTAGACACTGCCTGAGGTTTTAGATGAAAGTCATTGGTATCAGCAAATGTGAACGAAGATCATTGATTCTGCTGTCACGTCCTAACAACTGCTTCATTAATTTATTCTCTCCACTTGAATTTGTATTGTCTGACCAATTTAACATTCAAGGGAATCTTCCATTTCAAATGAAAGAGTTAAAAAGACAAACCACATCTTGTACTAGGAGTCAAGCTCGATGCTTTAATTCCTGGTGATTTCTCCATGTGCATTTACATGCCCATAGTCAAATTAACTGTCAAACATGGCTTGCAATAAACCTCACTGGAAATTTTAGATTTTCTTTGGGAGAAACTTGACTTCAGATTCTTACTGTTTATGAAATTATTTTTGTTTCCAGACATATATCAGATTAAATCAATTTAAAAATTAAAGACTAGACAAATTGCTTATTTAATTGTACCCATAGAATATTCAACCAATAGATATCACCGAAAAGCCCTTTGCTTGATAATTCATTGACAAGAATCACCATCTCAGAGGTTCTACTTATAAAGAATGAAGATCCTAAAATAATCATAGCACTGTCAATACAATGCCACTCGGCAATTCACAAACATTCACCCATACACTTACTTTTAACATTATAAATATTAATACATTTTTATATGAGGTCAGATCCACTTCACCTTAAATTTCTGCTATAAAGCTGTTTCAATTTTGCATTAAGAAAGCGACAGTTTTTTAAAACATTGTATTTCATGGGGAGAAAATACCCATCACACAGAACTTCCTACTGTGGTGTGTTCTCTAATTTCTCTTAAACATTGTACAAAGTTATTTCATGTTATATGAGAACCATTTCTCCTCTTATGATAATTTCATTTTATCTACTTAGATTTCCTTATGATGTGTTAAGTTGTCCTCACAGATCCTATATTCCCTGTAATTTCACCACTCTTAGAGAAGAGTGGGGTTTCTGAAAGAAACAGATGTTTCTTGGGAAGGTTAACTTAATTAGGTTCTTTACCACACAGAAAAACCCTTCAAGATTACATAAGCAATTTGGTGCTTCAGGATCTTAATTTTCTAGTCCACAAACACAGGCCTTTGCATTATGATTCAAGATAAGTCACAGATGGCCAAGAGCTACCAATTTTTTCCCAGAAGGCAGCCTTAGTCAATTCAAAAGGAGTGCTGAGCACAAGAAAACAAAACAAGTATCTGTCCAATTACAAAGTCACTGCAGAGAAAAAGCTCTTCGTTATTTTTATAATCATGTTGGAGAAGATTAGCAGCACTGTCATAGGCAGATATAGGAATTCTTTTTCACCACCTGTATTTTCTGTCCTCTGGCTTCTGTGCTCTTCCATTACGCCTCTTTGCCAATGTTACCAACACTTGTAGAGGTGGGGCTGACAAGTTGAAATTGCTTCATATACAGCTTTGGCCCCTTGGGCTTTCCCTGTCACCAGAGAGGGTTGGACTGAAAAACAGCTTCCTAGCAGGCTCTGTTAGGTGTGACGATGCACTTTTCCCTCTGTTCTCAGGGTGTGATTTGAGATGGTAAGCCCAACAAGTAGATTTGGCTTGAGCAAGCGCTGGCTACTTTTTCTTTTCATGATATCTACTGAACACTCAATTTTGTTCTGTGCTGTGCTCAGCTAATGAAAACTTATTTATCACACCATAGGTTCTTCCTCAAAAATCTCAGTTGTCAGCCTGATTAATGTTTACTGGGTAAGAATGTCGAGTCAGGGTTAGACTCACATAAAGAAAGAATGTACAAGCAGTACTCGTTAATCTCAGAAATGGATTTGAGTACAGATAGCCTGATGCTATATGAAAGCAAGTTGATTGGTCTAGCTTACTTCTTTGAAGTTAGCAGAATCTCAAGTACCTAAAAATTCTTCCTATCAAATGTAACTCTCATATCATATTTGATGGCCCTCATTTATCATGTAAAATGGCATGATTCCAGTACTTCATGTTTCTGTATGCTGCTGCTAAGTCACTTCAGTCGTGTCCGACTCTGTGTGACCCCATAGATGGAAGCCCACCAGGCTCCCCTGTCCCTGGGATTCTCTAGGCAAGAACACTGGAGTGGGTTGCCATTTCCTTCTCCAATGTGTGAAAGTGAAAAGTGAAAGTGAAGTCACTCAGTCGTGTCCGACCCTTAGCGACCCCACAGACTGCAGCCCACCAGGCTCCTCCATCCATGGGATTTTCTAGCCAAGAGTACTGGAGTGGCTTGCCATTGCCTTCTCCGATGTTTCTGTATAAAGAGGGTTTTAAGGGAATGTTGCCTATATAATGACTGCTATTTTTGACAGTAGGACCTTAGGACTTGGGGATCTTGGTTATTGTTCCATGTTCCAATCATACACCCATTCCCTAGCCCTTCAGCTCTTACAGCCAAAAAAACCAAGATAGAGTAGGAAAAAACAGTGAGATGGAAAGTGCGAAAACCTGACCTGGAGTCTTGATTTTTTTCTATTTTATTAGCTGTGACTTTGGGCAAATTATGTCCTTTTACTCTGCTTCTACTTATGTAATTCTAAAACGCTAGTAGTGGGTCATTTGTTTTCAACTATTGCACCCAAATCTGTGTCATCTAAGTTTCAGTGATTCTACCTGATTTCCTTAATTGTACTGAGGTTGAGCCAATAGCTCAAATCTTCATGATCAGAAGTTAGACACTTCTTGCTTTAAGAAATTCTAAGTGGTTAGATTGGGCATCCTTGTCTTGTTCTTGATTTTAGAGGAAAGGCTTTCAACTTTTCACCATTGAGAATGATGTCATCTGTGAGTTTGTCATAAATAGCCTTTATTATGTTGAGATATGTTCCATCTGTACCCACTTGGGTGAAAGCTTTTATCATGAATGAATGTTATATTTTGTCAAATACTTTTTCTGTGTCTATTGAGATGATCTTATAATTTTTGTCCTTCCTTTTGTTAATGTGGTGTATTACATTGATTGACTTGCAAATTTGGAACCACCCTTACATCTCTGGAATAAATCCCACTTGATCATGGTGTCATATTATAGGTGATCAGAAAGTGTTAGTTTTTCTCTGGCACATTCCCAACAATGACCCTTAAACCACATGAAGGATAGCTTACTATCTTTTAGGGAGACAAATCCAAACTTTTGGATAATTTTATTGTTAGAAATTTCTACCTTATCATTGGAATTTATGCCAAGATAAAGTTTTTCTCTATTTGGTATTTATTTTTACCTTCTCTTACAGAAACACTTATTCCAGCATTTCTGGAAACTAGGACATCTACTGGCAAATTCCATGTCTGTCTCTAATAAATTTTTAGAGGGAAAGAAATGAGACTTGGCTAAAACTATAGGTAAACTCTTCCCCAGTAGTGAGTCAAGATTTTTGTCTAATTACTGGGGTTTTGTTTTCTTTTTATTAGAAATTCCAAACCCTCTGGGTATGGGAAACAAAATTAAAATGTATTCCTAAGCATGTTGTAACATAAAATAAGCTACTTAGAAAGGAGGGATACTGCAAAGAACTGAAAAGTGTCAGCTATGATTTCTGAAGTCTGACTCTCTTGACTTTTTATAAAGGTGGTCACGTGGGTCTTGGCTCTTGGTCAAGGTTTAATGAGGCCTAAGGGTTTGTGCATAAGCTAGTTCCCCTGCAAATGAAATAAGACTAAATTACATTTTGCATTTGTGATTTATCTTTCATTAAAAGTATTTTGTAAAAAAGATTCATCTGATTCACTCTTTGTCACTTCAGATGAATCAACAGAACATAATGATCACAATCTTCAGGGTCAATTTAGGATACACTGATGAGAATCACTAGGAGGGCTAAGAACATCTGGCACAGATAGTCCTTAGTAGGGTTCATCAAATCTTTCCTTTATTCCCCAGGGTCGCAAAAGATACCATGACAACCCTTGCTATAAAGGCCTTGCCATCACACTTCAATGCTACTCTTTTATCACCAAGTCTGTTATACCGCCTTTCTTCTACTACTCACTGTGACTATCTAAGGTCACCTTTACAAACCTAACAAATTAATGGTGCTCTTGATTAGTGAAGCTTCATATTAGCACTGAAAAGGAAAATCAGCATCTGGAATCAAAAGACCTTGGTTCTAGTCAATTTAGCTACCTCCTTACCAATAGGGCATGATTAGCTCTACTCAAGTTCTCTGGGACCTCAGCTTTCTCACTTACAAAACAGAGACACTAATACAGATGACAATTAGGTTTCATCAGTGAGCAGTGCTGTTAGAAGTGGAGATTAGGGATTAAGAAGCCATATATGCAACCCAGTGTGAAAGAATCCCCAAGTCAAAGGCTTGCCATAGAGTAGGAAGAAACATACTTGGCACATATTTATCATTCCTGAACTTTTAAAATACTCACCTGAGGAAGTATAAATACAAAACAAAATAAGAGATGTGAAATTGATTTTTAAACTGAGTTATATCCAAATGCTACTATCACTTTTAATAGTTGCATTATTAATGATGGGTTATTAGAAGAGAAATGAAAAGAGAAACCTACCTATACTGTCTGCATTCAGATCATTCTCTTATATGTTTTTGGTAGCAAGCATTTTATTAGTGGCCACCTGAAGATAAAACCCATCTGTTACATGTGCTCTCTAAGTGAATGAAGGTGGGTTGGTTGGGGTAGATTTCAAAGTGGGAAGAAGCTATGCTCTGGCAGGCCCAGGACAGAGAGATTCCATGGGAAGCAAGAAGTCAGGCTTTAGAGTACCCTCATATTGTTCCAGGAAGGTAGCCACCTACTATGCCTAGGCATCAGGCCAGCTCTGGCAGGAGATTGGACCAAGGCTATTTCCATGTCTGTTTCAGGACATTAAGTTTTGTCTTCCCATACAAGGTGAGGAAGAGATCAATGCAATCATGCAGAAAACTTAATTTAGAGGAAGAAAAAGGAAGAGAAGAAAGAAAAGACACAAGTCTTGCTTTCACTGAAGTATATTTTTTGTAAAGGTGTGACAGAGTCATCTTTAGAGAAGATCCTTAGTGTTTTAGTGGCCATTTTAGAGTATCCTTGGTATGTTTCAAGGAATAATGACAAAAACCAGACAGACATTCCTCTTCATTACAAGCATAGCATTGGGTACTGTCATCTATGTGTTATGTCATTTAATCCCCACCAACTCTGTGAAATGGCATCTGAGGTCTGGCGATGTCACGTCTGGCCTAATTTCTCATGGCCAAGAATTGACAAGGTCCAGCTTTAGAATTCGAGGCCATGATTCGAAGTGTGTGGAAAGACTAAGAAATTTTAAACCGTGCCGGCAACTCTGTGTTGTAACTCTTCTATAAATAGTTCCCTGATTATTCCTAAATCCCATTGACTTGGTATAATGTAAGCTATTCAGCAATGTGATATGGATAAATATTTCCTTTTCAAAACACTGCACAAATACATGATTTCCTCCCTCAGTCCACCCTGTAGGAGAAGTAGGAAAAGAGCAAGGTAATAGGAATTTACCTCCAAGCTATAAAACCTTCCTATCCTTTCAGTAATCACCGAGGGGAGCTCCTAGTTACTAGGGAGACCAAAACAGAATGCAGTAGATTCAAGTACAACACTTGGGTTGCCCGGCTAGAGAATGCCAAAAAAGCAAAGGAAAATATTATTGTTACTGAAATCATTTGATGTCTATGACTAATAAAAAACATGTTGGCAAGCTGAATTTTCAGAAATGCCCAAAGGGCTTAGTTGAAGCTATGAATTAATAGCATATAGTAGTTCTCTCTGGATAAAAGAAAAAAAGACAACAACGCTAAACCATTTTAAAATTTATCTGAATAACCGAAAGATTAAGCAACCAATCTGGGCCCTTTATTCAACTTTTAATTGAAATTCCCTCTTCCCTTTCTTTTACAGCTAAATAATAATGTTACATGTTTTGAGTCACATAATTCTTGAATTCTGGGGGACCCACCAGCCTTCTTGGCCTTCTTAACCAACATCTCACAAATACCAGAATTATCTCTAAAGTGTCCCTGACAGCTGTATTCACCTCAGAGACTTACGAAGGCTGAGGTGTCCATTCATGCAAGTGCTGTGCCCCAGGGGGACTGGTGGCAGCCAGGGGTAGATGGAGCTGGGGCTGAGTCAGACCTCCAATTACCTCTTGACCCCAGGCCTCAGAGGTTACCATGGGCCTGCCTGAAGATGTTCATCCTGATTTTGCTTGATCGTGCCCAGAGCAGGAGGCCTTTGCTAGAACATATCCTATCTTGCTATGGACATAAGCTCTAACTGTTGGAGGGTGCTTTCTCACGCTGTGCCAGAATCTGCCTGCTCATATTTTCTATCCGTTGTTGCTCACACTATCTCTGGAACAATACTGTTTGACTCAACTTCCTCTCGTCCTGAATAGCCCCTTAGATAACTGAAGTCAACCATCATAATTCCCTGATATACAGTCTTCTCCAAACTAAATATCCTCAGTTTCTTTCTCAGAT